>NC_142251.1:22167706-22481128 GCF_052056855.1 Sturnus vulgaris | reverse complement strand
AATACTTAATTTCACTATAAAATTTATTTTCATAGATGTCTTTTGTTGAGAATTGCTTTTCAGAGGAGCTGAAAAATGAGTCTGCTCTATGATGGTGCTTCTTCCTTTTGATTTCAGTCATGTTTGATTTTATTCAAATTAAAGTGCTCCTTTTTTTTCTGATGCCTTTTTAATGGAAGCTCAGCATGGATAAAACAGGAGAAATGTTTCTTTCAGCTGTGAGAGAGAGGCTTTATTCTCTGTTTTACACCTGTGCATGGATTTCACTCTCTACATTAAAACAGTGTCTCTAAATGCTTTACAATGTGTTAAGTAACATAACTGAGATCTGAACTTCCACTTTTCCATTATCTGCACGTTCTCATCTCACATCTTCTCACATCTTACATGCCCTCCTTCCTCTCCAATCTTGCAAGTCATGTCTATTCCATCCCCTCCCCATTTCGTTTTCCTGGCTGGGTTTGGTGTGTATGTGTTTCCTTTATGTGTATTTGGTGCCCCATCTGTGTCTCTACTATCAAGGGCTTATGGGGCTTAGAATCCTTCAGTTATCTGCTCTTGGAGCTGCAGGATCTCAGGCCTTTATTTGTTCCAAAAGGATTGCCAGTTTTGAGTTCGTGTGAAGCTTTCCAACAAGAATGTTTATTTTTCGCTAATAAAATTTTATTTGGCTGAAATATGTACAATATTGATAAATTTTATATTAATGTGTACAAAATGTATGTTTGTGGAATAGAATGTGAGCAGAAGCAAGTAGCAGAAAGATGCTGTGGGAGAAAGGACAAGCAGATGGTGACAGAAGCTACTCTTCCTGAATTTGTGGTTGCTGTTGAGTCCAGATGACAGGAAGAAGTAGTATTCTTGATTTGGCTTTTATTAGGGTATGTAGCACAGTGAGAACCGTTTAACTTGCAGGTTTTTTAGTAGCAATTTAACCAGCAGAATTCACAAAATTCTATGTGGGGTCTTTTCCTTTGTATTCTTTGTGCTTCATCCTCCCACGTTTGATTTGGTTTTTTATAATTAGGAAAGTAATAATTAGATCATCTCTTTTTCCAGCATGGAACAGATGCTGTTAAAATATTAACTAAATAAAAACAGAAATAAAATAGTATCTTCACTATTGAACTCTTATAAATGTCTAAACCATATCTTGAGTTAAAGAAACATCAGAAAAGTTCAGCCCCAAGTAAACTGTGACCATAGCAGTATAAATTGAAAGGTTTCTAGATAAGTTTCTTAACACATGCTAAGTCTCAGATCCAACTTCTGCAGATGATGCCTGAGGAAGCAGCAGTGCCTGTGCTACTGCAGCTGTGGGCAACCCCTGCAGCAGAACTCCTGGGGTACAGTGCAGTGTTCTGAGCAAGGACCACTCCAAGGAGTTCCTTCTAAGGGCAAAGTAAGCAATTACTGGTCACAAATCATCTTTAAATGGCAAAAGCGTGGTAAATATCTAAGTCAGTGACTGTAAGGCTGTAGGAGTTCACTTTAGGAGCTATTTTTTAAGGAAACCTTAGCTAATCAAAATTTCAGATATTTAAAGCTGCATACTTCAACAAAATTTCAGATTAATTGCATTTCTGCCTTGCATTGTTCCATCTTTATTTTCCTTTCATTCCAAAATTGGAGGCCCCATGTTAGAGATTCAGACAATGAATCCTTTTATCTAGGACGTACATTCATTATTCATTGTACATTGTCAGTGGATTGCTACTTCAGGGCCTGAATTACAGTTAATTAATCTTAGAAAAGCACTTGTAATTTCACACTTTATGAAGCACTATTGTCTCAGCACAGCAGTGCTGTGGTGGCAAAATACAATACTGAACAGCAACAAGCATTAGTGTATCTCCTAATATTTATGTGCATTTGGGTCTTTATTTTGCTTACTTCTCTGCAGGTTATGTTACAGCAGTCATGCTTGTGATTTGGTTTGAAAATCCTCCTTGGTATTTTTATTGTATACAGAATTTCTAACAGAATAGACCTAGGTTTATTGTTTAAATTTATGCTTTTCAGTGTTGAAAAGGAAAATCTGGAAAAGTGATGGTCTAGAGCAAGTGGAATCAGGTAGATTCCCAACTTGGCACTGCCCCTCAAATGAGGGATTTGGGTGGTAGCTGGTAATGGATCAGATACAGTCTGGACTTAGAAGCTTAGGGCTTGATGTTCTCCATCATGTGATTCCGTGTTTCTTAACCTTTTTGCTCTGCCCGTGGCTTTCTGGGGACATCTATATAAGAACTCCAGTCAGGAAGTTGAATTCATACATTGCAACTCCTTTGTTTAGTTTACACATCTGCACAGGAACAGTTCCTGCTCTGTAGCTTATAACAGCTTAGAAAGTATTCTAAAAATACCAATATCTCTTGACAGTACTTACAACTGACATTTCTGGAATGCTGAAAAAGATGACTATAATCTATGCTCACATGAAGGTACTAGAGAAGAGATTGAGTGTAAAGTTACCAGAGATCCCTTAGTTGCATAGCACACAGAGGTGTGATAACTATCAGTGTATCTTTGTCCTTCTACTCTCTCTTTGTACACAGTTGATTGCAGGATGAGATGTAAAACTGAGAGCTAAAATGGTTTATTTCATTCAGTTGCTAAGTGGGAAAGAAACTGCTAAGGGCCTTTAAAATGCTCCTTTAAATATCTTCATCTGTATTTGCCTAATTGTTTTAAGGAGTTTCACAGTAATTGCTAGCTAAGGTAGAAAGCTTACCACAATTAGACTTCTTCATTACACCCATTATGAAAACTGTCACATCATAAAAATATTTACTCTATTGTTTGCTGCTTATTAGGTTTTTTAATACAATCATAATTCATTTTTAGAAATGTTGATTTTATTATAGTCCTTGAAGATAGAAATTTGGGGAAAAGAATTAAAAGTTTATATAAGAATGTATTACACTGTGCAGTTTGTGCTGAGTGGAATTGATGCTGACTAGAGAAGCATGCCTGCAAACGGAATTACCCTGTGATCCTGACCTCATAAGTGGAGTCAAGAATTCGAATTATTGTTAGTCTGATGAATATCCTAGCAGTCTAGTCTAAGTACAGCAGTTTTTATTGTTAGCCAATTACAGTGATGATAGCACTTGTTGTCTAATTACTAGTTCCAATAATCGATGTGTGGAGCATCATCAGTGACCTGAGCTCTACTGGGAGGAGGATGCTCGTAGTGTCTTTATGTGAGACTTTGCTGGGTGATTTTAAGCAGTCAGTTTGTGTTGATCCAAAAGCTTACTGTTCAAGCCTATCCAAAAGTCCAGTTTTTTTAGACTTTTGCTCTATCTGCCATAATTTCCTTCAGGCCCTGCAGTTGCACAGAGCTGGGCTGGATCTAAAACCGGGTTAGGCACAAGTCATTTGACTGCAATGACTTAGCTACAGTTAAGTCACTGAGCTGCAGGGCATGTGCTGTTACAGCTAGAGCCAAGCTTAGAACACGAGTGCAGTCCCAGGGAAGGCTGGACAAAAGGTTGGAAGTCCTTAGGCAGTGTGGATGAGACCTGTGGCCTGCTGATGGCAAGGGGGGCACTGTCTGTACAGGGCTAAAAGTTGTGTGTGAGAGAGAGATCTGTGTGCAGTGCTCCTGCTGGAGCACAGGCTGACCTTTCAGCTGGGCTTGCTGAGTCATAGGAGCTGAAGGTGGAATTAATCTGCCTGCAAAGCTATAAACTGTTGCAGTGGTGATGGAAGCACTGACATCCCTCCAGTATTGCACTAATGGGCAGTCTGCTGCAAACCGCAGGCAAAGGGCAGCCCCTCCTGCTAAACAAACCTTCAGGGTGCTGCCAGCTGCCCGTGGGGCTCTGACATGCACTGAGAGGATGTTCTTCAAGTCTTGCGTTGCAGCTCCCATTTTTCAGGGTAAGACGTTCCTCAGTGTTGAGTCATCTGCTGGTGAGGAAGCACAGAGGTTTTTTCCTTGTGTTTACAGTAACCTCCTTGTGTGAGCTGACATGGCTTACTGCACTGGCATCCTCTGGTCTGAACTGCAGCGGTTTGGCAAAATAAAAGATTATTTCTTCAGAGAGAAAAATCTCTGACAGCTTTTTGCATCTGGTGTGATTCAGAAGTTCTTTAGAGGCCCTAGATTGAATATTTTTGCCTTTTTTTAGTTAGGTTTTTTTTAGCAAATCTTATTGTTGGAGGAAGTTAATGTCTGTGAAACTGAAATTCTGGATTTCTGGGAAATGCTATTTATAGTCTTTTGTGGTTAGATCTGGATCAAAATCTGAGAGCCACAAGTATGCTAAACAATAAATCTTAAGATTGTCTGTATGTGCAGTTGTATGGATCAGATAAGTCTTATTTTACTGCCTTACTATGTTTAATTTAGGTAATTTTTGAAATGCTCAGTTTAGCCGAAGCTGTGACAAATGTGCAAAGATGAAGTGGAGCACAAGTAGAGGGGAAGTGATGCTTATAAAACTTCAGTCTGTCCTTAGGGGAAAGCAGCTGCTTGGTCTCGTCTATTCCATGCTGTTTAATAACAAATTAGAAGTACTGGGAATGGTAACCAGAATATACAAACAAAATTTTCTTTCTTTCCTATGCCTTGGTTCTACATTTTTTACAGCCCTGGGTCTAGAGTTTTATTTTTGTTGTTTTCTTATGGCTCTATGAGAGGTACTGATTTATGTCCCTAGCAGAGGCGTAGCTTGTAAAAAAAATCCTCTCTTGGAAAACCTGGTAGTTTGGGTGTGTAGGGAATTGTTCCTGGAATTGGTAAATTAGTATGCCTCTTGGCATATTGGAATACCCACTAACAGGTGCAACCTGCCCTGTTTTGTCACACAATGAAGCTCGTTTGGTTTGAATCTTGAATCTGTGTTTCTGGTAATTTTCCAAATCTTAGATGGAGATTGTTTGTGTACAGTTTTTAGTCTGAAATTCTGTCTCCAGTTTTGATTACGTTTTCCAGTGTGTTTGGAGTTGGATCTCTGTATCATTTATAGGAAATGATCTTATCTCACTGTTGTCTAGAGCTTGGCAAAAACTGAAGCCTCAATATGTTCTCCTGTACCTGTTCCCTTTTTTCCTTGCTTCCTAGTACAGTTTTGTTGGTTGTTTTTGGGAGATGGTGTATACATTTTTCCATTTTTTGGTCTCTCAAATTATAATGAAAAAGATTTGATTTCATGCCTTCTCAGTATTTTCTCAGTTAGTGTGCTACCTGTAATATTTAGGATTTTCTAAAATGTTTCCTAGGAAAATCATTAGACTCTCTCGTGACTCTCCCAAACCCTAGGACTTTAATCTGTTGTCAGAATTATTAAAGAGCAATAGTTTTTCATTCAAAGTGTAGATCTATAACAGATGCAGGCTCTTTCATCTCCTTCACTAAGTTTCCAACTTGAACTCAGAAGCTCTCTTCTGTTTTCATCAGTGTTACTTATCTTTTAATGCTTGTACCTGTAATTTCACATATAGTACTTTTCTTCTACTACATCTGAAATTGCTTTATTTCTTACTGTTAGCATTCCTTTTTTGTTACTTAACTTGCTGTGTTTCTGTTAAAACACAGCACAGTCTCCTGCTTGAATAACTCATTTTTGAATATTTTTCATCATCCTGGCATTAGTATACAAGTAATTGTGTGGTGACTTATTCCCTTTCTTTCTTACTCTGTAGTTTTTTCTTCTTTTTTTTTTCTACGCCTTTTCTTACTATCTGCAAGTCTGCCATTTGTTGTATTTTATGTTTTCCTCTTGTTTGAGAAGTGAGTCTGGTGTCCAGCACAGGCTCCTCTCTGTGCTGCCAGCTGTGAGGACAGAAGTGGGGATGTGTGAGGAGAAGCAGTGGTTAGTCAAGAGCCTCTCCTGAGCCCTGGGCTCCACACATGAAGTTTCTAAACTTCTCCTTTCAGTTGATTAAAGCAATGACAAACTCACTGTGCAGAGTGGTGTAGAAAATAAAGGTGAGGTTTAGCAAATCATATGCAGACTTCTTGATTTGTTTGAACTTCTTTGGGAAGAGGGAAGGAAGGTGTAATTCATGTGAGCAGTTACAGTCGGTTTGAGATGACCTCTTTGCAGACATTCAGTGCTGAAACTGCTTTTAATCCATGGTTTTGTTTGTGGGATTAGTGACAAGATATTAAATAGAAATTGTCAGCTGTTGAGCTTTTGATTATTTTGAGTTTATGGAACCAGATACCTGTCATCTTCACAGGACAAAATCTTTTCTTGGTGACTATCTAGAAACATGATGTGCACTGAAAGTTTTAACTGGAAAAGCCAATTCCATAACTGTTGTGGTGATGAATAAAGCTGAGGTTGTCTCTTATTCTTCTGGATAGTTAGATATGTTACACAGACCAGAAAGAATTTAGTGATTTTTTTTTTTTTTGGTTTTGTTAAACTTGTTTGTTAAATTCAGAAAGTAATCACAGATGAGAGAGGAAGGATTCTTAGAGGAAGTAGCATTTTGGTAATTTTTAAGGGAAATAGTCAATGTATGGAGGTGCACGTTTGAGAAAGTGAAGTGAAAACCCAGAGATGGTAAAAAAGGGAGTGAAAATAGACCATACATTAAATATAGATGTGTAGAATTTGGACAAAGAGTCTAATGGCAGGAAAAAGTACTTCAAACAAAAATTGAAATTAGTGAAGAGTGGCTAACTGGAGAAGGCAAAAATGAGATACATTGCAAAATAATTTGGAGATGTGAGATGGGGAAAAAAATGAAGAGAAGATGTCTAACTCTAAAAGCCTTTAAAAATCAAGATGAAAGCTTAGAAAAAAGGGCTCTAATAAACAAATAGCATAAAGCAAGTCAATACTTTTCTGGCTGAAGGGAAGGAAACAGGAGAGGAGTTGGAGATGATAGTGAAGTTTTGATCCTGAGAGTAAAATAATATGTGTTATTAAGAATTGAAATGGAAGACTGTAGCAAGATTAAGGGGGGAAAAAAGGTATGCTCAGTACTAAGGAATCAGTTTGTGAAAATGGTGTGGCAGAATGGGATAGGAGCCTGAGATTTGAAAGCTTGTACTTAAAATGGACTTGTTTCCTATGAGAGGGCTAAAAGTATGGCCAGAGCTCTAAATCAGTGCTTCAGAGCATTAGAAGTATTTCTTACTGTAATATTGCATCTTGCCATGAAATGCATAATTCAGGTTGCTTTATGGATGCTATGAAATAATGATGATTACTCAATTTACTCTATTTTTATCACTTAATAAAATTTTATCTCTTGTCCATAGATATTTGATTTAATGGATGCCAAAGCCCGTGCTGACTGCATCAAAGAAATAGATCTTCTTAAGGTAAAAGATTTGTTTAGAAAATGTGCAACCATCATCAAAAAATGTTATGTTTTTTGTAGACATAATTGAGATGCTCACTGTTTTTTGTGTAGAGTTTTTGTAAGCCTCACTTTTGAAGAATTTTGTGGTCTTTATTACTTTAAAAGTTCGGATTGAGAATTAAATCTAATAGAATGAGTAACACTTCAAGTTAAAGTTTCTGCCAAAATTGCAGTATTGTGTATGACTGTGTCCTTTGTACAGTAAAATCCTGACTTCAAAAATTGATTTTGCTATTTACTTCAAAATTGGACTTCACTCCTCCAGATGGATTTAGCATGCTATTGGATATATACATTGAAGCAAAATTGCAATGGCAGTCACTATGTAGATCCTAAAATGCCATCCTGCTGCTGCAAAGTATTTGTAAATGCTTCTCATCAGTATATGCTTTTTGTAATTTGTATCATAGTGAAATAGAGTTTAGGGGTTGTTTTGTTTGTCTAAATAAGAATGTTTCCTATGTCAGTCTTGAAAGATGGGGTGTGCTCGATACTAAAATGTGAATTACTGTTTTTCTTTCTTAGCAACTGAATCATCCAAATGTAATCAAATATTATGCCTCATTCATTGAAGACAATGAACTGAACATAGTGTTGGAATTAGCAGATGCTGGAGATCTCTCCAGAATGATAAAGGTAGGGATTAACTTCTGTTAAAAAAATAAGACCTTATAATATTCAACTTCAGCTTTTCATTCTGTGTGATCATCACTGGGTGAAATGCAGTGAAAATGTCAGGATAGAAAAGTAAGGTGTGTAGTCTGTTTATTTTTTTTTTTTTAGTGTATGCCAATATTGATGCTTATGTTAGTATTTTTAACACTTTGCTCAGAATGTAAGTGCAGATGGGGCCATAAGTAGACTGAAGTTATATTAGCACTGGGGAGAAAAAAAAGAGCCTGTAAAGGAAAGCACTGTCACCACCATTTAGAACAATCCATTTTAATGGGAGTCTGGATATTTTGGCATGATTGCGTTTTGTGTTTGGATATTCTGTTTTCAGTAATAGCAGTGAAAGCAGAGAACTGCAGCCATAGAGCAGAAGTGTCTTCTAGATCTTGAACTTGAACTGTTAAAAATGTATTTCCTAGTTCTTTGAGGTCACATGGAGTGAGTTTACTGATATGTGGTTGTGCAGTATGGGTTAACTGTATTTTTTTTTTTTGTAATATTTAAATGCCTATTTAGCTGATGAGAAAAATTTATCCAAGAGCCATTGTATAAAATTCTGTATTCTAAAACTTATATGAAGTTTTAACTACCTTTTTTAATGTTTATTTGTTATTTGACAACTACTTCCTCTTGTTCCCTTCCCTTTTTCCACTGTGTCTTTGGTCTAGTATGTCCTTTTAGCATCTTTCATTATGTGCACACCAGCATTATTGCTGTCAACACAGCACAGCACCACTGTGGGCACAAACAATGCCAGTCAATTAGTGTTCACTCAGCAGCACCGGGCACAGAACACAGTTAGGCTGTTTTGCTTGGGACCTACATGAATAGAGAATGTTAATTTCTTCATTAATGACTTTCAAGCTGACTTTTTTTTTGAGCTTTTGAAGAATATTCCTTTCTAAATTGATAATTGTGAGGTAGGACAGTCAAAATTTAGTTCTAAGCAGGTTGACAGCATCTGTTAATATTTATAGCCAAATGTGATATTTTTCTTCATCTCATGAATTATTAATTCTGTGGGCTTACATTTCATAAAACATAAAGGAAGGTTTGTCTTTTCTTTTGAATGTTCAGTTTTGACACAACAGTTACTAATATGAGTACTCTGTGACAGATTGCCTTATGGCATGTCTGGTCTTATGACCCACTGAAGCTTTTTCTTTTTTCTCTTGCTTTTTTTTTTTATTATTTAATTTTAAATCTGGTGTGTGGCTTTTTCAGTGCAGTTGGCCTCATTACACCTTGTTCAAGTCGGTGGGTATTTCTTACAGGCTCGATCTTGGAGGCACTTTGTGATTGTCCTCTTAACACAGGGATCATGTTTAATGTAGCAAACTTAGATTGCTGTTTGATGTTAATGACAGCCTATCAGGCTATTATTAAATATGTATGAGATGTCACAATGCACTGTGTCTTCATGCTCCTGGTGGAGGAAATGATTTGGTAGATTACTTTGACAATATGAGTTTAAATGTGGGGCTCACCAGTCTTAAAAATGTATTTTAAAAATTGCCTGGAAAATAATGATATGGAATAGTATAGAATTTTCCTAGAAGGGTGGCTGCCTGTCACACTATGAAGGTAAATAACTATGTTGTCTTATCAAGACAAATAAATTGCTTTGGTTTCCAGTGTTCTTGCTAGAATGTTGCTGTAAGTTGTTGGAAAATGTCGAGTCACCCTCAGAACAGTGTTTGGGTACCAGGCTTGTGTGATTTGTAGAGGGGATCAAGGATGTTTCTGAAATTGTAAATGACCACAGCTTGAATGATACTAAAACCAATGTGAGGGAAAACTACTCAACTAGTTTACTTAGGTATTTGTTATGACATTATTGGCACATCAGAGAATATTTATAGGGTTGCTGTGCCTCACAGAATTCTTTAGTTCTTCCCTTAATGAACGGCATCCTTGCTGCCCAGCTTTTATATCCTCGCTCTTGTCACCTGCAAATAATGCTCTCTTTGTCCCCATTGAGGAGACAACTGAGTAAAATTACTTGGTGCATTCAGATGTATTCTAATAGAATTCATAGAATCTGCTGTATGTCCAAAAAAAAGCAGCTGTGCATTGGCATTTACATATCACAAAATGAAGGCAGAGGTATCTCGTGCTCTCTCTGCTGCTGGGTTTATGTATGTATGTACACAGATTTAATCCATTTTACCTTAATTATTCTTTTAATTATCTCTGTCACAGAGAGACGTTTCAATATAGCCTCCATTCTCAAAAGCAAGACTGTTCAAAATTGAGGATTTCTTACTGTACAGCTTTTAATGGCCTGCTAGAATTCTTGAATGTGGCATATTGGCATATCAGTAAAACTGAGAGGGAAACATCATTGAGAGGGAAATGTTTGTGTTTGACCCGTAGCTGGTTTTGCACTGCAGTACCTCAGCACACCTCTGTAACCCCTCTGTGGGCATGGGGAAAAAAGGAACGACTCCTGATTTTTCTGTCAGTGGCTTAGGTTCCTGGATACTATTACCTCAAAGGTACTACAAGTAAATGATGATTAACTCTTGTGCTAAGTCCCAATTGCTCATGGTCTGCTGTTTGTCTGTGGTCTCCACTGCAGAACATGTGATAGTAGGTGGCTGCCAAGGTTCAGGGTAGTTAATGAGAACTGGTGTTACCTCATAATGCCACCTTCTTCTGCAATACAATGAAATGTTGTAAGGCAAGTTTGAGGCTTGGTCTCTTTTCTTATTAGTCATGGTTCTCCTCTGCCACAAACACTGACAAAATGAAAATTTTCTGTGGGTTTTTTAGATTATTTTCAAGCAGCAGTTGATATATTGGATAAAGAAATTGCCGCAAATAAAGAAGAATCTACTAAATTAATTAAGAAAATACATTCTAATAATTCAGTAAAAAGAGCTAGTTAGTAAAGTCTGTCGTGAAGATGTTGGAACAAGAGAATTTAAATTATCTTGCTGAATAATTAGTATATTATTTAAGGTTAAATATAAAATTACTAGGCTTGCAAGAAGGGATGTTATCAAGGCACTAAAATCTTGGGGTTTTTAAACTCAGCAATAAACTTCAAAGTCTGTTTAATTTCTGTGGTTATTTTTAGCTTTTAGGTTCTTCTGGCAAATAATCTTAGTGCACCAAAAAATGCAAACTTTAAACTGAATATGTCATACAGATCTTAAGGAAGTTAATCATGTTTTGGAAACAAGCATGAAAGCTTTCATCTGAAAAGCTGAAAATATGTGTGCAGCTTCCTCAAGATAGATGGGAAATAACTTGAATTCTACAAAATGTCACCTAGGCACTTCAGCCACTCCTCAGACAGCAGTTTGTGTTTATTTTTTCAACTTCATTTAAAGATAAGCATTCTATAATCAGCTAGGTAAAATAACAAATATTTTAAAATATTTAATCAGTATGAAATTCCTATTGATATCTCAAGTTTCTATAGCTAGAACCAGAGCATTCTTTGTCCTTGAACTTGTTTTTTATAGGATAGTCCAAATGCAGGAGTAGTCACTTCTTTCCAAGCAACTGATGCAGATCTAAATTGTTCCTTGCAGGAGCTGGAGCTCTGTTCAGACTTGTTTGAAATCTCATTGATTCTAATTTCAGTGTTTCACTAGTGGTGGATATTTTGGGCTTCACTGTATGAAACTGCATCAGGCAATTTCTCCTCTCCACATGGTCTGGAATGCAGCCCCTCCTTCCCGTGCCAAAGTACATTAGCTCTGGAGTTTGAGACTTCTTTGCAGCACTTTGAGCTTGGCTGCCTTACCTGTGTAAGGGGTAGCCTGCCCTTTCATGAGCTTGGAAGCAATTTTAGCCTCATTCAGTGGCAGCTCTGCCAGCAGGGCGCTGCTCCTGCCTGTGTGAAGCAGCCAGGACTCCACTGCAGCATCCCTGTGCCTGCAGCCTGAGCTTGTGATGGTGAGAGGTGGCTGCAGGGCCAGAGGGGACAGCCCTTGGGCATCTCTGCATGTTGTAGTGGCAGCCCTTTGGGAGGAGCAGCTGTTAGAGTTACCCACTTTCTCTGGAGATGGAGAAGTGTCACTTGTTTTTTCCCAGCTGTTTTCTGGTGGATTGCTGTCCTGACAATGTTCTAGAAAGATAGAGATGCTTTTGCAGAAAGTAGGATTTTCTGATAAGTATTGATCATACATGGTAGGTATAGTTTGACTGTTTAATTGCAATAGCAGTAATTTTCTTTTTCTGTGATACTTGCAGGATTTTTGGGAGTATGAAGTTAGGGATGGGTCTGTGTAGGGAAGAGGTGCTGTGTCAGAATTTAGTAGGCCAGCTATTAAATTTTGCATGCCCTTCCTAGGATTTTTAACTGAGGATTATTGTTTAGTTATCTGTCTCTTTATTATCCAAAACATTGATCTAAAACTTTAACAGTTGTAGGAGATAGTTGGTGTTCCTGTTTGGAAAGCTGGTGGGAGAAATTATGTTTCCTGTGTATTTTGAATGGCAGTGTTGCAGAAGCTGTTTTCTGCCATGCACACACATGTCCAGCAGGACTAACTGTTTGCTGCTAGGATTGCCAAATATTTAGTTGTGTGAGAATGTTTTCAGTTTGTCAAAATATAGCAATTTCCTACTAAAATGTTGCATGCCAATGTTTCATTATAATATCTTACAACCATTGAATCTGAAATATTTTAAGCCCCTTTGTGCCTTGAAACAGATGTAAAACTCAGGGGATTTTTCTTACAGTAATGGCTGTGAAAATTTACCTAAATTTCAATTCTTCTAACATATGTGCTTAAGAGAAATTGCTGGAGCATAATTCCAGAAGTGGAGAATTTCTGTATGTGAAGAGCTGTGTGAATGTCCTGCATCTCTGGGTGCTGACACGACCCGAGTGACTGTCAGTGCTTCGACCTGGGCTAGGACGGGTGACTGAAATGGCATTGCCAGAAATAGCTTTTCCCAGGGCTGAAGCTTTCTGTGTCTCGAGGGTGTTTATTCTTTCCAACAACCTGGGAAAGGGAGTAATGATTGTGGAGAAGACAGAAGACAAGGCAGACCGAGGAATGGGCTGGGACAAGTAGCTGAGTGATCTTTAAGCCCGGAGAGAAGAAGGGGACAAGTGTCCCTGTACTGGCTGGCAGGGTTTGAGAGCAGGCAGGGGATTTATGCCACTGGGAGTACAGACTGAGGAGTATAAGAGAGTAAGAGTAGTGTATGGGGAAATTGTGAAATGAGATTTCCAATGCTGGACATGGGCACAGGGAGGTTGGAGAAGAGCTGGACAGGTGGGGCAAGGATCCTTGAGACAGACAAACTGGCTGTCAGCAGGGAGAGAGCCTGGATGGGCTCACACTGGCTGGGACCAGGCTAGGATGGGACTCTGTGACGGGTGCAGCTGTGGTTGCAGCTGTGCTGCCTTCTTTGCTGCAATGGTCGTTTGCAAGGCAGAGAATTGGAAAGAAAAAGGCTTGTGATTACTACAATTCAAGGTTTTTCCAAAGACTGTCCTTACTTGTTCTTTTCCTAGGGGATACTGAACAAACCACTTCAGCCACTGCTTTTTGGGGAGAATTCTAATTGTTTATTCTGTGTTTCTGACATTCAAGGCAAAACTCTGGGTTTTGATTTGTAGAAGTATTGAGCATTCACAGCTTCATTCTGAGTGGAAACTGTGCTTTGAAGATGAACTGTTTCATAAAGCTATGTATGTTGAGAAGGAGGTGCTCAAATTGGTGCCAGAATTAATTAACACTTTTGATCTCTATTCTTGGCCCACATTCTAATCTGTAAAATGGGGATATTACTACCTCATCATTTCTAAGGCCATTTGTAAAGATATTTTATTAATTTGATATTCCAACAATGCTTACTAGTAAACTGTATCCCACTCTGAAACTTATATTTAATAATAGGTTATGAATAGTGCACAATAAACAAAGCCTAGAGACGTTTTCAAACTGCTCATTATCTGAGTATCATGAATGAATGAGTACAAGGTCTTCTAACATAAAGAAAACAGAGCTGAAAATTGCATGCACACACTCTCAAGGGGGAGAAATTATGGTGGCTCTAATTCTGAGATTTTTCTTAATACATATATTTATGTCCAAATAATTGATATAATGGTTTTGGGAAAAGTATTTTTCAAGTAGTCTTTTGTGCATGTTTGTGTAATTTGTTTCTTTTCATGATACTGATTTATCTTGATCTATAATTGCAGATTTTAAAACATGGAATCTGGTTCTTTTGGCTTTCAGCAGTATCCGTGTCTTTCGTCCTTTTTTTTTTCTTTCCATGACTGCTAGATTTAATTTAAAGAACAAAAAACCCCAGTACCACCACCCCCATGCCAAGCCTCCTCACAAAAAGTATTTTTATTGAACATATGGTTATATTTTATAATATAGAAAAGTTTGGCACTTGGCTGAAGCTGCATCATCTATATATGTTAAAAGCTTCAAAATATTTTTTCCTCAGTGGGTTTTTTTTTTTGCTTTTTGTATCACCTTTACCTTAGCTTTTTTCTTTACTCATTTTTGAAAGAAGCTTCAAAAGAGAGAGTGTAGCTTGAAGAAGCCTTTATTATAATAGGATAGTGTAACACAGAGTGTGCTAATTACAGATCAAAGCTAAACTATTTTTATGTGCCTTTTCCTAAAGGAGGAACCTGGGGCTTTGAACCATTCAGGCTAATTTTTGCCACTAACCCTTTTTTTTAAAGCTGCTAAAAAACTTTCTAAATTTTTGTTTTAAATTTTTTACCTCCTGTAATTAAAAAACAGTGCATCCTGTTCAACTTTGTGTATCTGTATTAGCTGTGGAGCAGGTAAAAAAGTGCAGCGGGGTGTTCTGAGGAGAAGAGGCTGCTCTGTGCATGTGAGCTGTGAAGTCTTAAAGAAAAAGTGAAGACACAGAGCCCTGGCAGGGTGGTAGAGATGCTTCTGGTAAGCTTTTCCTGCATCCGTGTGTGTCACTGGGGTGTCTGACAGGTGCTCCACTGTCACCTTTGCTTAGAGCCACAGGTAAGCACAGTGAGAGCAGCAGTACCAGTTTATCCTGTGAGTGTTACCTACATGTGCTGGCAGAATGAGAGCTGGCTGCTCCCCCAGTTGATAATCACTGGGATAATTGGGCTGGGTAATTGCCAAGCAGCCTTGTTAGCTTTGCTGTGAGTCAGCCATTGTGTGTGTCTGCCACTGGAACAACAAGAATAAGTGGGCAGATTTTCTTTTAAAATAATTAGACAATCAACAGTGTTTTGTCTTGTGGCCAATTGCCTTCACAGACATCACACCTGAAGCTGTTGTGGAAGTACTGGCTGTACACACAGGGAAAATAATGGTGTCAGTCAGCTATGAAAAGTTAACTTGACAGTAAACTTCATTTAACTTAGGCTGTTCCAATAGGCTTTGGAGATTTCATCTCCACCTTTGTCCACTGGTTCTAAAATGAGTCTTTAAAGGGCAGGGAGAGTCGGAAGATTTTATTGAATAGTAGTTCTGGGTACCTTTCTTCTTTGAAATGCCCTGCAAGCAATACTTGGGGACTAATTTTAATTTTTTGGAGAGTTGCATTTGAAAAATTTGCACTGTCAGTGTTTGCATTATGTGGATAACTTGCTCAGAACAGAGATTTCATATCTGTCTGCCTTTGTAGAGGAAAGAAGAAAAAAAGTTAAGATGATAGCATCTGCATTTACTGTCATGCTATTGGTTTGTATTAGGAAGCAGAGTTAATGATTGAAGCATGAGTTTCACCTCTTCATGCTGTACCAGTTTTCTCAAGGGGATTTTTTTGGAAAGAGATGCCTGTAAACAAATACTCTTGAATTTAAACATGTGGCTGTGTGTTTTAAGAAGCCCCACTCAGCAGTAACAGCAGAGACGAGGAAAGTGATGCAGTATTGGAAATTTTATATTAGTGGTTCTGCAAGTGTATGGGATTTCAGTAGGTGATCTCTATTTCTGAACACTCTGTCCTTGCTCTTTTGCATCAGCAGAAATGTTAGGTGGAACAGAGGGACTGTAGGTGGGCTGCTCAGTAAGGAAAATTGAAATGAATCCTTGCAAAGAAAGTTGGCTAAAAATACTTCATGTAAAGTGACTTTGTGCAGAGCTTTCTAAGGAATATGAGTTTAACCAGGAGTCTTACTATGTCTGATTATTGGCTTGAAAGAATATTTACTAAAATGGAATATATGAAACATTTTCCTTTATGCTATAAAAAATATATTACAAGGCTTATTATTTATTGTAAGTGAATGTCCTTTTTTAAAATTTTGTGTGAAATAAGATTCTGTTTTGAGAAGATGCTTCTATCTCGATTCTGTGGTGTCCCTACAGCATTCTTCTGGATTTTTTTTTGGTTGTTTGTTGTTTTTGTTTTTCTTTTTGAGTTTTTTTTAAAGGAAAGGCCACAGTTTAATTCTACTGACTTGTCCTTCTGATGCTAGTAGGTGCTACCATTATTGTGTGTGTTAATTTTTGTATTGTATCTTTTTTCGTTGCTCTTGGTGAAATAAAGTTCGTTGTATACTAAGATGACTAATAGAGGAAGATTAAATTTTTAAAGCTCTTTTTTTTGTGAATTCTGAAAGGGTAAAATAAAAGTATGGCATCTTGAGTAAGGTGAGATATAAGCAACTCTTAATAAAAGTTGGAAAAAAACCCAGGTAAATATTTTTATTTTCATCAGTTTATTTTCTGAATACTTGCTGCTTTTGGTATGTTCAGTTGATAGATGACAAATAGTTTGGGTGGGTTTTTTTGGTGTATGTTCTCTTTTTACAAATAAGAGACAGCTGCTACTCTTGAAATGTAGGCAAATTTGATGACACTGTATATCAAACTCAATGAATGAATCAGGATGTGGTGGGAAGTTCTATTTCTGTTCTGCATAGAAAGCAAAGAAAAATGGCAGAGAAGTTGCCATGGTCTAAAGAGATGGGCAGCTGAATTACTCAAAAAACAGAACCAGACAAAACTCCTGGGATGCTGCATTGCTACTACAATAATACAGCTTTTAAAATAGAAAACAAGATTTAGGTACAGACTTCCTTTCTATATTCACAAGTCTCCAAAATATTGGGATGTTGTGGCCCATCTTCATTGGTCTGTCTTTCTGACCCTGCGTGCCCTTGCCTGTTGTGGTTTGTTTCTGTTGTATTCACAGGTGAGAACTCTTGCTTGTGCTTCCATAATTTCCTATTATGGCTGCCTGACCTCTTCTTTCCACTTTGTTCTTCCTGCTCGTCCATATTAAAAAAAGCTCTCCAAGAAACACAGTCACAAGTGGTCAAGAGCTTTATTGTGTTACTGAGAAGGTCCTTGCAATCATTTTTGCATCTCTTTCCTCTTAATGCAGTTCAGATTTCTTCCCACTAGTATCTGGTTGTTGAATCACTGTTATAAGTCTATACAGTAAAATAGAAAAACCTTCCACGCTTTCTATTTTTTTAAGCTGTAAATGAAGTCATGAGAACAAAAAGATGTGATCAAGATTCTTATCAAATCATGAAAGAAAGAAAGGCATCTGTTTAAAGTAATGAAATCATCATTCTCATTTTGCTTTTCTTCCAAATACTGTCTTCCAAGAAACAGCTCTAGGCTATAACATGTGCAGGGAAAAATTCAGATATATGTTCTTGTGGGCTTGTTTGACTGTTCCACAGTTCTTTTATTTAATTATGACTCTGCAAAATTGCTTAGATGATCAGTTTATCACACTCTGCAAGAGAAGTTCATAAACATGGTACTTTCTTTAGTCCAGTTAGCTTCTTAAACACTCATTGTGTTATCTTTTTTCTTATTTATTCCTATTTTTTCTCTATTTAGTGAGACCTGAACCAGACGAAATCACACCTTAAAATCCTCCAATGCACCAGCATCAGAACTGAATGCTAATTTTTTTCCAAGCATGGTTATTGAGATGTAAGCAGTCATATCTGGATTTCTAGTTGTGTGGAAGTCATTCACTCTTACTCATCTGCAGGAAATCCTTAGTTTTCTTAAAGAACCCAAACATAGCCCTTCGTGTTTCCTATAAGTATTGTCTGAATTGTGCCTTTTACACCTAGGTAGAACCAACTGCTAACTGCTGTCACTTTTACTTTTGGAGTTTGACCTTTAAAGCATCATCTTTAGAAACTCAGTATAATATAATTTCATGCTTTTATGTTGACTTCACACTTTCTTCTCCATCTATCCTTTATGTTTTGTTTGTCAAGAAACTGAATGGCATTTGCTATTTCGGTGCAGGGCAGCTATGTAATTTTGTTAGGATGGAAACATTTGGAGAATCCTTAATTTTTCTTTTAGCAGGAGAGTTCTGTTTTCCCTTGATGAAACTGCTCAGCCATCCTGTAAAAGGGATGAAAATATCAACTCATGATACAGCCTGCTTGCCTGAAAGATCTTTTAAGGCATTTGATTAGCAAATTTATGACCACCAAAATGTCCAGTTGTGTTAAATGAATTGTAGTTTTATCCACAATGTATACTGACATTGTGGTGACTCTTCAAAGTAGGCTTTTATGAGTCCATTCTCAGATGGAGATGGAAATTCCATGGAATATGACTTTAGAAGCAAATAATTCTTGCTGGGAGGCAGCCTGCTGCCGAAGCGTGCCTGGTGTTCTGTTTACCTGATAAAGCCCTGGCTTGCAGCACTGCCCAAATTTTTAATGCACATGTACAAGCAGCTCTCTTTTTGCCCAGTTTCAACTAGTGTGAGGTTGATCTTTCACCTCAGACAGGATCATGTTTTTTTAATGTCCCACCCTAGAAGGTCAGTGGTCTGAGGGATATCAGGACTGTCCTTTGAGCCTAAGACAGGTGGAAGAGGGAGAATAATGAAGTGTTGAAGATGAGAGCACTTCAGAGAGCCGTGTGTCAGGCTGTGTTCCTCCGAGGGCAAATCCGGGCAGGTGATGCCAACCTGTGTGCAGTGGGGGAGAGCTGGATGGACTGAACTTGGTGCTGTGCACCTTAGAATGCTTCAGGCACTAAGCAGTGCATTAGTTTCAGCACTGACTGTGGTGCTGCTATGCTGTGCTACAATAGAGGTTAAAAATTATTCTTGCAGCATCATATCTTCTGCATTTTGGCTTCCCTGTAGGGGGGAGCAAATGCCACAATCGTTAGAATTGCATTTTGTATTGCGGGCTATTTTAAAATGAAGGAGAAAGGAAAGGATCCTGCTTTGAATACAGTTCATGTGTGCTATAGAAATTCAATTATGCTGTTTGGCATAAAAATAGGTTTGCCTGTGTTTTCCATCAACTTCCATTTCTTGTTAGAAGGTGAGGTTCCAAACAGAAATGGAATTTTCCTTATTGACTTTTCTCAGAATTAACTGTGCCTGCTGGACTGTTTCCTAGAAGGGTACAACTTGTTTCAATAGCTAGTTTGCAAAATTCATCTCTCTGGTGGTGGCTTTTCATCACTGTTTTGCCTATTGGTGGACAACAGGCGAAGAAAAAAATGAGAATGTGCATTTTGAGGGAAGAAGATAGCGTAATTAATTACTGAACAACATAATGTTCATTGAGTTTATTTTAAAGATAATTATATTATTTTTAAGCCCATACAAATGAAACTGCTGCCTGTTTCTTTGTTTAGTTTTAAACACTGTTAGCAAATCTAGCAGCTCTCTTTTCCATCCTCTTTAGATGGATAAATTCTCTGGGGTTAAGTAATATCATTGATGCTTTCAGGAGGAGGTTATTATTATCCTGAACAATTATTAGTGCCTTCAGCAGAATGAGACCATGTCTGACACGCTTTAAGTTGCATCCTTGCACTGTAAGAACTGAAACCAGTTTTGTAGTGTACATCAGCTACAGTGCTATGGATGGCAAGAGTATAAAGTGTTAAAAGCAGACTTGTACATAAATACTTTGAAAGTACACTGATGTACTTTAGGTAAATTGGAATGGGAATGTGTAATCGAAAATCTTCCCATTTCAGGCATTTTGTGAATGGCGTTTCATCACTGCTTGTACTTGCATTCGAGTTGAAAAAATAATAATTCTGAATGTTTAAATAAAATACCTAGTTATAATTATGGTAATTTCAGAATGCATTTTAAATCAAGGAACTATGCTTTCATGTACACGTACTTAGATGTATTGTGTATTTGTTTTTAAATGAAAAGAAACCTGGTCTCCATCTTCCTGTTGACATCAAACAATCCTCTGATATGCAAATCCAGCTATGGGGAGAACAGATACACAGGGTTTGTTTGGATTCAGTCCAAGACTGAAAGAAAATTATATTTAAAGACGTAATTTATATGCTTTGCCTCATTTAAATGAAAATGCATTTTGAAATAATCCCTATAACTAAACATTTGGTGGAATGTTAAGATCCTTTGTACAACTGATGCATTTTGCTATAGGTAGTTTAAAAGCATCTCTCTCATACTCCTGTGTGTCTCTAATGTGCAGATGCAGCTGTCAGCTTCTCAGTGGCATGTTTTAACATAGTATGAAAATATTCTTGTTTTTTGCAAATTAATAAATGTTTGTTATGTGAACTTTCTTAAGGCGTGCATGAATGTGAAGTCTGTCTGTACACACAATTAAAATCCATCAAGTACTTTGCTTTCCATCTAAAATTTTGCTAGTCGTAATGTTGTTCATTTATTTTCTCCTTGGGTGTAACTTCAAAACCTGACACAATATGATTTCTTTGGAAACAGGCTAAACAAGCAACAATTTTTCCATCTTTTTCCCTTTAGCTGCAGAATTTATAATGATTAAACTTGTGCATTTTAACACTGGCTGAATTCCAGGTTTTCAGTAGGTAAACTATTACTCAATTCTTGAATACAACATTTGAAGATGATGTTTATAGCAGAGTGTAATTGCTTCATGTAAGCTTGAACAGGCCAGTGAAATGTTACCAGTGATCAGGAATGGGTTTTGATACGGGATAGAAAATATTTGAGCAGGAATTACGTTACTGTGGAATTTTCAGAAATCACAGTTCCTTTAGTTCACTTTCATATATTGTGGAAATTTTAAAAACTAATGTGATCAATTGTTCTTATGTAATCTTTGTGAATGGGTGATACTGCTATTCTTTCTTTTTTTTTTTCTTCTTTTTAGAAAATAAGAGTATGGAAATCAATTTTGGTGTAAGGAAGTGTGTTTAGTTTGGGATGTTCTGTGGCACATAACTTTGTATCTGACCGTTATTTGTTCTGTGGCTTCTTTATACTAGATTATTCTGACCACATTAATCTAACACTCAGGAGTACTAAATATTGTATAAATCCTTTTTTGGGGTAGGAGTTTTATTCCACTAATGTTATTTGTGGCTCTGTGTGTAGACTGACTTATACACATGCAGTGATGATACATATATTAATATTTAAGGGGAAGGTTTTCTGTGTCAAGAAATTTTGTTAAACCTTCCTCATTAGGTTGTGAGCCTCTCGTATTTTTTTTATTTTTTAATTAAGGATTTTCTGTAATTTTTTCAGTCATTTTATGCAAGTTTTAATTTTTAATATTCACTATCCATGTTTTTTTTAAGCATTTTAAGAAGCAGAAGAGGTTGATTCCCGAAAGAACAGTTTGGAAGTACTTTGTTCAGCTTTGCAGTGCCTTGGAACATATGCATTCTCGTCGTGTTATGCATAGAGGTAATACAGGATCAAAGATGATTTGTCCTTACTAAACCTTTGACTATGTGAGAATTAAGCTGGCTGCAATCAATTTTGACAGCTGAAACATTGTATGTTTCTGGAAGATTTTGTAATAGAAAACTGAGAGGAGTTTGTGGCTGTACATTTGTTGTGGTATAGGGATTTGTTTGATAGCAGGTTTTTCAAAATAAGCAATAGTTCTGTAAGTGATGGATACCCTGCCATAGCTGCCTCATTTTTCAGGCTCTTACTTTCTGTCCTGTATTTATTCTTCTGTATTTGCCCACTGTCTTGCCCAAGTGCTGTTACCTGCATGCACAGATCTGTCAGTCCATTCTTTATACCTTTTGCACCTGGTTGTCTTAAAGAGTATCTGCTCCTGCCCTACTTGCTTGTGATGTACTGACCCTTCTCCTAATCCCTTCTCTATTGGATTATGTGCAGGTTTGAGCATTTCCTCCAATTCTCTGCTCCTTTCCACGATTTCCAATCTCTGTGTCCCAACAGCCCTTGTAGATGCCAGCTGTCCCTGTCAGGTACTAAATTTCCTTGGCCCATTTTAAACCTTGGTGCTGCTGTCTCGTCTGGATGTGGTCTTCATTCACCTCCTAACTCTTGAGTCAAAGGAAACAAATCATAGTATAGCTTCTTCTCAGATCTGCTGTTTGTTTTTTTTCCTGTTTGAAATCCCTCGAGTTATGGGACTGTGAGTTGTGTGTGGGCTGTCACTTTCTGGGTTCAGGTGACATTGCCTATCTTAGGTTGGTGGCTCCCTGTGCTCGAGTGCAGCTCACTGCCTGGTAGAAGCAGTCCCTCGATGTTTGCTGAGCTCTGTCATTTGCAGCTGGAAATTTTGCACCCTTAGCAGATGAGCTTAGATACTCCTGCCCCTGCAAATGCCTTCCCCTTTCTCCTTTTTTTGACCCTTTGTGCATTTGTACAGATGCCTGCAAGTGCAAATGATACAGAGAAGGACATAAAATACAGATTCTTTCCATAGGGTACAAGTATCTTCCTTTAGTGTTTTTATAATTATATTAGTTAATTTCTGTATATTTTAGCTCAAAAGGATTTAAGTTCCTTAAACTGAAGTACTACGGTCAATGCTTCTGGCAAACCTATGGCAAATTAATGATTCCATGGTTACACACCAAAAGCAGTGACACTTAAAGCTATTTTTAAATTGAGCTGTATCCATGTTGGATTATTCCACAAAGAGTTATCCAAACTCCTGAAAACTGGGTCAGATAGCAGGAGAACATAATTGCTTCTGTCTTCCTCTAAAGCTTGTAAAGTTTTGTAACTTTTTTACTGGAAACCTGAAAATGCTGGTGTTTGAAGGGTTATTAACCATTCCTATTACTGTGACTGTATCTTACATAAGCTGTAATCCCCTCTTATCAAAGGGAACTGATTTCTGGGAGTTTAGGGCCAGGGTGGATTGCTCTTCCTCAGAGTAAGCTAAACTCCCTTGCCAAACAAATAACAAGTCAGTTTATTTAGAAGACTAACAAGGTAGGTATCTTGTTAGAAATCATAGAACAAGAGTCTCTGCTGTTTTTCTCTAAGGGATTGGATTAAAACTTAAACTGGATATTACTTGTGAAAAATAACTGTCTGGAGTATACATCATTATTTTTCTTTGTTTCTACTTGATCAGCCTAATTCTGTTGACGAGTTCAAATAACCATTCTCTTGAGTAAACTTGCTTCTTTTTTATTATGCCTGCTCTTATAGAGAATCAGTAATCTATTTCAAATAAATAGCGTTATGCCACTGTGGGTAATTTGTTTAGCAAAAGTGATAAAAAATGCTTTGGAGTTCTTGAAAACATTTTTAGGCTGTTACTTAAGATATAACAAAAGAGGTTCTAATGTAAGTCCTTCTATGTAGCTTATATAAAGCAGTAATTAAATCCCCTATATGTGCTTCTGGACTTTGGGGGTGTGGATTTTTTTGTTTGCTTGTTTTTTAAAAAAATACTTTCCATGGCTCTTGATTTTTCATCGCTTGAGTGATGGTTGTACTATTAAAACAGTGGATTTGAAATCCTGTGTCTGGACCCATTCTTTCTGAATAGAACTGTCAAATTTTACCAATATTAGCTGTAAATAAAATCCTCTTTGGATCTATTGTTAATAGAAGAGTAGCTTTTCTTGCAACCTCACTGTGACTTCTAAATTTTTAAATTTATTTTTCTTCCAGACATAAAGCCAGCAAATGTGTTCATTACAGCTACAGGAGTAGTAAAGCTGGGAGATCTTGGTCTTGGTCGATTTTTCAGCTCCAAAACCACAGCTGCACATTCTTTAGGTAAGCTTTCTCTGAGGTACAGATGTTGGACAGGTGGAGTCTTTTACATGGTAAAAATACTGTACCCACTCAGGAGGAGGAAGAAAAGGGTTAGGACCAGCTAAAGCTGTTTTTAAGTAATAATAAAAATACAGTCCTAAAGGTGTTCTTTATTAAGAAATGGTCAGCACCATGGACAAATACAGAAATGCTGTAACACTGGGACATTACTTTCAGCATTCTTTGGGTATTTTCTCTCCTTTGTTTGCATAATTTAATGTACGTTTCTGCCTCTGAACAAGCCTTTATGACAATAGTGTTACCTAGAAATGCTAGGACAAATTAAGGTGATAATATGGATGCATTTTTTAAAAATTGACTTGAGCTTTATTCAAGTTGTTGGAAGGAATCTTGTAATTCTGTGCCTGCATGAGTAGCATTAATGACCTTTTGGTTACATGGTTTCAAAGGGCTCTCAGAGGAACTTTTTTTTTTTAAGGTGACATTTCTCAATATAAGCTTAGGTAGGTGAGGGGAGATGAGAATTAACAAAACCAATTCTCAGATAGCTTTTGTTTTTTTTTTTTTCTCTATTCTTGTTTTTGTAAATCTTCTGAAATACTCAGTTTATTCTTTGCTAGCACACAAAACTAGCAGTGTGTTATCTCTATCCAAACAAAATGTTCATGCAATTTGCATCTTTTGAGTAGCATGTGAATACTAGGATGATTAAGAAGCCTTTAAAGAAGAAAAATATTTGGCATATATTTTAAGTCTTAAAGTAGGTAATGGATGAATGACAGAGTCTAAAAGGATGTGTGTAGAAGAGAAAAACCTTGTAAATAGAGTAATATCAGCTTTAGAGAGAAATAATACTGTTCATAATAGTGTTAAATTGGGGTTTTTTAGATAAGAAAACATTATTTTCCTTCACTGAAGTGTCAGTGGTTGGTGTTGCTGAGCTCGAGCCTGTTCATTGATTGCATGTTTGTCACATTTGTACCACATTTGAAGTCTGAGTGATACATGTATTAATGGCCAAAAATATAATACTTTGGACACTATCCTTCCTCCCCTGTCCTCCAAAACTTTGGTCAGTCTTTTGTGCCTTCCAGTTTTGACCATGTTTGGTGCAGCCTGGCAAAGCCAAACCCGTGAGTAACTGCAGAGGTGTTCCTAGAAGCCCAGACACAGAGGGCAGCCGTGCTTTAGCAGCACACTGGGCAGGAGTGGAGAGCCCAGGCTGGAGATGTGCTGCAGCTCGGTCAGGTGTGGCACTGGGGATGTGCTGCTGTCACAGGGCACAGTGTGTCACCCCGAGTTCATGCTGCCCTCGTGAGCCATCTGTGGCAGCACTGTGGAGAGCCTGGCTTGGCTTCTCTTAGGTGGGCTCTGCTCCCACTGGCAAATGGAAGGAGGGAGTGACGAGGGAGCTGTAAATCCTAATCCGAGGAGTAGGAACTCGTGAGTGAGGCAGAGGTCAGCAGTGAGGGTGGGAGAGTAGGCTTGCATTCTGAGGCACAAGTCAGGAAGTTAAAGAGGAGCACACTGCCTCAACCCTGGATTATTTTGGCTCCTGGCAGGGGAATAGTTGTGAGGGCTGAGCTGGAAATTTTAAAAAGCTGAAGACTGCGCCAGAGTTAAAAACAGTGTAAAACCCCTGAGCCCTTTAAAGCTCATCTTTTACAGATCCAAGAGTCATCTAGAGAGTGGGGGAAGGAGAGGAGGATGGCAGCTTTGTTTCTTCTGTTGGTTGCTATGTCTTGGTAGAGGAGTTATTTTTTATTTTCTTTTTTCCCCATCTTCTCTTTTCCCATTTCCCTCTTAATTATGACCTAATGTCAGAATTCAGCCTAGAAAAAAGATTTGTGTCAACTGTTAACTTCGGTTGCGGAGGAGACAGTGACTTTATGATTTGTCATGTCACTAGCAGAGACCACTTCTTAAATTGATTTCTTCTGCAGTTTCTGATGCTGGTTTTCTTGAAATTTCTTTCAAAGTTGTATCTTTTTATGATTCCATAAACCTTTGGTGCACGTAACCTAGTAAATTACAAACATATGTGTAGCAATTTATACTTGTTTACAGGCTTTATAAAAATTTCAGTAGCAAACTAGATTCAGGCTTTCAAAGATAAAGAAATGTACTAAAATTTTAATTAGCTACAGCTTCTAACTGCTAATTATGAATAATACTGATTTAATTAGAATCTTTACTGATGGTCCATTTGAAACAAATGAAAAAACTGCACTGGACAGGGGTTTTTTTTTATGTTCTTAACTCTTTCTATACAGCTTTATCAAGAATTTTCTATTGTCATGCCTATATCTTTTTGGAAATGGAAAACCTTTCTTCTGAAAGGGCAGAGGAAATAGAGGCATTTGGTATTTTGATTTGATACAAATTTTCTTGTTTCTGAAGACTTTATATTAGGGGAATATGATCCAACAAAGACTTCCTACTCCCTTCCCTAGAACTGTGTTAGGATTTTCATGCTGCTGGTGTTTTAATGGCTGAATGCCAGGCTGTCTTGGTGAAATGGCAATTCTAATGCCAGCTCATAGATACATGCATTTTTTTCTTTGGGAGCCATTCGGTGGATGTAAAGATAAGACTTTTCATATTTCAGTTACAAAAAGAATGACTTGATTTCTCTGCCATGGCTGTGCTGTCCAGGTAGGAACTGCCAGCAGCATGGGGATCCCTTCTTGGAGGGCAAAGGAGCAGATCTGCAATCTTCTTAAAATGCTCAAATGCAGAGAGTCATCTGCATGGAATTCTGCTCTTCTGTGTTTTGACAACTTGTGTCATTTCTGTGATACTGCTGTCCCCAGCACAGACTGTGTTATGTGAGGGGTTTGACTGTAAACTCACACAGGTTGTGGAGAATGAAATACCTTGTGAAATATGTGCAAATATTCTCCTCTCACATATGGGTCTCTAATGCAATAGAGGGTGTGGTGAGATGGTGGTTTGCAGCACCATTAGAATAAACTCCACTTGGATACCCAGCCATACTCAGAACCTGCACCCTCAGTGTGCAGTAAGGCTGGCAGGGAAATCTGAGATTGAGTCATTGCAGTCATCAAAGAAGCTGTGTTTACCATATCTCTTGAATTTTAGGTACAGAAACTTGAGATCTCTTACAGTAGTTCGAAAACTGAAAAGAAATCATTGTGTTGTTATAAAATAACTCAAGATATTTATAGATTTACACATTGTGCAAACAGTTGCAGAGTTGAGCTGCAGGATTTTGGGTCCTGTCTGTGAAGACGAGCCCTTGACTTAGACATCTCCTGTGGCTGTATTAAATAAGTACAAAACCCTGAACATTATAGAATCAGTAGGGTTGGAAGGGACCTCCAAGCTGCTTGTTTGTGATGTGGTTTGTCTGTCTTCAGCATCCACATTCATCTTGTTAAGCATGTTGTATTGAACTTTATATTACAGAGTTGCTGTGATTGTATGAACACTGAGTCATACATAAGCCATGTCTTTTGGTTACTGAAATTTGGCCTCTTTAGCCCTCTTCCTAAATTCTGATACTTAGGTATCCCAGTGCTTGAAACGTCAGTAATGATTATGTTGCCATTTTTAAAACTGTGGTTGGTTAAACCTGTCCTGAATGAACCACTGTATTGTTTTGTATAAGTAGATTTAACATTTACCAGGCACTTTTCTCCAAGCCTAAAAATGTTAGATAGCTTTTAAAGCTAGTAACTATTTTAGAACTACTTATTCCATCAGAGCAACTTACTATATTTAATTCTACTCCTTGATGCACTTGTTTAAGTTTCCTCAGATGCATTGTGAGTTACATGTTTATCCAGGTAGTAAGATGGACTGTTGATATCATAACTCCCTTTCTTGTAATAGATTCTTTGCCTCTGATCCTTCAAATCAGCTCCCTGCTCTGTGTTAACCACGATTTTCGTTATGTCCATTCCCTCTGCCAGTAACAGAAGCTTGGATAATCAACACTTTCTGGATCTACAGCATCTTTAAAGGGAGGGAGCTCCAGAGCAGCAACAGGTTCTGAGGAGACACTGTATTTGACCCAGACCACTTTCAAGTTTACTGTTCAGACTTGCAGGTTATCACAAGTCTGCAAATGCAGGAAGCAGAATGCCGAAGCGACTGATTTTGTTCTAAAAAATGTAGGCACCTCAAAGATTTAGCTTATTTTCTTGTATTGTTCCACTTATGTGTCTTCAGATGAGTAAAGGAAGTCAGGAAGTTGCATATCTCTATACTACTGGGATGCTGTATTTCACTTAACAGAAAAAAAGATCCAGGAAGAAAATATAACATATGATCACAGTGGTAGTTGTTTACCAGGAGCACAGCTATGTCCTGAGAGTGCTCACTCTGTTAAAGGGATCATTGCAATGCTTTCAGTAGTTCCTGAATGTCAGAATAATGAATTTTTAGTGTCATGTTCTGTTAAAAACAGCTTACAAGTAGTAATGATGTCTGAATCTTCAGGTTGTTTGTGTGATTCCGTGAGTAACGTAACTCATTTCAATTCCTTTCACTAGTTGGTCATCAGGGGCTTCAGGTTGTATTGCAGTGAAGGTGTTACACTAGGCTAAACGCTGTAAAATAGTAACATTTGTTCTTGCTTTTCACTATCATCAATCTTTCACAGTCATATCAGACCCCTAATGTATCAGCAGGCTTCCCAGAGCTACTGGTTAAAATTACCTTTGCTTTTGGTAGACTATGAACCTTCAAACCTCAGTGTTTTCAGCTGCCCCCTGTGGATTCTGTGAAGCCTCTTTCTGGCACATTACTCACTGCCAGCCACTTGTGTGATCCCTCAGAGCAGCAGAGGCATTGCTGCTCTAGCCAGTGAACAACCACATTACTATTAAATTTATTTCTGTTGTTAGATGAATTCTGCCAACAAAACATCAGAATATACTAAACCAGTGCTTTAATTAATTGATACCAAATGCAGCTGAAATTTTTCAGAGGCATCCAAGCTCACAAAGTCCTTGGGGTGTTAAAATAAATTCAAGAGGGAAATAAAAGAGTAAGATAATAAAAATATGAAATTCGTGTCATTCCAAATGTTTAGTTGCAGTTCTAATCTGAAGGTATGTGTCATTAAGTGCCCATTAAAGTACTGGTGTTGATTAGAAAACAGTTGCTCCTGTATATTTTGGTAGTTATTTTGGCATTGTGGTCTACTCATCTGCTTGCCTATTGTTTCACAGGGAAAAGACCATTCTGTGTTGTGGATGAATGCAAACATCCTGTGAGAGTAAATGTCTCTCCCACAGTTGTCTGAGTTGCCTTTCCCCAGCCTTTCTCCTTTCAGGCTGTTGGCATTCACAGCCTCAGCTCAGAGCTGTGCTGGGGGACAGGGGCTGTGGCACTCTGTGCTTTCCCAGGGCTGAAGTCTCCCCAGAATGTTCAGGGGCCACACCCATTGAAGGATAGCACATGGGGACTCCTGCCTTTGCCTGTCTGTTACAGAAGCTGTTCATACGGGTTTTCAACATTGTTTGCCAAGGAGCAGATCAGCTGAAATTATGGGTTACCAGCAGCCATGGCCTGACCTGAGATAGATGATTCTGGGTTTCCCTATACTGAGCTGGGCCCTTCAAGTAGGAAAGTAATTCTCCCTCCTCCCTACTGGCTAAGAATGTGTGACATAGTTTGACATGCAGCATTTCTTAAAGGTAGGGCACATTGTCAAAACAAAACCCTTAACTTTTGGAAATTATTAGAGTAGAATTAACTGTCTAATTGCTTAAAACTATTTAACCTGATTATTCAGATGTGGAAGTACTTATATATCCACTGTATCTCTGTTTCCAGTATTCATACACAGATCAAGTCTGAATTAGCCTCATCTATTCAGAAGAGCAGAAGTGAAACCAGATCCTTGTGTTACAATAATATGTGAGATTCATACCACAAAGTACAAAAAAGAGAAATTGCCGATTTTAATCACTGGATGATGTTGCAAGATGTTTGGTTTCAAAATAAAATCAACTTGAATTGACAGAAATCAGCTGATTTTCATCACCAAGGTTCAGTGCTTAAGAAAATATTCAAACAAAATTGGAATAAAAATCTGTATAGCTCTGTGCCTTTGTTTTGCTGTTAGGCAGTCATTTTGGGGGGATACAGGGAGAAAGTTCAGAAACTTGCCCTAAAATTGTCACCACCATTATTTTCCATAACTATTTTTTCTTGTTGCTCTGTCATACATGAAACCATCACTCAGCTACTTCTTTGTAATGACCTTTTTAATAGACCTAAAATGTCTCTCAGTATTTCTCTCTTCCAAGTGACTTGTGTCACAGATGGGTAGGGTTTGATTAAAATCAAGGGGAGGGATGTTCCAGAGTATCCAATATAAATTTACTCTGGGACAGTCCTAATAAATGCTGCTTTTCAAGAGCAGACATTTCCAGATCCCACAGCTCTGAGGCAGGATGAAGCTGAGACAGGCACAGGTTTGGGAGCTGAAAAGCCCTTGTGGAATTCAGTCTTACAGCTGATGGCCCATGAGCTTCTGCTGGGCTCGCTGGTTTTCCTGCCCTCATCTCTGAAGGTCCAGAATCTCAGGCTCACTTTTAATTTCAGCTATTCTGTGTTTTTTAGTTTCAAAACCAGCTTTTTCAGATTTATATATTCTCAAAGGAAGAACAGAACTTGTGAAACAAAAAACCAAAATTCAGCCCATGCAGGAGAATTTCTAGCTGTTGTTTCTAGCCACAGTGATAACATTTTGGGAAAGTAGCAGGGATGTGTGTGTGTAGTACCTTCTGTTGGTTCTGTTCAGGAGAAACAAATTACTTATGAAGTTCTTTAAAAGCAAAATTTGGAAGTATTCTACAACTGCATAGCTCTGATAATGAGGTATGAGCAGTGAAAATAAAGCTGCATTGGATGAAATAGATACCTAAACATGTATTTCTGTCAAACTGAAGTGTCCCAAGTATGAATTGAAGTTTTAAGTGTAACAAAATGAGAAAGATGAAGAACATTTCTTCTACCAGGAAAACTGTAATTTTACTATTGCATAACAACAGAAATTTTCATTCAAAAATACTTGTGGTTTTTTTGCAGTTGGTACACCTTATTATATGTCTCCAGAGAGAATACATGAAAATGGTTACAACTTCAAGTCTGACATCTGGTCTCTAGGCTGTCTGCTGTATGAGGTAATAGTGATATATACAGTGAACTTAATAACACTCTTGAACTTTCCCCTTCCCCTGCCCCCCTCCCCTTACATAACTTCAGCATGTGAAATACTTTTATTTATGTTTTACTTGAACTTGCCTTTAACTGGGCTTGCTACAAAGATTTTACAGCAATTTCTTGAAGATGGGGCATGACTGAAGGATTAATAAATGCATAATAGCAAGCACATGTAAAAATTGTTCTAAGTGTTTTCATGACCTATGCTGGTTATATGATTTTGTTAATAAATGCATTGAGTAGTAGGATTTGAATATGTAAGTAATGCTTTCTGAAACTGCAATACAGTTATTTTAATACAAATTTCATATTTTTATAAATATTTCAACATAAGTAAAATGATGCAAAAAGTTTACTGTACTTAGTGCTAGTAGCTTGGATGAATTCTCAGTTTCATAACTTCTGCTGCACACACATGTAATTTTTCTGTTCTCCTCCTGTGATGGTTAAACTGCAGTTGTTTACTTTGTTCATTGATACAGTCGAGATTGGTAGGTGACACATAATTTTAAATAATACTATATTTTGAGAAAATAAAGGTGCAGGGCACATTAAAATGGAGGCAAGTGAAGGTATGAAGAACAGGTAGGCTTCTAAAACAAATTAATCTTCCAAGTCCTTTGCATATCATTTCTTAATTAGAAGAACAAACACGTGTGTTAAACGATGCTGGGAAAAAAAAAATGGTTCCATCAGCAATGGCTGTGCAGTCTCCCCAGTCATGTTCCAGGTAGGAACTGATACACTCAAGTCACTTTTTGTTTACCTACAAGTCACCTGCCTCAGTGGGTCAGCAAAACTCATTTAACACATACTCAGCAGTATCAGCACCTCCTTGTTTATTTTAGGATTTTGTAGAAGACATTGGCAGCCTGTTGAGGTTGGGTGTTACTGCTAGGTGAATCATCTCCAGTAATATTTGTTTACTTTCTATCACTGACACGTTGCTTTGAATATTAAAAGATGAAATAGCTATACTGCAAGTGTGCAGTTTACAGATGTCTGTAAGGCTGTTGCTTTAAATCTTAGGGATAATTCAAGGAAGGAAGTCCAGCTGATAGCAAGTATTTAGAAGTTTGAATCCTGAACTAAAACCTAATCCTGTATTGGGATTCCTCAGTACTGACCATGGCACTGCCTTGAATTTCAGATCTCTGCTTTACACACTAACACAAGCCCTAAGGTAGCATAAAGGTAGATGAGCATTTTTCAGTGTTTTGGTTTCTTTGCCTCTCATTGGTTTACTTGAGGATTTTTTAAATCTGGAAACAAACAAATAAAACCTTTGAATTACTATTATATAAAATCTCCACAGTTGAAGGTTAATGTTTCTTTTATGCTATATGAAATTAATATAAATCAGTAGTACTTTTCTAAAGATTTTTTTATAGCTTGCTGCCTTAATGCTGGTAGAGTATATTAAACACCTATGAATATTACATCTTTCTTTGATGTGGTAGATAATCTCAAAATACCTAAATAACTCAGTTCCATTGATTAACTCAGCATCTTGAAATACCATTCTGCTTTGATTTATTTTAGAGGTTTTACCAGGATGCTATTTAAGCTGGTATGGGGTAGTGTTAGTTTTCCTTATTGCAAGAATAAAATAATTATTAGGACCTTGTTGATATATAGCCACAGTATTGGGCATTGTCTCCAGCTATAGCTTTTAATTTCTTTTAGAAGTGCATTTAGTTTATTCTGCAACATATCAGATATTTGTGGTGGGTTTTCTTTTTTTGTTTTGTTTATCTTGAGCATTTATCTGTGATTTTGAAATTTCAGGTACAGGAAATTCAAGATACATGCTCAGCATTTTTCTCACTTAATATTTTTTCTTAATTATTGCAAAGTGGTTACTTAAGGTTCTTCAAGACTTGTGTGGACTAATGAATGGTGTTTTTTTTTTAGTCTGTGCAGTTTTGTCTTTCTGTGATTTGTCTGTTGCCTGCATTTTAGCATGTTTTATTATGTTGATTTCATGGTGATATGTGTTCATATGTACTCTGGATTGTCTCCAGCTTAATTGGAGAAAAGCTGTGGCAAGTTGATCACATCTCAGTAAAAGCTTAATTGCTGCTAAACTCTTCAGTTACATTTTAATTCAGATTTAAACTAACTTGTTTTTAACAATTATTATTTCTAGCGTGTATAACAATCTATTATTCAATGCTAACTGTGTGGCTAATAAGATTGAAGTATGTTTTAAAGTCTGAATTTTTTAGAGCCCCAGGTATTTCTGAAACCTGAAAAACACTACCAGTGGAGTTTTAATTGATATGCAACAAAGTAGACTTTACTAATTAAAATCAAGATGCTGTGCTTTTGCTACATGGACCTTTACATGGAAAAGTAGGTCTTACACATTTCCTTTTATTGTTCATCGTAGCAATTGCATCCTTACAGGGTTGTAGGTTGGTGGCTTACAGTTCAAAAAAAAAAAAAAAAAAAAAAAGAAAGGGAAAAAAAAAAAGAGAGAGAGCGAGCTGCCACCAGCCCTGAAGACAGACAGTGGGCTTTCGTCCCTCAGACACCCCCAGAATACTAATCAGCAAAGTCAGACCCTGGAGGTCAGGGAGCAAGTCAATCATTCTAGCGATCGTCTCAGTGTGGAGGATCAAATTAGCCTGAAAAATTCAGCTGCTGGGAGGAGAGGGCGAGCAGCTGTCAGGGGCAGCAGCGAGATGCACTAATGAACCAGATGAATAGTGCAAAAGCTTGAAAATAAAAACAGGACAGTTGACATTTTTCATCTGTCAAAGCAGGAGATGCATGAAAATATAGTATTCCTGTTTTAACTCCTTAGGGGACATTCAGAATTTTTTTTAACACTCGGCAGCATTCAAACAAAAGTACTTTTTAATGAACACCTAGAGTATGAAAATGAGTATCTGTGCATTTATTTAGAATTTCTACGTGCGTACAGACCCTGCAGTTGATTTTTCTTTTTTGTTTTTTTTTTTTTTTCCTTTTCTTTTTTGGTCTTCAGCTTGCATTTTTAACATTCTTTTTAAGGTAAGAGACAATGTCATGTAAATACAAAAATTAACATGATTTTAGTAATACAGATTGGGAGTAGTGTAGGATGGAACTGCAGCATGATACTTGTTTTGGGGCTTTAGCATTTTATATTCTTTCATGAATGTGATATAGAAAAGTACTGAACTACTTGAGAGCAAACTAATGAGACGTAAAATAAATGGAAGGGAATTTTGGTAATTCTTTTCATACATTTCCCCCAGTGATATTAATGCTTAGACATGAAAGAGTTAAACTGCTATCTGGAAGACCACAAGACAGATGAGAGCCATTTTCAGCTTGTCCTGTCCCTGCTGAAGCTCACTGAGTAGCACAGCATGGACTAGCGTGTTTCACACACACTCTGCCTGTCTGGGGAATGTACACATTGTCCTTCCAAAATCAAACTTATTAGCACATGTAGAAAAGGGTGACTGACTTTGGGGCAGCTCTGCACTCAGAGCAGCATTCGTGCTGCTGCAGTTAAAAGATTTCTTAGGCTTTGAACAGAATGGAGAGATTTTAAATGAATTTTAAAATTTCTGATCCAACTAGCCATAGCATTTGTTTCTATCTCAAATGTCAAGTTGTAACATTGTCTGGAAATAAAGGGTAGGTTTATTACTGCTGGGTTTAAGCTGATCAAGTATATAAGTAGTCTGCAACAGATTTTCTTGATTTTGTATTGCAATTGTAAATTATTGCCATAGGTGCTAGTTCTTTGCTTCTGATGGAAGTTTGGGAATTTGTTTTTCAAATATTTTTGAATAATGTCCTGAATTACGAAATTTTTGGGTCTGAGATTTTGGAAGTATTGATGCTTTCAAAACTCCCAATTATATTGAAGTCTAATGTCATGGCTGTGGAAGGTTATGAAATCTGCTACCATTACCTGGTGTTATCTACACAATGCATTGCTTTAGGCTAGATAATGTTTTCCTGTAAGTTCTGTATTTTCTTACGAAAGTTCTTCTGAGGAAAAACAGAAATTTCGATTTTTTGGATGTCCCTGGTGTTGCAAGGACCCTCCACTCAGCAATATTGTAAACTACTGATTTTCCCCTCATGTCTATTAATAAAACCCTAACAGAGTGCAGTTCAGGTATTGCACTGTAAGGATTGTGCCAGCTATGGTTGTATGACATAGAATAGTTCATACAGTGGTTACAGAAACAGTTCTGCAACTTCTGTTATTATCACTGCAAGGCTCCCTCTAAGCAGAGCATTGAAAGTCATTAACAATCACTTTTGATTTGTTACTATTAACGGATTTTATGACAAAATAGCTTTTCTTAAAAATGCAAAAGAAAACTGTACATTTTCTTTAAACAGATGGCTGCACTGCAGAGTCCCTTTTATGGTGATAAAATGAACTTGTACTCTCTGTGCAAGAAGATAGAACAGTGTGACTACCCACCACTCCCTTCAGATCACTATTCAGAGGAAGTAAGTAATTTTCCTTTTCATGGGCTGGATCTCCAGTTTATGTAAGCTGGCACGCTTCCAGGGAAGTAAATGAACTTGTGTGATTTTATGTTATTTGCAGATTATGCCTATAAGTGTTTGCTTGTTGAACTCACTCAAATGTTCCTGTCAAAACAAGTCTCTCATGATTTATATCTGAGGGTATTAATGATGGAAACGTCACATTTTTAGATTCTTAATTTCATTGGGCTTCCTTGCAGGTATGACAAAATGCTTTCCCAGAATGCACAATGATATGTTCCACATGCCAGGATGGGATAGAGTCTTACATCTATGGGGTGTTTTTCTAAAAGCACAACTATACATGTTTATATTGCACAGTAAATTAGTTCACTGGCCCTGTTCCTCTAGGGGCCTGCATTAAAACAGATATAATGTAACTCAGTAGTAAAAACAAATTGTTCTGGTCCCGTTTGTCTGCATTATAAAACTGGGATGTGCCGTTCAGTAAAATGGAACAGCAGCTCTTCTGCAAGGAGTGGTTCTTGACAAGACTAAGAGTAAATTTCAGAGCAATATAGGCAGACATAATATAATTGAATTTGAACAATATACTGCAAATCTCAGCAGCGTTTGTTTTAAGCTGAGAGCTAACAGTTCTTACTGTCATTAGTGCATTTAAAGGGGAGTACTGCTTTTATAAGCTCTAAAATGAAATGAAACAAAATAAATATTTTTCTTAGTGTAACAGAATGAAAAAATATAAATGCTTGCTTGTTAATGTTCTGAGATGCCAGTTTTGAAATATTTTCCCACTTTGAAAAGAACAGGGCAAACTGATAGAAGCTGTAAACCAAAGAACAGGTATTAGTAACCAATTCTAATTGAATTCAGACTACATGAATTAAAGATTACTTTGAAAACGCAAATAAACACAAGCACTCAAATACTTTTAATAAACATAAAGCATTATACAATTTCATTTATAGAGTAGGGGTTGTAACTCTGAACCTTAAATTTTCTTGCATTCACAGACAGTGATTGGACTATTAATAAAAGATTACTGCTCAGTGGTTTGTTTTGTATTTATAGTGACAATTTTTCCCCTTTTATGAAACAAACTGGACTTAAAAAAAAGATAATTTGGTGACGTTACAAAGGATGAAATAATGATCTATTGTGTAATTTATACGCTCCAGCTCTTTGTGGGTTTGCAGATTAGTCATTTTGCCTTGGCCATTTTTAATTATTATTTATTGTAGACTCTAAATATGGCAGTTCATATAACCAACTTCAGAACTGGAGGCCTAGAAATACAGTAGGGTGTGAACAATAATGCAAAATGATAGCGAGAATGTCAGGGGCCGTTCTTTGTTGTGTCATTCATGCTGTCTTCCTTTTTCCATGAAGCACATGAATATTTCACATATCTGCATCCTCATCCTCTATTCTTCTTGACTAATTTTCAGACTGTCTGAATTTGCATTTCACATGGTAGCTGATTAGGAGATGCCGAATGCAGCAGCGAAACCTCAGCAGGCGGTTTCCATGGTGACCTTCAGCAGGATTTTAATGATGATACCACTAGTGGTTCGTTGAAGTTGGCCTGCCTGCAAGGCTACTTCACTGCAGCTAAGTGTGAAGTTGGAGATGTGGATTCCCAGCCAAGGGGCAAATATCAAAGTCTGGCCCAGATAGGTCTTAGAGTTTGGGTGGGGAGAGAGATTCCAGCTTTTCCTTACATCTATATAGGTTTTTTTGTTTTGTGAACACATGCAAAGCACAACGTGCTACTTTCTATTCATTTCAAAGCAGACATGTACTTCTGCACCTTGGATAAGCCAGTTATCTGCAAAATACATGTAAGTTATTCTTAAAGATAATGAGAGAATCAGAGCTATTATAGGTATTAAGATAGAAAACAGTTTCTTAAAGGAAGCCATCAGTTATGGAAACTGTAATGGGAATATTTTTTATGTTCTGCTATTTGTTGTCACTAAGGTATGTGGAAAACATACATTTATTACCTATTGCACCTAAATAAACCATTTTTAGCATGTACAAAAAATACTGTGCTGGCATGAACTGTAAAAAAGAGAAACAAAAAGTGTTATCTGTCATATTGGAATACCGTCCTAAATGTTTCACCTCTACTGGAAATATAGATGTCAAACCCTTAGCCAGGTTGGAAGGACACTCAGTGTGCAGTAAAGATCAGGGATCACTGAATAGTAAAACCCACTTCATTTTCTATGAAAAAGAATTTTCTGAAATAAAAACTTCACTGAGTGTTGATCTCTGCATCCTCTAATATAGGAATATAAATATTTTCATTATGAAATACAGGACTAGTGCTTTTCCAAAAAACTTCTTGTAAGTAAATTTTAGTAAGTTTCAAGGTGTCACATTTTTCTAAGTTTTGAAACCTCTGTAAAAGTAGCATGTTAGTAATTGTCACATCTGTTTCATCAGAGAACAGTGTGACATAAAGATGCACCTTTAGATGGACAGATGGGTAATGTTTTTAAAAACCTTTGATAAGAAATCCTGATAGTCTGAGATGCATTTTCACAAACTATTGCTTGAGTGGTAGACACAAGCCAAGATTTTCAAATGCTTGATAACTTTGGATATCTCAATTTTTTAGTATCCCTTAAAAACATATGGTATTCAGAGTCAGTACTCAGCATTTACTGAAAGCTGTTCTGCTTTAGGGAATTCAAAGCTGGGGCTCCCTTGCCACCTCCAATCAATACTCTTAAAATCTTGTCAGCTAATATTAGTATCACATTGCTTTCATGATGAAGTTTTAAAATCTTCCCTTTGATTGAGGTGCATTTCTTCTAAAGTCCATTGCCAACCTCCTACCCAGATGTGAAAGCAGAAGGAGCCAGCAGGTCCACAATGGTAGTGTTAGCTGCCAGCAGGTCTCGAGAAAAGCACTCAGAAAAGGCTTCAAGAAGGTTTTATTCAGAGTAAGAATGGTGGTGTGTGCAGTTTTTTAATCCAAACTTCCCTATATGAAAATTCCTCTGTTTCAGCTGCCTAACAATGCAAAGTACTTGCCTGTCATATTTCTGTCTTTCCCCCCTCCTCCTGACTTGAGTGACAATTATTTATTTCATAGCTGAAAAACCTGCTAAAGTTAAAGAAAGTGTGTCCCACTGCTCCAGTGTCAGGCTAAGCTCCAGGCTAAAGACAGTCACTGTGCTAAGTGCACAGAAGAGGTTAAGAACAATAAGCAGACAAAGAAGTTTGCAGCTTGGGGATGCAACAGGAGGTCCCTCTGGCTCAGTCTGCTCTGCCTCATGGCCAGTCTGTACCAGGTAGTGAAAAATTGCTTCTATCTCTAATGATAGTCTGATTTTAGACTCCCAGTGCCTCTTCCCATGACACTGTGAGCTTTTCTGATACACTGGAAGCTTTATTAGTACTAGAGGGGCTGACAGATGGATTTCAGGTTTATTGAAATGGATATTCCTGTAGGAGTAAAGGATCAGTGCTGTAACCAAGTATTAGCATCGAGTGTGGTCCCAGTTTCAGTCCTGAAAGACTCTGTTCCCATGTAACTTTTCATCCTGTATAGCAGAATTAATTCAACTTCTTCCAAGGGTTTGCTGTTCAGTTACAAGGCCCAAAAGAGCTCAAGGATTTTGAAATTTCTCAGGAATCTGCACTATTGTTGTGCAGTGTTCCAGGCATGGCAGCTCAGCATTCCTGCCTTACGAGTGAGATTCTGGACCTGCCAAGGGAAGAGAGAACTGCAGTAATTGCAGTGGCTGCCATTTAAAGAGGTCTGTGTCAAGGCTTCTCAAGTCCTGAACAGGTAAATTTTTTGGAGATCTATTTCTGCTGTTCTACAACAGTAAAGTATTAATAACCAGCTAGTAAAAACAGGAGAAAGACCACTCTTTCCTCTCTGATGCTGGCTTTGTGGGTTTCAACCCTTCAAGGTCCTTTATGAAGACTATTCACTGTATGCAGTTCTGTTGAACAGATGAAAGTCTTCACAGAGAGAGAAATTTATATATTTGGGATTAGATGTATTTTGCAGATAAATTACACCTGTATTTTCTTCACAAAATGTTTGCTTATTTGACTCTAATTTCAGGCTTGATGGTATTGGATGTTCTTCAGTCTTTTCTGTTTTCTCTGCAGGCTTTCTGAGGTGTTGCATGGCAAACTGCTCATCTCTGCTTTTACTGTGCCTCCTGCTTACCCTGTGCCCCACCTGCTACTTCTGCAGGAGATTGTTTAGTTTGCATGTTTGTATTACATGCTAGCAATTATTATTTCTTACAGCAGCTAATGATTTCCAGCATTCTGTTCTTCAAATGTTTGGGAGTTATTGCAGGCTAATCGTTTTTATTGCCACTGGCATTGTATTTTATTTATTGACTGCCAGAAGCAATATGATGGCTTTTATAACTCCATTAGTCAGAATACACTTAATGTATTTAAATTCAAATAGCAAGTCTGTTACAGGTTATTTCGATTTAATATGTTTGTTTTCAATCCAGTAATCTGACCACTATCTTCAGAATTATCTTGCTTTTGAATATTGAGCTCTTCTTACTAAAGAATGTGATGTCTAATGGCGTCATTTTTATAATGTACAGATTTTTTGTATTCAACAGTATGTACAGTTTGCCTGCAAGGGCTAATGGACAAAGCTTTATAAAGCAGTATGCAGTGCTTCTTCCTTAACTTCAGGAATTCCTATTCCCATGCATTTAAATTAATCTTCAGAAAAGTGAAAGAAGTAAAATTACAATTTAAAATGCTTCTTGTTCTTTGTCTGAAAAGCAGGAAGGAAACCCTTCGATGGCATGTTTAAAGAGACAGCCTGTGTTACTTTTGAATAAAATGAGGGTGATGAGGTTGCTCTGTGTTAGTTGCAATAATTACAGGTTTTTTTCAATAATTCTACCTAGTTGTACTGGCTGGGAGACCAAACCTAATTCGGTATATTGTCGTAGAAGACTGGATCACAATGTGTTTGTTGGAGTGTCCTCCCCCTCCCTCCCCACCTGTCCCCAGTTCTATAAGGAGTTCTAGGAGGATTTAGCAAAACTACTTAAAAGTATAAAGGAAGATGTTCAGAGTTAGTTGTTTTTGCAAAGCATTGAACATTTCAGTAAGTCAGTATGAAAGAGGTGTGTTCCACGTTGAAAATTGCTTAGAAGATGCAACAATTTAAAATAGGTGCCCTATCAGAAGATTATCCATACAATATGTTAAATTCTAATGTCATAAATTCTGAGGCATTTCAGTGGAGGGAGAAAAGCCTGCAAATGTCCTGACAGTGAAGGCAATGAAAAGTATGCAGGTGGTGTGGAAGCTCTTTTGGGTTGCTTGTGCTTAAAGTGCCTATTAAAAAGACCCAATAGGTGATGGTGTTTCTGGAAACGGGATTTTCTGGTCATAATGATTTGTTTATTCCCAGATAGAGGCTTTTGTGAATATTTGTTAATTGTGCTTCTTTACATAAAGAACACTAATAACAATCTAATTCTAAGGAATGCATGTTGGGATGTAGGCCAAAGTTTTTTTATTCCTATATCATGTTTTCAGTAGTGGACAAGTGCAGTAACAGGGCCAGCAGAATGTGGTACTTGCCCAAATACTTTCCCAGCTTCCACTTTTAAGTTCAGATATTTCCTCAAGGGTGGTATAGCAGGTAGCCCTCAGTGGGTTTAATTTGTTCAGGGCTGAATAAATGTGTGTATATTGGTAGCTCCTGGCAGCAGGAGGTTCTGGGGGTTAACTGTGTGTTAGATGGAGCACCGGTGCCTTGTGTTTGTTGGGCCGTGTCAGGCAGAAATGCCATTTATTGCTGGCTAACTCCTGTATCAGGACTGAATGAGCAGAGCAGCCCTCGTTTACCTTCATTCTGGGCTTTGCAGGCACAGCCCTCCAGAAACACAGGGAAATTTTCTATAAATTATGTGGGATTGGACTAAATGCATGTCTAAAGTTATATGCTGAAAGGATTAGAACTTAAATTTGCTCATCAGTTTCTCTGGACAGCGGTGCAAAATGTAGAGACCAGGGGAGTGTTGCATACGTGTTTTCATCGGGCTGCGTGCAGCGCGTTAGCAGAGAGGGACGGCTGCTGTGTGCTTGTGCAGAATCGCCCTTTGCCTCCTTTCTGCCAGTTGGATTAATTTGAATTTGATAATGCGCAAATCCTGCTTGTAAGAAGACCAACGCTGCTGTCGTGTTCTCTCTCCCCTGGTAGCTGCGACAATTAGTTAATATGTGCATCAGCCCGGATCCCGAGAAGCGCCCCGACATCACCTACGTGTACGATGTGGCGAAGCGCATGCACGCACACACCGCCAGCAGCTGAGCAGCGCCCGGGCCCGACAGCGACACATCATCCAACCCGCCCTGTGGCTCGCAATAATGCCGTCATCTGAAGCTTACTGTTGTGCTTTGAATTGTAAACCAATTTATATACAAGCTTTGTTGTTTTCTGTTTATTTCTGGGTTTTGTGTTTGTTTTTTTTTTTTTTTTTTTTTAACTAACTTGCGGTTGTACGACAGGTTGAAATACGTAAAGCGTAATTTTAAGATGCCGTGTACCACTGTCTCCATGTTAGTGGGTTCAAGTATGCTTTCTGTAATAACAAAATTGTATTCAGTTGGGCCTCAGTTCTAAAACACAGTTGCACTTTTGCACATGATACAGATATTAGGCTTATTATCAAGAAGCAAAATGTCTGAATCTTTCACCTTTTTAGTAATTTATGGAAAGTATGAATCAGCACAGTTAACTTTATTTTAATCTTTGTTCTGAGAGGAACATAATTATTACAAGAGTTTATTGTATTTTATATTGAGTTGTAGTTTGCAGTTCTTGCTGTAAGAATAGACAAGGCATAGAATTAGTTCTCTGCTTGCCAAATGCAATGGAAAAATAATTTCAGGAAAAAATTGTCATGCTGAAATTTTTGTAACGTCCCCTTTTGTTTTGTTAGTCTCTCATGATATACACAAAACATTTGTCGGAGGTTTTTTGGGAAAATTTAAGGTGTTGATTCAGCAATTGGGTCGTTTTCAATAGACTTGTGCAGCACTGCCCTGGGGCAATGGGAGTCTGCATAGTTCAGTCTTAAAAACATGCAGATGCTTCTTGTAGCCAATAGGGTTCTTCTGTGGCTGTCCTTTGAGCAGGTCTGATTAAAGGATGTGATCTTTAAGTTACAACTTCCCAACTGTTTGTGTATATGTCATTGTTTGTAGATGTTTGTGTTTAAAATAATTTGAATGACCTTACGGTATATTTAAATTTTAATTTTTTTTCTAAATACTTAAATCTTTTAGCAAAGATATAATAGTCTAGGATAACACAAAATGTATTCTACATAAATATATGATCTTTGTATACTGTATCCTGAGACTTAGTTTTATATTTAGCAGAAGTAAATTATAGCTTTTATGTTTAAGAGAAAGTCGCCACGCCTTAATTTGGGAAATAATTATATATGCAAACTGTCTTACAGATACTTTATTAGTTTAAAAGCAAATGCTCAATATTTTTGTTAGACCTTAGTGCCTTTTGGGGTATGCTTATATAATATTTTCATTGTTAAGGAAGGAATGTGTCTTGTTTTTAAATGTGATGAAAATGGAGAGTGGATTGAAATTCCCTGAGTTTCAAGACTGAACTTTTTTTATTGAACTGTCAAAAGGTAATTATTGTCAATGATAGCAGCTAAGGAGCTGTTACTGTCAGTTAAGTCTTTTTCTTTATGTGGGTAAAAAGTTAGTTCAAATAAAAGCAGCAATATGTACATACACATTTAGGTTCTAGATGCAGTCACATCCCTGCATGCTCAGATTGTTTTGCTTGTTTGTTTCTCTGTGCAGCTGTAATTTTTATTTGATATAATGCTCAAAGAATAAAAAACTATTTGTTGAGTTTGTGTTCAAGGGAGTCAAGGGAGGGTCAGGGTTGTTTTTGATTTTGTATTTTTTAAAACTACAAATACTATGAAAATTGTGCTTGGAAAAAAAAAACCAAAGGGAGTTTTTAGATGGTATGTGCCAGATCATCAGCTTATCTTAATACAGACTTTATTTTTTGCTTCCAGGTTTTGTAGGACAAATTGTATGAAACTTTAGTTTTATTTCGCACTTCTGTGTGCACTCAACCTTATTAGAACTTCAGTGGAACAGTTTGTTGGAAAGAAGTATTTGAGAAACTTTTGCTTGTGTTTAGCAACCTCTAGATTTGTTTTCATTTATTAAATGGCTGTATAATTTAAAACATGATGGTTATATTCTATAACAGTGTTTCACATGTCATAGAATGAAATGCTTTGTATTGAAAAAGGCAGCACAATATTTGCTTGACTCCCAGAATTAGTTCGTAATATGCATAGGTACTCAATTTTTTTTTCTGAAACATAATAGAACATTTAAAAAACACCAAAAAAACACAAATGCAATGCAGGCTATTTGTATCTAATATTATGCATAAAATATTGAACTTTTCCTGCCAGAGACTACTAATAGATATCCCTCCCCTGGAAGGGTGTGTTGAGTAAAAGAATCACGAGCTAAGAGTTAGTAAATGTGAGTACTTAAGCATTTAAATTTTTTAGCAATGTGGGTTTTTTAGTATTTATGATTAAATATTGTGCTGAGGAAAAGAAATCGTTGTTCCTGACTTAAAGTCTGTGAAATGAATGGTGCAGCTGACTCTGGTACCAAACTCTGTAATTAAAAAGCCAATGTGGGTTAATAGAACTGCTTACATAAGTGGAGATTGTAGAATCTTTCCCTAAAGTACCTGGTAATATATAAAAATGGTAAGTCTTGTTATAGCACTCCAATGTATGCTCTGTGCTTATAAAATATTTTCTTTTCCAAACCACCATCCTCTTTTTCATATGTTGGTGATAACATTTGGCACTATTTATTTTGAGCTATGGCATTATGTGTTTATTTACTTTAAAGAAAACATGTTACATTTCTACCCAAAATGTCTGACCAGCTTCCTCCTTTTATTTCAGTAATGCTCCAGTATTAACTTGTGTCAGGAGTGAACTTTGTGCTTTGAATAACATTGCATAAAATCCCTTTGTCTTGAAAGCTCCCCTACTGTGCAGTAGTCCAGTAGAAATAAAACATACAGGTATTAAATGTAATGTAAAAATTACAGTGTTTCTCTGATATTTTTTTCAAACTTTTCTATTTTAGATATATATGTTACAGTAGATGCTGCCTATCTTGTGGACAACTTACTGCTTTCAGTTTGATTTTAGGTGAGATTTCTTGACTGTAACAAAAGACAGTACACTAAACAAAAATAATTTTTGTCTTATTTGTTAAAAGATTATTTTAAAGTACTACATCCAATGTATTGTGTTTTAAACTAAAATTTTAAATTAAATTTAAAATTGTTTTCAAGCCATATTAAAATATGTGATAAAGCATAAAAATAACAAAGAGCTCCCGTTATGGCCCCAGTCCTGTGAACTCTTTATATTTTAGTTGATTTTTATGTAAGTTTCAGTAATTTTGAGTGAACCACATCTACACACACAAATAAACAGTAATCAGTAGGGTAGATAGAAATGATGTGCTCAGCTCACTTTTTATACTCTCCGTGTGTCCACTGGTTTGGTAGCAGGGAATAATTTGGGTTTTTTCCCCTCCTCTGTTGCACTCCTAATGATCCAGCTTCCACTTGTATGAGCAGGCAATAGAAGTGTGTTGTCTTTTTGTAATGAGCAGAAACTTTAAAAGCATGCCAGTATAGCAGAAGATGAAATGCAGTATTAGAAGTGTCTGAGGAGGCTGGTGTTTTATTCATGCTCGTGATTAGGAAAGCTGTAGAGTGGAATTCTTGACAGAGGCTTGGAAATGGAGAAGAACTTTTATGCCAGTGGTTCTCAGATACCTCAGAATGGGACCCAAAATCGCAGTGATGTTTGTTTGCAGCAGTCTGTCTGCTTAACCTCTTCTCTTTGCTGTTACACTGCTGTGTGGTGAGAATCTTAACAGCTGAGTTGGAGTGCTGGTGAATGCTGCATTGGCTGTGTGAGCTGGTAGCAACAGGAGGTGATGTGAGGGAGAGTCAGCGCAGGTCTCCAGGTCTGGTTTTGTGAAGACATAAAGGTGCTGGATGGCAGAGGTCAGATCACTGTTTTTCCATAATTTTTAACAGTCCTTATCTACTTCAATAGTCAAAACTTTCCCAACCCTGTCATATCCCCACATTGTCTAGCCAGTGTTGGTCTTTTGAATTTCTGATCTCTGGTTTGATCTGGGTGAGGAAATCTTTCTGGAGAGGACGGAAATAGAGGTGCTGACCCTGGTGGGGTGCTGCTCATGTTTCTGAACATGACTCAAATGTAGATGTTTAGAGTTGTTGTTTAAACTTTATTCCCTTCTCTGATGCTTTTTAAAAAGTATTTTCCATTCATATTCACCACTAAAGTTCTTTGACTCCTGGCTTCTGCTTCATTGGTCCTGTTGTCAGCTCTACCCTCTACCTAGTTTTAAGTACTCTGTGTCTAGTTTTCGTAGTGGTCATTAGTTTGCATCTTTCTTTGTGATTTTGCTAAACTCAACCTGTTTCTGTCTTTTCAAATTTCATCCCTCCCCACGGGCAAGCCCAGTTCCTTTCCCCTGATCAGTACTTTAATCCTTTGTTCGTCATTCTGTTTTTCCAGCCCAGTGCCTGTGATTTCTAGTTTTAGATAGATTTTCTCACTGCCTCAATCATTCCCATGACCTTATCTTTACTAAATGCTGTTCACTTTATTATCTCTAATTTCTAAATTCCCTTTCTCTGATCACTACCTGCTCTCTTTCAGCTTATCTGTCTTTCTCTCTCCTCTACCCTGTCACTCACTCCTTTTGGGATCTCCAGTCTATTAACCTTTTTGACTCCTTCATCTTTACTGCTGCCTCCTTCCTTCATTGGCCTCACTTCTTTTGACTCACTGGTCTTTATTTTTATCTCTGTACATGGTTTCTTTGGCTGCTTCTTGCACTGCCCTGTCTCCATTCCTCCCTCCAGACATATTCTCTTGTAATTTCTTAATTTCCATTCCAGCTTTTCTGAATATCTGAAGAGTATGTCAGCACAACACAACTTTGGACTCAGCTTTGCCTTACCTGCTTCAATGCTCTTCCCAAGTGGACTTTTTAACCATTTTTATCTCACCTTTTTTTTTTATTTGTTGAGCTTGCTTGCAGATCTGCTGTTCATTTTCCTTCTCCATTCATTCTTGATACAAGATCTTCAATCCTGATTGTGTTGCATGACAAGATCCTTTTCAAAGTTGTTTTTATTCTCAGAATCTGTTTCTGAATTTTGCTTCTCTGCCTTTTAACTGTGCAAATTTGCCCCTTTTATTTCTGTATCGTTTATGCCTCTCATTCCTTTCACAGAGTTACTTCTTCCTTCAGTAGCAACCAAGTTTCTCTTTCATCTGTCTTTAAGAGGATGGCACCCATCATCATCACTGTTTCTGGTTTTTAATAATTTGTCATTTTTTCTCCCTCTCATCTAATTTCATGTACCTAAAAACCCTCTCTCCAGCTTGTTCTTCGATTTATTTTATATTACACTTTATTCAAATGTCCCAAAAATCCAGTGCTTTCCCCCCCACTCTGCTTCTCCCATGGTTCTGTCTTCAGATTATTCCTTTAGTATCTGGCCAGCCTCAGACCTGTTCAGATTCAAAGATCTAATTTTTATTTCTACCTCCCTCTGGACTATTTTCTAACATCCCTGACAATTTTACTTACCTATTTTCCAAGGCCACAACCTTTCTATCTCTGACACTTCTCCCATGCCTGTGTATCAAATGTCTCAGACTTAGATGTATCAGAGTCCAGCCCTCTTCACTATCTGTTCTTTCTTTTATCTTTTATCTTCACTCATTTAACCTCTGTGTCATTTTGGCTTCTTTTCTCCCTTCAAAGTGTCAAAATTGACAGGACTAAACTGTCATTGGACTTTCACTGTTTTGTGTGCTGAAGAAGGAACTCCACCAAATTAGGATTAGGATGTTTTATTTTCTGAAAATTTGTTGTTGCTAACAAATATGTTCATGTATTACTTCTGCATCCTGTATGACATGTACACAATATTCATTTGCAACTCGAGTGTAAAATAAAACTTTTGGCAGTAAAACTCGATACAAATGTCCTGTGGTACTTATGGCCTGGATTTTCTCACTTGTTACCTTTCTAATATGCTAAATGTTTCCTGGTAGATCACAGTTGTGCCCACCATGGTGAAGCAGGGAAGTTGAGATCCTGAACATAACTCTGCTTCTGTTTTCTGGAGCCTGCTCTGAGGAAGGGAGCATCCTACTGGGGATGGCATGGGAAGAGAATGAAGCCAGCAGGTGTCAGATCACTGCTGGTTATGGGAATGCTACTTTAAACTCAAGGGTTGCTGGAAACTTGCTTGGATTGAATTGAATTCAGAATTGAAATTTGAGAAGGAAAATGACTAGAACAGGGACAGCTTTCAGAGCAGTGGGGATTTTTCTTGGTAAATTTTGCCCTGTGTTAAATGACAACTTGAAATTTCTGACAACAAACTTCTTGGGAGTGTATAAAGGATACGACAAATAGGTTTGGTTTCAAATCTGTCAAATTCTTTGAGGAAACAATTTCTGTAAACCAAGAATGATTTCTTGTTGTTCTAAAATACCATTTAGCAGTTACCAGTCTGGAAGGGTGGTGGTGACTGTGTATCATTCTTGTAGTGGAGCTTTTAAAAGCGTTCAAAGGTTAAAAAAAAATAAAAGGAGTGGCAGATCCTTTTGTGGTAAGTGGTAAGAGCTTTTACTCTTGTGGGAGAATATTTGAGAAGGTAATTATCAAATTAGCTATGCTTTTTTAACTTTTTAACCACTTTCAAATTCAGGACGCATTTTTATCAATAATAATTTTTCTTCCCCATTCTGGAACACGTAATTATTTTAGATTCTGATTTCTGCATAATGCGATATGCTAAGAGTAAAATTCTTCTTGCTGTACTTTTTCCTTATTGGGAAAGAGTTTTCCAGAAGCGTAGACAGCGTAGTTGAACTGATTCCAACCTCCAAAGAAGGATGTCTTGCTTGAGTCTGGGGTGAGCAGTTAAAATGCTTCTGCCTGTGGCTGGAAGGCAGAAGACAGACATCAGACAACTTTCTGAGGACTACCTTAAAAACTTTTATTGAGTTAGGTCCTAAAATGTTCCCGTGGAGAGTGTTTTTAGTGTTGTGCCTTCTGAGGCTGGCTTTGGAAATGTGGGGCCCTTCAGCTGCAGGATGCACTGGGCTGAATTCAAAGGAAAGGCCCCTTGTCCTTTCTGCTTTAGCTGAGAGGTCTGGACTGCATGATTGAGGCTGAAACAGGGCCTGGCTGAACACTTGCCTCGAGTGGGAGAGTTTCTGTTGGTAATTTGCATGGAACATCCAATAATAATAAGTCAGTAATTTGAAGAACTGTGTACAGTTACCCATTTCCATAATTCAGTTGTTCCACTCCAGAGCTTACATGGATACAGAGATGACTTCAACTGCTCCATCCTTTTATCACAGAAACAGGACAAGGGTTCCCATGTTTTGTGGTTGTATTTTTGTGTGGTGTGTTTTTTGTTGTTGGCTGTTATTTTTTTGGTGCTTTTTGTGTTTGCCAAACACCTCTCACCTTAATAAAAATTGTTTCATAAATGTGAAATTTATATACATGTACACATACATAAGCAAGGCTTACAAAACATTGCATTCTTCTTTATAGCAAACCTTTGTAAATGCATTTGTAGTCTCACAGATGCCGTTGGCTGCCCTTGGCTGTCACATGGCACCGTTGTGAATGTGAACATCTTTTCTTTGTTCAAATCTAAGGGCTGATCCTAGGAACATAAAATGCAAGGTGTATGCCTTTAACAAAAAATTCCTCGTACTGCAAAGTGAGGCAATTACTTGGCTTTTCCAGAGCCCCGTGTCCTGTGTGGGTTGCTGTGGTAAGCGTGGCCGGGAGCGGGGCTGGCGCTGGCTGCAGCATCATTAAATGGGAGCCTGCTGACACTGCCCATTGATCCAGCAGCCAGCACGGGGGCTCCAGCTCCTGCTCCTCCCTGGGGATAACCAGCCGGAGAGAATGACCCACTTGCCTGGAGTTTGGAGAAGCAGGGGGCAGTTCACTGTGAATTGTCAGCTCAAGCAAAAGGGCAAAGGATCGTGTGGGTGACCCTGATCTGTTATTGGTGTTCTGTTGCTGTGACACTGGGCCATCCCTCACAATGTCACAAATCCCAAGAAGACCTTGTGAAACTCCACCAATGCAATCACTGGAGAGCTGTCATCTTTACAGTGGTAATGATACAGAAGGGTGGTGATGGTTTTGAGCTAAAATGCTTTTAAAAAAAAGTTCTGCCTATTTAGTAAGTGCTTATGATGGTAAGCAATCTGTTTATAAAACTACATTTTATTGGAGAGTTGCTTTTTTTTGTTTTCTGAGAGTGCACATGTTGATGACAATGGTCCCAAATGGATAGAAATAGATGGATGTTCGGGTTATATCCATGAAATGGAACATATTACTTCTCATAGGAACTATATTTTTCCCATTTATTGTTGCCTTTGGTCTCGGATATTTTCTTTAAACAGCACTGAAGCTCAAAAAACTGTCACAGGTTTTATAAAGACAACTTACATATACACTGTGTATTCTAACACAGTGGGGTATGAGAATTTTGTGCATGTTTTGCAAGTAATGACTTACATTTCTTTTTCTGTAAGAAAATTAAATTAGACACTTTTTTCTGTATCCAAGTGCCATTATAACGATCAGAATCCCATTGTAACTAAGGGGTGTGTCTGTGTGAGAATATTTTCTGTATTGAGCACAGGTACATCTGCAGTGTGTTCCCTCACAGCTTGATTTGGAATGCTGGCAGCCATTTGCCTGCAGCACAGCACCTTCCAAATGTATAACTTCTTGTTTTATGGGGCTCTTGTTGGAATTTGTCCCTTTTATTTCCTTGTGGTATTTAATTTCTGGCTTTGTATAGGACCATCAAGCTACTGCTAAAAGGACTGTAGATCATAATTGTAATTTATTTCACAGTAATTGAGCATAAAATTCTGTGCTTAAAATGCAGTCCTAAAACACAACTTCCTTTTAAATCAGACACTCTGCAGTTCCCTCATAAACTCTAAAATATTGTCAGCATTATATCTTTACATACTTCATAATTTTATGTAATGAAAACTTGAAATAGAAATTCTGTTTGAGTTCATAAAGTGCCTCAGAGTTTAAATTGCAAGAAATCAATTGTGTTCTTCAGACCTCTCAATAATTGTCTTTATATTCATTCTTTAAGGTCCTGGCTAAGTTGAAATGCAGTATTTCATTCCTGACATTTAATCCATTAAAATGTCCTTGGAGATGTATTATTCTCTTAAAATAATTTACGTGTCCTGTACAATGAACATGGACTGCTGGAGGTATTTCAGAATAATTTTTGCTCTGCTCCAGAACATAAATAGGGAACATACATACATGCCTCATTTGAAATTGGTTATATAATTGTTGTATGAAAACCATGTTGTCATAGTCTGGGGACTACTTTTTGTTGCGGTATTTGTTAAAGTATCAAACTCTTAAGAGATGATGATTGCATGAGTTAATACTGTACCTTTGGTTGTTCTGGTTTGTGGGGCATTTTGTTCAGTTTGTAATAAAAGCAGCACTTCTGAGCTCAGTCTGCCCAGAGTTACTGAGATGCAGTAGATGTGTCCCTGTGCACTGTCAGTGTGACAATCTCCGGGGAGAGTGGGCTGGGAGGGAGAGGGAGGCTGTGGGGCGAGCTCCTGCCTGGCCATGGGGTGTGCTGCCAGCAGGGAGGTGCTGGCTGTGTCACTGAAGGTGTGTGGTATGGGGGTACTTGTTCCACTGAGTTCCGTGGATGTCCAGCTTTGACACCATAACGGGACTCTACTGAATTCCCTGTACTGAGCGTTTGTTGTGTGGATGTGGGTGTTGTCAAGCTTTTAAAATGTGTATCTGGTAAAATCGCTTGGCTGTCATTGGAAAGGCTGATCTGCTGCTCAGTATAGAAAAACATGGCACACTTTTACCCTAATGACCCTGTGTTGTACCGTTTGACCCTAATTATGTCTCATTTTCCATTTCATTTGTGTGTGCAACTTGCACGGTGCAGGCTTCCATCATGTTCCACACAGATGTTCCGGGCAGAACGCTTCACAGCAAATTGTCTGAGTGAGCAGGAGTCCTGGTTCCTGCTCTTTCTGGAGTGGAGCCAGTTCCTGCAGTGCTTCTGGCCTTTTTTTAGCATTCCAAATTTCTGTGGGATCCTGCATTTCTCACCGTGCTTAGCTTGTGGTTCTGCGTTTTGCCCTTAGCTTTGCTCCACCCTGTACTTTGAGAATCTTCTCTTTCAATGTTACTCTCTTTTCACAGCATCTGGCTTGGTAACCTTTTCTTACTCTGTAATTCTGTGCTTGCTTTCTCACACACCTCTGCTGTGACTTGAGGGGAGATGGCTTTGGTGATTCCTTTCCCCATCTCCCTAGTGGGACACAAAATTCAGTTTCATTCTGGGAATCTGGTAACATCACAAACTGCTTTGCCAGAGTCCCAGTCCTGTAGAAGCCGGGCTAGGAGCCTCTGAGCAGGCTTTGTTAGCTCAGCTGAACACAAAGGATGAGCACCAAACCATTTGCACATGGCAGCTGTTGAGAAAATTGAGAGGCCACATTATGGAGGATTTTGAAGGGAAAATTTGCCTGAGTGAAGATCTCAAGTTGTGCTCCAGGACAGAGTGGGACTAGATCTTAAGCAAACATTCTTGTGAGGAGTGTTTGTGCAGCATTACAAGGAACAAAGCAATTACCCAGAGGATAGCACCTTTCAAAATAATTGCTATAATTTGGCTAGTACTGGTAAACTTGCTGTTTTCTCTGCCTGTACTGTCTCTCTCTGCAGAGCAAAGCAAACAGTGATTTCTTTTTTCCTGAGAGATGATTTTGTTGATAAATGTGGACTGTATAAAAAAGAAGGATTTTTCTGTGCTTCTATAACAAATATGCTTCTCTTTGATTCAGCACTGATCTTTAAGAACAAATGGGGATCCAGGCAGACTTTTTTTTTTTTTAATAGCACTGCCTTTTACTGTTGCCAGCAAAGATAACTACATGTTTGGTTATTGTTCCATAGTAATATTTTTATTAGAACATGTAGTTTCTGTAGCTTTTCTTTCATCACAAGGTCTGCTGCCCTTAAAGGAAAGTATAAAGAGCAGCAGTGTTTTGCAGAATCATATTTGATCTGAGAGAGATGTTGTCTTCCATACAGCTACCAATACACAAATACTGAAATGCTTCTAAATCCTTGAATCTGCTTAAGAGATTGATACATTTCTCATGCTCACTTACTTTTGTGGATCAATATTTCATGGTCTATTTACTAATACAAAATGAATGTTTCTATTTTTGGCTTAAAATGTGGTGGGTTGGTGTTTTTTTTCTTTTCCCAGTTTCTAACAAATTGCTGCTTTTGATTTTTCAGGCTTGATGGGCCACTGGCATTGGCAGGTGGTGGAATGACACAATGCAATATGATATGCCAAAGTAGTTGGGCATCACTTGTCATCTTGTAGACAAGTGAGGCAGAGGAAATAAGAGAATACACGAGTCTCTCAAATATGCAGGCGAAAAAAGGGACGTCTTCCATAGGACAGAAATCTTTTTCTACAACTGCCTCCTTCCATCTTTTCCCCAGAGTGGTGCAGTTCCTTGTGATATTCTATCCACACCATATTTGAGGTGCTGTAAATGAGTAAAGAAAACCTTTTAACTGTAATAAATAGCTTCATATATAATTTCACTTTTCTTTAGATTCTTTTTTGCTTTCTGTAGTGCAAATAAGGGACCTTTAAAGACAGTAAAAATGTAAATAATGATCTTTAATGTTACAGCCTATGCTATATGCAGTACATAAGCATATAGCCTGCTCTGAAGAATTGTTCTGTTCACTGCAGTTTCATAGTGATTGCTTGGCTTTTGACCAACTGATATTATTCTTTTTGTTTCAGGCAAAGCCATATCTCAATCATTTGTCCAGTTGTTCAAAAGTACAAATTCTTATGCCTGGATTTAAGGGGGAGCCGTCTATGAGCATGTTTTTTGATTTTTGATTCCTCTAGGACAGCATGGTAACAAATACGTAGCAAATTTCTACCTCAAATGATCTCTTTTCTCCTGCAATTTGAGCTCTACAAAAGCTTTATGAAATCCATCACAAGACATTGGTGCAAATAGGATGAGATGGAAGAGCAGCCTGTGTTTGTCCAGCATGTTCTTCCCGTGTGTGTGCAGGGGCAGGAGCAAAGGGGCAGGTGCAAAGGTGGTGAATCGTGCAGAGTGGCACCTGGTGCACGCTGCTCCTGCGGGGCCACAGCTGTGCCTTTACCCCTGGCAGGGCTCGGCTGCACCGCTCCTCTCCTGAGCTCTTAACTCCTGCCAGGTGACTCCGTTTGCGGATGCAGGGCCGGGATGCAGGGCTGGGATGCACGTTGGGATGCACGTTGGGATGCAGGGCTGGGATGCTGGTCGAGCACAGGTGAGAGGCCGTGAACTGGCGAGTCTTTGCATCACAAAGGGCACAGATGAGAGGTGTCGCAGCCGGGTGAGGGAGGCAGGGCAGGAGCCGTGTTTCTGTGTTACTGTGCCGTGGATAAATGGCTTTATGGAACGAGACGAAGGCACTGCCAAGGGAAGCCTGGGACCGGCGAGGAAGCCGGGTCTGATGTGAGTGGGGTGTGCGGGATCCAAACGGGACCCATCGGGTCACTGGGGGCTCTGGTCCCTGCCCTTGGGAGTGTGACAGCCAGAGAGGGTCGGGAATGATCACTCTGGGAAGTTCCCTTAGCTTCAAATTAAGGAAAATACACTTAGGATGTTGAGGAAAAGGAGGGGCCCAGTTGAGATGCAAAATTTCCTTTGTGTACTGAAGGAAACAAAGGATGGTTTGACTGTGAATTCTTGCAAAGATTCCTCCAGAAGTTGGTGTGGTAACTTTTTCTCTGACTGCCCTACATTGGATTGAGTGCACTGTGTTTGGTACTTGAGGTTACTCAGGATCTGTGTCTTCCAGATTGCATCTGCATTGCTGGAACTGCAGTCTGCTTCCTTTATTTTGGAACTTTTTCCAACTGATCTAGGAGCATAATATTTTAAAATTTCTTTCATCAGGTATGTCTGCTTCTACAGTTAAAATAAATTTTGGGACAAACTGAATTTGGAAGGAAAATAATTCTGTTTCCTATTTTTTTCTATAATGCATTATCTTGTGTTTGGCCATAGTGAAAAATATTTCTTTCTTGTATATGTTGCTCTTTTTTCCCTTTTGATAAATGAATTTTTCAGTTCCTCACAGTTTTATCCAATTTTTATGATTCTTTATAATTCTGTAGTATTTGCAAGTACTTCAACCGTATTTTAATTGTAGTAGTATTCATGCAAAGCTTAGTATTCATTCCCGATTTGCTCTTTATTACATGCTGTCTCATAGACTGAGGCAAAACCATTGCATTTTGGGTCACAGCAGGCTTGGATTGCATTTTTCTTATGATCACAAGTTTGTTTCATGCTTTGGGGTGATGCTGATTTAGAGAGAGAGACAAATGGAGAGTGCACTGCTGCTCCAGTGACTTAGTAGTCAGCAAGGCATTCTCTCCTAATCACATCCTTTGCTTTTTAAAAAGAATCTTTCCCAGAAGGAGCAGGTGTTAATTCCATGTATTGAGGACAGCCATCATGCATTTGTAGTATACAAATGTGTCAGAAAGAAACCCTTTTAAAGGGCTTTTTTCCATTCGTGTTTTGAATGAAGCTTGGTTGCAAACAGTTCCTGCAACCCTCGGTGGATGTGTTGGTCTTTGTGGCTGGGTGACTCTTGGTGCTGCTTGCATATTGGAGTGCTGGAGTTCCTTTAAAGCTCATTTAATAGCAAACTCTCCATCTTTGCTGTCTTCATTTAACCCAAATTCTCCTTCCAGCATAGCTTTAGCAGTACTGTGAGGGAAGAAGGAATTAGTGTGGTAGCCTCTATCTGGCTGCATTTTCTTGGCCCTGTTTTCCTTCCCTGGGGGCACAGCATCCCACATCATCACTGCCACCCTCTCCTGTAGCAGCAGGAAGGCATCCATGCCACTGTGTCCCCTTCCAGGAGGTGGGAAGCTGTTCCTTACCCCCTACAGGCCCTTGGCACTGCCAGCTGGATATTCAAAGGTGGGAGCCATACAAAATACTTTATCTTCCTCTGTGGATATTAATTTTAGATGTGTTTTGGTAGCAGTGAAGTTTTCTCTGGTTCCCATACTGGCCTTATTAGGCAGTTAAGGAGAAAAACTATATCTACCCACATTTATTCCTTAATGATGAGGAATATAGAGGCAGCCTTTCCATACATGCACATTATCCCTGCTGAAAATTAATGCTAAAACTGCTCTCAAAAAACTATGCAAAGGAAGAACTTCTAGGGTATTCTTGAAGTAAGCTGTGAGTTGAGAATTAAAAACCCCCTGGCCCAGTAAGAAATGGACTTTGTGGTCTCTTTGTACTGTTAAAATTTCTTTTGGATGGGAACTCCCACTGTCTAAAGTACCATAAGGTTTTACAAGTGTTCAGAAGATGAAATGCTGCCAGATGTTAAGTTCAAGGAGCAAGTTAACTACTGTTGTCAGATGGAACAGCTTTTTTGTGTATGGTAACTTCTCCTTACCTTCTCTCCCTCTCTGCCCTCACCCCCTCTGTTCTCTTGACCACAGCAGCAACCAGAATGCCCATCCCTTCTGCAAGGAAACTGCTGCTTCACTCACACAGCTGAAGGCAGAAATCTCTGTACTGTACAGGGCATATAATTAAATTGATGGTTGCTCAGATTAACAAAGTCTTTTGGTGAAGTGGGTTATCCAGCTAAACTGCTGTAGTTAAATATAGTTTACCTTTAAATGTAGATTCAATAAGCAGAAGAGAAGTCTCTAATAGCACAGTGAAAATGTATTAAGGGCACATGAAAGGATTGCTCATGTCCGGCACTCTCACCTTACTGCTGCTACAATGATGCTATTTTTGCCTTAACACTTTTTTTTTTCTTCATAATGTGATTCAAATACATAAAAGGTGCATGGATTTGAAGCACATCAGAGGTCATTTCCTCCTGTGACTCATTAATCAGCTCTGGTACTTTCATATGTACAGCAGGAACTTTCAGACAAAGGTAAGATTAGTAGCTAAGCAGACAAAGAGAAAATGGAGGAAAATAATAGTAGTGGTGAGTACATGCATCAAGTAAGTGTGGCCCAATATTTTCATGTCTTTTTTTGATAGATTGCTTTGGATGCTTCTGGGCAACACTGAATGCAGCATTTTTTTCATCTCTATCCCAGAAGGATTATTCCAATGGTTCACCTTAGATTCTGCACAGAATATTACTTTGATACTGTAATAGCTTTGGAAATGCTCTTCTTTGATGTCAAGAGCTGTATGGAACTGTTCTTTTGATTAAGACACACTTACACACTTGAAAAACCTAATAATAGATAAAAAAAAAAAAGAAAAAAATGATCATCATTTGTGCTTTATTAAACTAGATCTATGGGAGAGATGCAGAACATGTGTGCATCTGTATCCCCTGTCTTGATCTGTTATCTTTCTGTTGGAAACCCTCACAGTGTGTCTGTCTCTGTCTTGAATAGCCGAGGAGCCTATTTTTTCCCCCTCTTCATTTTATGACTTTCACCTTTCTTCTGCCAATGAATGCTTGCAGACTGAACAACCTGGCTGACAACTGGATTATTATATCCCCCCTTCCCTCACCTTTAACTGATTGCCAGAGACTTATTGCTTACAATTTCAGTTTAAAACATAGTCTGGTCCATACCAGGAAAATTTGTTTTTACCGTCAAGGGCTATGATTGAACTGGTAGCCAACAACCTGACTTTGTTCACTTGTTTGCACCAGTGCCATTCCAGGGAAATCAGTGGCACACACTCATGGCAAGGTGCCCGGTCCTTGGTGGCTTTGTCTGCAGTCAGGGCTCAGGGAAAGTGTCTGGCACAGTTCAGGGCTCATGGGGGAAGGGCCCCAGCGTTGCTGTGGGACATGTGTGTGACATCCTGTCCTCAGAACAGACACTCTTTGGTCAAAGTCATGTTCGGCAAAAGTTTAGGAGGTACTAGGTTAATTTGTCACTTGAATGGGTATCAAGATTTGCTCTGAAAACATAGATTAATACTCTCTTATCCTTAATATGTTTACCAGGAGTTTTTTAATGCTTTTGTCCCAGATTTATTCCTGGAATGCTCTGCTCCATTTTTGCAACTTAATCTCGGAATGATTTTCAGAAAAACTGATCCTGCATTGATGGGAAAGAGGGAGATTGGTCCAGTCTCAAGCAATGAAATTCCTTTTTATATTCAGTGCCCTGCAAGTGAGCTTTTTCTTGTGAGTTTATTTTGCATTGAATCCAGAGTCACTGCCAGAATTGAGCTGAGAAATAACTGGGCAAACGTTCCAACTTTAGATGAAGGAACATAATGCATATCAAAGATGGCCATTTTAATCATTTTACCTCAGAAGAAATGAGCTTTATGGAAATAAATATATCCTCAAACAGAGGAAGTGCTTTTCAGCAAAGCAAACGGTAAAATGGCAGTGGAACAATATAGTGACTTGTGATGCCGATTAGGAAAAACCTCAGGTTTTGGGGATCTGTCTGCCTGTGGCCACAGCTGTGCTAGGCTGCAGTGGAGTTACAAGAACAGAGAGGACTAGTGAAATAATTATATTTTCCGATTCAAACTTTACTCTCCTGTCAGGGAGAGTTTCAGGCTAAAGCTGAGGCTTTGTAGGCTGTTAGACCCCTGCTGCTGCTTGTGGAAGCTGTGTGCAAGAGGAGCAAAGCCAGAACATCAGTTCATATCTTCCCAGGAGAAGATGTGATTATTTGACTGCCTCTTCATCCCCACGGATGGGGCAAAGCTCCCAGCTGGCCTTGGCTGCACCCTCCCAGCCCTTTAACCCAGCACAGGGCACCTCCCCAGGCTCGGGGTGGCTGTGCCTCGTTCAGGGCTGTGGCACAGAGGGAATTGAGGCTCTTCCCTGCTCAGTGAAGCCTCTGTGTTCCCAAACTCCCCTGCGCCCTAAGCAGTGTCTGGGGTTTCAGTGAGCACCAGCAGCAAAGCAGAATGATGTGTCCTGAGAGCAGGAAACTCACCTTGCAATGTTGGGTGAGGCACAGCTTGATGATATTTTTGCTAAGGATTGCCTTCTCTAAAGAGAACAACTTTAGATTGTAAACTTGGCTTTTTTTAACTTGGTTTCAAGTAAGAGGTTTTGGGGGTTTTTGAGAGTAGTGTAATACAGCATGCCAGACATTATTTGGTGGAGGTTTTGTAGTCTGTCAATATTTTACTTTTGCAAACATTGCTAATTGTTTACATGGCTAAAGGAGCATCCTGTGACTGTTCAGATGGAAATTGCTTTTTCCTACAGTTGAGAAAAAGAAACAAAGCAAGAATAGAAAAAAAAAATCTTATGAAAAAAATATCAAGAAGCTTTAAATATTTAATGCTGGCCTAAGAGAAATGTAACAGAAAATAAAGGAATGAAATGAAGGAGAACAGGAAAGATTGGCTTTTAAATGACCAAGTTAGCTTAAGACAATCTCAGGTCATGAAGAATAACTTTAGTAGCCAGTATTGGTATATAAAATAGGTGATCCTATAACACTGACCAAGAAAAGAACCAGACACAAACCCAGATAATGAAGTGGGAAAATATATGTGCTTAAGAGACATTGAGCCAGTAGCTCAACGATTATTAAAAAATTGGGGTAGCAACTGGTTGGCTATGTTATTCCTTTAAATTTTATCCATATGAGTTGTCAGGGGCTTAAAATTTGCAGGTCTAAGAGATCATCTGTAGCCTTTCAGTACTGGCTTATTTGTTTAGCCATAAGTAAGAAAACGACTTTTGGAGAAGTCACCATCCTGTGAAGAGTGGAGGCAGAGCATGTCTGTGTACGTGCATGATTCCAGGTGGGAATGGGAGCAGCTTGGGCTGGCTCAGCTCTGCACTGCATCCTCAGGAGACAAGAGGCATCGCTGTGCCATGCTCCTGTCTCCAGGTTTACTGGAGGATCTCTGTCCCCATGGACCTCCCTGGGCTGCAGGGGCACAGCAGCCTCACCATGGGCTGCACCAGGGGCTGCAGGGGAATCTCTGCACTCCTGGAGCAGCTCCTGCCCCTCCCTCCTCACCGGCCTCGGTGTTTGCAGAGCTGCTGCTTTCCCTTATCCTCTCTTCTCTCTCTGGCTGAAGTTTCTGTTGTGCAGTTCCTGCCTGTCCCCTAAATATGTTATCCCAGATATGCCACCAGCACTGCTGCTGGGCTCAGCCTTGGCCAGCAGCCTGGAGCTGACTGGCATTGGCTCCATCAGACTTGGGGGAGGCTTCCAGCAGCTTCTCACAGGAGCCACCTGTCGCCCCCCGCTACCAAAGCTTTGCTGTGCAAACCCAGTTCCCAGGTCGGCAGTCTCATCTGTCAAAGCCTACTGTCACATCAACAGCAATTGCTGTTTGGAGGTATGTGTTTAAATGGTATTTCTAATTGCTGAATGTTTTCTTCTTGCCAAAAGTGTCCGTGTTGACAAGCGAGGCAGAGACGACTGAAGCAGATCTGTGTTCTGATCTGTAAGAATGAACCAGGACAAGGACTCTGCCAGGAACTGAATGTTTGGGAAGAACAAAGGAGTTACCCTGATTCGTGTGCCAAAATTAGCAAAAAGAAGTTTGATTTATGAACTCTTGTCTATGCAGCCTTCCTGGAAAACGAGGTATGAGCCCTCTCCAGCACATCACTGATGAGCAGCACCCTTCAATCCCCACCCCTGCTACTTGCAAGGTGCTAGCTGTGCTGTCTTACCTAACTTTATTTTCTCTTTTCTGTGCATTCGGGATAACTCTTTTGTTCCATTTTCAGCCCACACGCTGACACAGCTCTCCCCCTCTCTCTTTCCTCTTACACTGTTTTTTAAGCATGCTGTAAACTTATTCATTCCCTAAAGGCAAAAGCAGCTATCTGAGCAACACTTTGTCAGCATAATACATTTACAGAATGCATATTTATGAACCTTTGAGCCTTTATTGTTCCAGAGGGCAAATAAAAAACATGAAAAGTAGCAATATAGTGTTTCAAAGGTCCCTCAAGGAAAACAAAAGTAGTTGGAAATAAATTTAGGGGAAAAAAGTTCTTCTCCAGAAGAGAACCTTGAATTAACACATACAAAATATGGGGTGGGAAAGACTATTCTCTTCTTCCACCTATCCCAGACTCTCCTAATCCAACTTTTAAGAAATGTTAAGCTTGAAAAGTGGTTTAAAGCTTTACAAAATCCTATAAATGGCATAGTTTAGATGTATAATAGTAAACCAGGATTTTTAAAGCAGCATGTCTTGTTTGGTCATAATAAAGTAAAACAGTTTTTGAGTGGAAATGATCATCTGCATTGAAATATATCACACACATGATCTGTGGTATGTGCCACAAAATTGCTACAGAAAAAAGATAGCTGAAAAATCAATAAAATGGCCTAATTGTTGTTATTTTAATTGACTCTGGGTTCTCATTAACTTTACAGTGTATACCTGAACTTTTAAAATTAATGGGTAGCTACTCATTATTGCTGATAATAAAATAAAGCTGGTTAGGCAGTATTTGTGATCTTATTTGTGTCCATTAACTCACCTGCAATCAAAATGTGGGAGTAACAATGTTCCTAGGTTATGCACCCAAAAATTTCAAACACAAAGTGTTGTTTCCCTGCATGCAGAGTCCCATTTTAAAATGAGTGTGGCTGCTGTGGATTTCATCCAAAGCAAAAGCTGGAGTGTGTGTCCAACAACAGAGAGAGAATCCAGACCTGTCTGCAGCAGGACTGTGCTCTGTGCTCTGGGATGACCCTGCTTGGTCAGGAGATGGGACCAGGCACCCACTGTGCTCCCTTCCAACATTCTGTGCCTCTGCTGCTCTGGGAAACTCAGCTGGACTCACCCCTATTACTTTTTTTGGCCTGAATTCAGGAAGGAGACCCATAGAGCTCCCATGGAACGATGCAGAATGCCACTGACAGCAAAAACCAGCCTGGGAGAGCCAGGAGCTGCAGCACCTGTGCCACGAGGTACCAGAGGATTTGTGTGGAGGGATGGGGACTGGGGGGAAGGAGTTTTCCTGGCTCTCACAATTTCTCCAGTGGATCCTTCCTTCCAAAGGGCACATGTGGACACACAGGGAGTTTCTGGAGCTCACAGACACACTCAGAAATCCTGGGTGGCTCAAAGGAATAAAAAGGGTCAGCTTTGTATGGGACACTTCACTGTGAGCACAGGATGTGAGCTGGGGGTTTTCTGCTGAGAGGGTGGGTTTTTTTCCCACAGATATTTTTTCCATTATAATGGCACACTAGAAGAAAGGTGGGAGAGTTGCCATGTGGAAATTCAGCATTGCTCAGGGGAGGCAACTTTAAATTTATGTGTTTAGTTGTTTTCAGTCATCAAAATGCAGCTGAATTCACAAATTGTTTCACTGCTTCTAAGGCTGCATTTTTGGCCATTATTTGCAAAGAATTTAAAAATTCCCTTCTTTCCTCAAGAATCACTCTGTTTTGCCTTGTGTGAGTACTGGACATTGAGACCCCCCAGGGAGGAGAGAGGGGCATGGTTTGCCTCTGAACACAATCACTTTCCAGTGGATTGTGGTACTCATTTGTTAAACATGAGAACAGCTTGAAGCATTACAACTGCTTAGGAGTAACTGCACAGGTAACTGCACTGCTACCATGGTGCAGGGACTTGAGAAAGAAAAGAAGTCAAAAAAAGAAGTATAGTTATGTTTCATTAGTTTCTCATATTTTTGGTGTCACTGGCAATGTTACTTTACAGCAAGACATCTGTAATATCAAACGGCTATTTAAAATTCTCAAAATAACAAAAATAAACTTCTTGCAAGTTCTACAAACATGTTTGCCACTGGTGATTTTTCTTCTGACATGGGGAGGATTCAGGCTGCAAAGACTGGGCAGGTTTCTCCTGGCTCTGTTCTGCTGTTGAAAAGATGATCTGTTTTAAGGGTATGTAACCCCATTTATAAATATGCTTTATTCTGTTTGTCTTTTGAGAATCTCAGAAAAGCAGAGTGCTGTTGGTGCCCCAGCCACTGCCTGTCCCCTCAGCAAAGAGGCTTCCACACCTTCCCTGCAAAGCAGTGCTTGGGCTGGGCAGGTGCCCTATAATTATTTTAGTGGAAATAGAGTAACAAATGAAGCATTAGGAAATTTGGCTGGAATTTGAGCCAAGGGAGGCAGCAGGAGGTGCAGTGGGAGGAGGGTACAGGGATGCTGTGCTAGCTCCATGCTCTCTGCAGAGGGAGCAGCAGGAGGCAGAGGCAGTGATCCATCACTGTGGGACTGCTCTGGGGTGGGGAGGATATTGTGCCTGAAATGGGCTAAGCAGCACCTGCTGTTCCCAAACTCCACACAGGGAAGCTCCATCGGAGAAGGCAGTAATGGGGAAGAGGGGGAAAACCCTCAACAGGCTGAAATAAAAAGTTATTTACCATGAACATCAGAAAATGAAGCTTAGCCTGTGACACACTCAGGAAATCCAGGTGAGGTGAACACCCAGTTCCTGTTATTACCCAGATCCCCATAAATTCATTAAAAACAAAGAAAAGGATCCCCAAACCACACAAAGCTCCAAAAAGATAAAAAAAAAAAACCAACCCCCCCCCCAATAAAAAACCAACCCCAAGCCAACAACCTACAGAACAACCAAAAACCCAAGCCTGTTGGCTTTTTTTAAATTGAAGCCAATGATGCTCCAATTAATTATGGGAGTCTACTTTTTACTCCATTCATGCTGATACCCCCTCCAAAATACGACTGTGTCTGTTTTTAGCAAACCAGGAGGTCTTTACAGAAGAAATGTTATGAGCATACAAAATTTCTTACTAAGATGGAAACCACCAGGAGACATAAAGATTATTAAATTAAAAAAAATAGAAAACTGTTTTCTCTTTCCTACCTTTCTAACAGCTTTTTAAAGCTTTTTCACCAACGTGAATCAAGCACAGACTATTTACATTCTTGACTCATTGGAGAAAGAGGGATAAATTAAAAGATCCACAAGTTAAAAAACCATACATGACTGCACTGTCATCTTTAAATTCCCTATACATAACAAAAGTGGCAGGATGCAAATATGAGGCATTCTAGATCAAAGCCATCAAATAATGAAGATATTATAAAAAAAATATGCAGTGAGTGACAGTAATGATAAATATTTCAAATCCAGTAAAATGAAAAATCTATAGGAATCTTGCTATTTCAGTAGTTGTACACTGTGGTTTCAGAGTTCCAGATTACACCAAGTTTTCTTTTAATTAGAGGTGTCTAGCACTGAAATAATGAAAAAGAAATAATGTAAAATATTTATATGTAATAAAGGAATTAAGGGATTATTGCCTTTTTAAAACTTGCTTTTCTCAAAAAAGTAGTGAAAGTGTGGGAAAGGGGTCATATTGCCACTACAAAACTGAGACTGAACTGGGCTTCCTTCTTACAATGAAATTTGCTGTTGTAAGAACTTATGTGTCATTCCAAAAAATTGTATGTGTGGGTATTTCCCTCTTTTTCCTGGTCAGATAAATAACAAAATATTGAACATTATACTTGAAAATGGCTTCTACTTGAGAGTCAGTGAGGTCAAGGCAGTTAGGATCAAAGAGCAGAAACTGAGCTGGGACATGTTAAAGCCTTTTAATGTACCCAATATTTGCTTTGAGTGCTGCTACAGTACGAGCATATTTTAAAATTTGTAGTGTTAGTATTGTACCCAAGTTGCTAATATTTTGGAGAAAAGCTTCTGAAACCTGTCTGACATGTTTGCTGATGAAGTTGTGGTTGGGCTGTGTGCCCAAGGCTGTCCCTGGTGGCCAGGGCTGGCTCTCAGAGCTGCCCATGGTCAGTGTCAGTCCCCAGCCTGCCATTCCTTGTGCTTCTCCTGCTCTCCACTTGTCACTGTGTGAGCAAGATGGGAACTGAACCTTTCCAAATGGGTGTTTCCTATGTCCAGCCCCTGCCAAAAAGCCCTTTGAAAAAGATAAAGTTTCTCTCTGTTCATAATCAGTGGCTCTGCTGTAAAAACAATTAATGGAGAGGCTGATGTGAGAGTTAGCACTGCCTGTGTGTGAGGAATGAGTTGAAATATTCCTCCTGAATTACACCTGAATTTCTGTCTGACCAGCTGGTGGTCTTCAGGCTGGCTCCTCCTTCCCTGCTTTCTTATTTAGGGTTGTTTGGAAGAATGAAGTTCTGGCCTAATACTATCGAGGATTTCCTGGAGCCTGCATGCCAAATTAAAGGGGGAAAAATAAAAAAGAAAATTAGAGAACATATTTATCTAAAAGAGGCCATGCAGCTTTTGTTTTTGCTGAGAGCACAGTAATATGAGATACTGGAAGCCTAAGGTTTTAATGATATTATGCACCTAAGGTATTAAAGAGTCTGTAAAAGTGTGTCCAGCCCTATAAAATAATTTTCCTGGTGGAGCTGGTACTAAGATAAATGACAGCCTCAAGTGCTTGTCAGCTCTGTGGGCTCATTCCTCTGGAGTGCAGCTGGAACTGCCACACCAGGAGGTAGATTATTGCCAATAGTCTCTGCTGTGCATCTGCTTTTTTTGTTGTTGTTGTTGCTTTTTTCCCCCTCCAAGTCAGGTCAGTGGCTGCCTTTTTGTCTCCTTCCTTCCCTGTTTCTCATTTGTGCACCGTAGGGATACATATTGAATGAACTGAGGAAAAACAAGGAAGAAAATCAGTAATCCTAGCTAATATCCCCAGACTTATCACCAACAGGTTAGATGACTTCTGTGTGAGGAGATTTTAGGGAGTTATTGTTAGCTGCTTGCTCTTACATATCCTTTTTTAAAAAAGCTGCATAATAGTAAATATGAAGATTGACATTCACTGTTTTTATTTTGGGGAGGGCTCAGCGATCCAGCTTCTTAAGAGCAGAAAATGAGTTTGGTTAGAGGGTAGAAAGCCTTTTGTTGCAAGCTTTCTGTGAGCAGGTCAGTAATAGCACCCATAGGCTAAACCCAAAGCATTGTGCTCCCTGCTCAATAATTAAATGAGCTCCTCATTTCAGGGCAGAGTCTCCCAGGCTGGATCCAGCGAGCCCACCAGCTGTGTACTCACTCACACAAACTTACTGCTATGATGTTGGACTGAATTTCTCCCAGTCATCCCAGTCTTATTAATGCCTCAGTGTGGCATAAAGCTTCATTCATTATTCATAATAATCCAGTCAGAGGGCACTCTGAGACCTGATAAATTCTCACCTAAATGACAACAGCTGACAGGGCCTAGGGTTTTATAGCCTTTCTCTTGCCATAGCAAGGTGCTGTGGGCAAAGGTCCAGAATGATCCTCTGCTAATGACCACTGTGATATATGAGCAGCTGCTGGTTTTCTGACACGAAGTCTACTCTGCTGAGCATCCAACCCACCAGCCGTGAGCAGCAGATAAATATCTGACAGGCAATATACTTCAAGAACAGATCACGAAAGAAATCTGTCTCAGGTGGGAGAGAATAAAAGGGTTAATCCTGTGCCGGAGCACTGCAACATCAACAACAACAAAAATATCCTGGGGGCAAAAAACAAAACCAAAAAACCAGAAGTCTGTAAATTCTGGCTGTGCTGATGTGGAAATGAGAATACAATTCCTACTTCTGAAAACTCTTCCTTTCTGGCCCCCAGAGGGTTGAATAATCACGACTTTAGAAGCCTGTAAATTGCTTTATAAAAATCAATAATCATCCGCTGAAGGATATTAATTGCACTTTTTCACAAAGGGAAAAAGCTTCATAATATTTTATTGGTTTTTAATGGGCTCTTTGATACCACAGGAGGTAAGTGAAAAGCCTCTTTCTTTTGTTCAGGCACAGATCTAGCTTTTCAAAGAAATGTATGTACCTATTTGAGTTTTAACTTCTCCCTTGTGTTGTGGGTTCAAATTAAAAGCAGGTGGAGTCCTTTTATTTAGTCCTTCTGTTTTACTTTCAATGGTGAATATTTCTCTGTTATATCATCTTTTTTAAGCTATATTGATGAATGTATGACTTCTCCTTTATTTCGTTGCCATGCAAATGGAGAGGTTAACTCTGGAAGTTTGATCTTATTGACATACAGCAGAAAAAAAATCAAGCTCCAAGTGCTTCGAAAAGATTCAGGACTGACCTGGCCAAGTCTGATATCTTTTGCTTGTTAAAGTAAGTGTAGTGAGTACTCATTTTTCACTCTGCCTCATCTTTGCTTTGGAATAATGAGCCTTTGAGGCTGTTTAATGGTGCCATTATTGCATTTTCCACCTGCACAGTGTTGGGTCTCTAGGCCAGGTTGGTTGTTCTGCATAAGAGCTTGGCTCAATATGAATTTCTGTCCACTCCATTCAAGTGGCAAAACCAGGCTCCTCTGGCCTGAAACTGTAGAGAGCTGGAGGTGAAAAGGTTGTCTTTGCATGGCTAAAGTTCAAGGCTGGAAATTTATATTTTTTCAGTGGTGTGTTTTGACCCTACTCTCTCCAGGATTTGTATCACAGTAAGAGAGAGCCACAAGGTCAATGAGGATGTTTTCACCTCTTCCCTCCTTGTGGCACCTTCTCGTTATTTAATGGAGACATGGACTTCACCCAGCTCCCAGACTGAGCCTGGAGGTGGGAAACCACCTGACAAAAGTCAGGTTAGAGGAGATGGGTCACGTCTGGCACTGATTCTAAAGCTCATGTTATGCTGTGAACTCAAAACTTCTGTGTGATGTGGCTGTTGGGACACTCCAGGACTCAGCCATTGAGAGCCCATTTCATAACCCTGGTGCTGCAGCACTGTGACTTGCTCTAGGGACCAGACTTTGAGGGCCAAAGGCCACAGAATTTACCATCTACTGGAATTATAGGAAAGTTTGATTTTCCTGTCTGAAGTAATTCTGGCAACCTTATTTAGCCTTGTTTGGAGAACAGGTTTTTCTAGTATTTGTATTAAAAGTGACACAGACTATTTACATATGAGGTGTGCCTGAGCTATAAGAAACTTCAATGTATTCCAGACAAGTTTAGGCTTTGTGATGAGCAAACATTCCTGGAATATCCCATGGTTGCCAGAGCAACTTGCAGCTGTAACCAAAACATTTGTCACTCTTGCTGGGTTCTTCTGTGGCCTTCACAGACACTTCTTCCAGTAGAAATAACCAAAACATGACCTGTACTTAGAGTGACCCACACCAGTCAGGACATTGTTGAAGGCAGCCTGACCTGCAGTTTGTCAGGCCAAGCCACTGGATGTTGCAGTTGTCCTCTGTTGTCTTCACCCATGTCTTGACTCCTTCTCCTTGTTGCTGCTCCCCTGAATGAGCACAGTTGGTCAATGGGCTCTTTGTTTGAGTATTGGGAAGGTGAAAATGTTCTGCTGGGTGTGGTTGACCGAGGAAAGCTTTTCCTTGTTATTTTATTATTATTTCCGTGTTATTTTTTTCTTGTTGAAGCAGTATAGAAAGGTATATCATTAATCCTCATGGACTCGAAGAGTTGTGTGTATGATTTTTTTTGACCCTGCAGTCAAATAATCTCTAATGTGGTGTTATCTCACTCAAGAGTCCATCACTAAATCTCTCCTAGGTTGCTGACAGCCCTGGGGATTGTTCTATTGCCTGAGGATTTACTATTATAATCTTTCAAATGCTTTTCTATCTAAGTGTGGTTTTCCTTGTGGTTTTGTGGCTTAGTTAGGTTTTCCTATATTTTTTTTTTTCCCAGTAGAACATGCATGTTCAATTTCATCTGCTTGAAGGACCTGGAAGTTACTTTTATTTAGTTAACTCAAAATTTCCCACTCCCATAGGCAAAGATAGACAAAATATGGTCTAAAAATATTCAAAAAACAAACTAAAAAGCATTGCAAAAATAAATTTATTTGAAAGAAAAATCTGCATTAGTAAATTCATTCATTGTAGCCTATGCTTTAGAAAACTCTATATTTAAATGTGAACATTCACAGAATCATGGAATGATTTGTATTGGAAGGGATCTTAAGGATCATCTGGTTCCAGTTCCTCTGCCATGGGCAGGGACACCTCCCACCTTCCACTAGACCAGGTTGCTCAAAGCCCCATCCAATCTGGCTTTGCTTCATTCAGTTTCCCATCATTAAAAGCTTTGTCCACAGATCTCAAGTTTTCCTATGAAGTAATTTAATAATGAAGGAGAGCAGAAGAGGAGAGGAAACTACACCCTTCGAAGATGTACTCACAGGGAGAAGACAGCTCCATCCTTAGCATTCCCTCAGGGTGAAGATTTTGGTCCCAAAAATAAATTACTTGATTTCTTTTGTCCTCTGGCTTATGGTAGGAGTTCTGCAAAGATTTAATGGCAAATATTTAACAAGGGGAACTCCCCTTTTCTTTCATGGTCTCATATTTTGTAGACTGATTAACATAATAAGGAAACAACAATTCCCTTTGGTTAAAGCCCTTGGTTCCTCACAACTGGGAATTCTGTTCCTCAGCCATTTCCATTGCAGGGCTCTCCCAGCAGGAACTTTGGTTTGCCTCAAGTGGAAAACAAACCATTTATTTGGCAGGAAGGAAATCTCACAACTTATCTTCTCACAATGAGAGGGACAAAAAGGGGTATTTTAACAATCTATAGAGAATATTTTAAATTTTGATCAGTTCTAGAGCTCCTGTAAGACTTACCAGCCATCTAACATAGTTCTGTAATGTGCCCATGGAATGAGCTCAGTCCCACAGTAATTCCCACCTTGATGTGTGGTAGCAAACCCAAGGAAATATTTTACTTCATAGCATTGTATCACCACTAATTTTCAGTTAAATTAAAACATTTGGATAAGGTTGCCATACCATCAGAGAAATCAAATGTTCCTGGGGTGTCCCCAGGTATTCCTTTCTCCCTATGGACTCTCCATGTAGATTTTTGTCTATGTGTTCTCTAGGAGCCTCTGGTGTGGACACAGGTATTGTTTTCATGGTGCCCACTCTCTCATCTTGATGTTAAGAGCTGTAGTTAATTAAGAGGCCAGAAAAATTCCTGGCACTCATAGGGGGCCTACACCTATTTAAATGAGCACCTGTGTGGGGGTTTTGTTTTGTTTTCTGGGAAACCATTGCACAACGTCCATGCACAAGCTCTGCTGGAGCTGGGTGTTTCAAGTGCCTGGGTGTTGTTTCCAGCTCAGCGTGGTGTGCAAGCACCAGCCCATCCCTTGGCCTGTGTGCACCTGTGGCTCCAGGGAAGAGAGAGTTTACACCAGGCTGAGCTGAATCTGCAGCACAGATGACCAAACTGGTCATGCCCAGGTGAGCACCTTGCTCACATGTGGGTCACAATATGCTTACCAAACACCGTGTCCTTCTCTGCTGGGCGGAAGAAAATGCAGAACAAAAACTGAATTCCAAATTGAAATCTGGTCAATCTGAGTGGGTGCTTTTCTGACTCTTGTCCATTACCACGGGTGGGATTGCTTGAAATTAGGCTCTGCAGTGTCACAGAGTGTGCCAGAGCAACGTGGGCAGTCGGACACACCAGTGTCTCATGTTGGTGCTCTTGGGGGGAGTTGTTTTTTCTTTGTTTTCTCTTGTTTCCTTTAGTACTGTCCAGTGCTGTGAGTGCCAATCTGTGTTTTTTGTGCTGTGGGTGAATGGGGACTTTTCATTTTGAATTCAAGATTCTGGAAGATAAAAAGGCAAGTATTTTTTGACAGTTCTGTGGTTTGTCTCTAGGCACATTGGGTGCTGATTTTCATTCCAGTACATCAAGGCAACTGTCTGAAGTACAATCCAAACAGAAATTCCTCAACAACAAACCACTAATATCACATGTAGTTCCAGTTGTTCACACTTTCTTGTGCTCTGTCTTTCCATGAGATCTCACGTCCCCAACCCACTGCCTTGGGCTAATAGTTTGTAACAAAGCTCAATCTCTAAAATGTCCTATATAAATGGAGAAGGGAAGATCATAAAAGAGAAAGATGAAAACATTTACCACTCCAGCTCCCACGCTCGGAGTCTCTCTTGAGTTTCCTGATTCATCAGCCAGTTAGGAGGGCACACAGTCACCCATGCTGCCTGGCTGCTGCTGCTCTCTGCAATGCTACAGGGTACCATTCATCACAGGCTGCTAGCTGAAGGATGCAGTGTCAATGCTGGCAATTGATCCAAGAAAACCTGCACATGTTATTGTACCTCGCTAAGGGCCCTCTTCTTTTCTGCCTTTCTTTGTAACTGAAAAAAATTAACCCGTGAGGGTTTTTTGTTCAGATTGGAACAGGGAAAATAATACCTGCAGTGGGAGGAAACATTGTGTGTTCAGCCCATCCCCATGTCCTAATCTTTCTGTAAGGCTGTACATTAGGAAAAAAAAAAAAAAAAAGAATATTTGCTGTCTTCTAGCATATGGGATTTAAAAGAAGGGAGATCTGGGGGAATTATCAGCTTGTAAGAGTATATATTCGTGTGATAAAACTGAATTGCCCAGAAGAGAAAAGAAGCACTTGAGATACAGCATTGATCTTTTGTACCACCACATTCTGGTGTTACACCTTGGGGCAAATCCCAGGCAAGTTCTGGGGGAGGAATGGGGCAAGGGTGGGGTGGGAAATCTTGGTCAGTAATGCTAAATGTAGCTGTTGTTCACAATAACACACTGTGCAGTACCTGCTCATCCAGACCTATGGGATATTCGTGAAGTAAGGTACTAGCAAATAGGGGCTCATGCTTTGTGTTTGGAAATCTGGAAGTGAGAAAGGAAAGATTCCTTGGTAATTTGGACTCCCTTGGAGGGGGTCAGGAAATGCAGGAGCAGCCAGTCTATAGGGCACCAGTTTAAGTCATCCCAAGTCAAGCACATCAATGCTCACTTTGGTGTCCCCTGGCTTAGGTATGTGCTTCCTTCCAAGTAATTTGCTGAATCAGGACTATCAGCAGTGTCCTGTCTCTGGTCCCACAAGGTACAGTACCAAAGCAGGAAGTCAGGCAATTTTGAGGGGCTTTCTTTATGGCAAGCATTACATTTTATAGTGGTTTTCATTGAAAAATCTCAGCAAGCTAAGCTACAGTGATTAATTAAATTTTACAGCTACCCTGTGCACTATGTAAACAGTGCATTATTATTTTTTGCTTTAATAAAGAGCAAATGCGGGATGTGGACAGGAAAGGATTTGGAAGTGTATCCAATCAGCTGGGGTGGCTCCTTCTCTCATTTGTAATCTCCCCTCTGACGCCTGGGAGGATCAGCATTGCTTTTTTTGGTAACTAGAGTCAGATGGACAGTTTCATCCTCAGCGTCCTGGAGATCAGGGGTAAACTCCTGGACAACAACCAGGACAGATATAAATCTAACCCGAAGGAAAGCAAAATCCCCTTGTAAATGTACTTAGGCTTTTTAAGTTCTTTTCTCCCTAAAACGAGCAGATTTTGGAGCTCATTGTAATCAGCATGAGTGTTTAGCCCCAAGGACACAAGTCTGAGTAGCAGATGTTGGGGGAGCCTTTGTGCCTTGCTGGGCATGGGCTGTACCTCAATATAACCTCTCCTTGCTCTCTCAGAAGAGCAGGGACAGCCCTTCCTGCCTGCCTGTGGTTGAGGCATGGAAGGTGTGGGACAGAGCTCCCACATGAAGTGTGTTGGAGGAAGAGCAGACACGGGGATTCCTTTGGCTCAGCAGCTTCTGTGTGTTAAATTCCCTGAACAGAATAAGCTCTTCCCATCTTGGAGAGAATACAGGGGATTTAGAAAAATATCACCAAAACCAAACAAAGAAAAAAGCAACAAAATAGGGATATTGAATGTTTCAGAGATAAAATTAATGTTTTCTCCATAACGCTTTGGTAACAAGACAAGCATACAAAGGAAAACTTCTATCTGAGGCAACAGTTCCTGTACTTTGTGGTCTTTTTAATGAATCATTAGGGAAACACCAAATATTCTAAATGAGCATCATGATTCTGGAATGGGTGGGTATCTAGTGATGGGACTTGGAAAGAGTCTGAGCTCAATAATGGAAGGCAAGCTTCACTAAGGTTTTTTAAATAGAAGGGCACAAAGGTCACTTACAGAAAAAGGGAGGTTAGCCTCTCATCTGACCAGCCATGTGGCTGTTTCTGCACGTAGGTAATACCCTGCACCTTGCAATGGACTCTGTAAAATCCTTTTCTCCATGAGAAAAGAGTTATGGCTTTGGTTTAATTGTTGCAAGGGACAGCTGCAGCTAGAGTGGCCAGTCTAGAGCAGCTTCTTTACTTTCTATTTCCCAGCCAGCACCCCTGCCTGCAGACTCTGTGTGAGATGATGAAAATAGAAGAAGGGCAAAGTTCTGCCCCAACATGTGCTCTCAGCTGTGATGACTTTTGAGTTGACTTCAACCTTCAAGGAAGCAGATGCATAGGTGCATGTAACCAGCTCTCATCCAGTTGGTTTCTCTGCTGCATAGGAGCAAAGTGTCACTGCTCCTGCTGTTGGTGAGACACTCATCTTTGCACCAGGCATTTGCCTCTGTCAGCCAAAGGAAACCTCTCCTGGCAGAGCTGCCTGAAGTGTGTTGAGCTGGAAGCTGTTCTTGGCATTATTTACCTTCAGCTCACTGAACAAGCACCCCTGCCACTGGAGGTGCTTTGTGTGCATCTCTGTATCGTGTGCTCATAGCCAGGCCAGCCTGGCCTCTCCAAGACCATTCCTTTCTCCCACTGTGCCTACACAGGGTGTGTTCTGCCCTGTTTGTTGGACTTTGATGTACTTCCATGAAGCCCCATGCCAGAGCAGCCCATGAAAAGGTGCAAAGGGATTTCATAAAGGGAAGTCCTTTATCACAGTTGAGTGCAGCTTTGTCTGTGTGTGGAAATGGTTTTGTTCTGAACCTTGGTAACTCGTGGTCACAGGTTAGCTGGGCAAATGGCAATGCATCATTATGGCCCTGGTTCAGACACAGAGCCCAGAGCTGCAGCTGTCTTTCAAGCAGGCTGGGGACAGAAGGAAGGACAATGGCTGTGAATGGGAGACTGGGAGCGTGACTGCAGAGTAACAAGAGAGGTAATGGAGTAAAGCTCTGGAGTCAGATCCCAGTTTCCATGGGATGCAGGTGTGCATGGGGGCCTGTTTCTGATTGCTTTTTTCCACAAGAGAAGCAAGGAGTTGATGGGATCGTGGATACAGGATACAGATACATTTGGCAAAGGACCAAATGATATTGAATGTGGGAGGATTTGGCAGCACCATAGTGGAATTACAGGTCTCATTTGTCAGAGCTCTCTAGGTGAAGTGCTGGAGCTCAGAGTGACTGTGGAAAAGCAGAGTCTGAAACGTGGCAGAGAGAATGCTGGAAAATGCAAAGCTCAGCCATCGGGTTTGATGAGCAAGACTCTTTTTTTGGGAGGGGAGGGAATTTTTCAAATAGGAAATTGCCACTGAGGTAATTCTGGCCATGCTTTAATATCTTGCTTAACCGAAATGTTATTTTCTGTTTTATTTGGTTATGGTCTTATTAATCCACTGTCTTAGTACAGTGTTTGAGGCTGAGTGTTACTGAGATGTGGCCCCAAGATGACTTGCACGTAGGTCCAAATGAAGTGAGTGAGCCCTCTGCATTTTCAGTAGGAAATTTGAGAGACTTAATTATTTAAACCCTGAAAATATTGGAGAAATGCATATAAAATGTTGTTTATGGAGTGAAAGATGGTTCTCACAGTGCTCTGTCCTGTTCACCTTCTGTACTAGTGGTGCTTTGGGGATGTGACTGCCCAGAAATCTCTCACTGGATACAGGCACTGCAGGGCTGAACCTGGAGAAGCGTGTTTGCCACCACAAGGCCGTGTGACTTCTGTGATTTTTGGATCCAGGTTTCCTGGGCAGCTTTGGGAATGCCACGCCCAATCCTTTTTCTTGTTCTGAATTGGCTTTGGCTGCTCAGAGCCTGGTACGTGTTACCATCTGCCTGGCTTATTGAATGTGTGAGGGTGTATAGCTGCTCTGGGAAAAAGGGACATATGGAAAATGATATTTGGTGAATCCCAGGAAAGAAAAGTCACGGGAAACCACCTAATTACCAAGGCTTAATAGCCAGTGAATCGACAGTAAGGAGCTCGGTGCTGAGGTCCTGTGGCATAAATGCGTGATTATGTTAACGCCCCACTGCTACTGGGAAACTTTTGTGTTTACAGGGCTTTCTCCCTTATTGCTGGAGGCCTTCAAATCCCAGATAGTCCAAATCTCTATTCAGTGCTGCCTGCTGGGCGTTTAACAAGGGTCCTTGTAACGGGACTCAGTACAAGTACAAACATGAATGAAGAGTGCAGGGGCCACCACAGCACCACAGGCTGCAAGGTAGCCAAATGGAGGCAGCCGCAGAAAAGCAGGATAAAGTAGACAATGACCCTCGGCGCCTCAAGGCATTGCTTCAAAAGGTGTCAACACCAATTAAATTGTAAAGGCTCTGTCAGCTTCTGAAAAGTTATCTAGGCAGGGACAGAAAGTACAGAATCAAAGGGGCTGCGATGAGGTTTTGTGTGTCTGGCAGTACACATGCTCCTGGCAGTGTGGGATCCGGCTGGGAGCCTCCCAAAGGCACTGCCATGCTTGGGGTGGAAAAGGGAGAGGCAAGACAGCCAGTGTGGGGTCTCCTGTGCCACCGGTTTTTATCAACAGCGGGGGGAGTGTTTAATAACATGGACCAAGGTTGGTTAAAGAAAAAGCTGAACATTTCTCCCCTGTCTCAGTGAGGGGTTAATACATTTCAAAACTGGATGCAGTGTCTTCCCTGATAAATTAGTTTTCAGTAAGCTCCGAGCATTTTAAATTTGCATGTAATAAATAGCAGCTCTCAAATTTATTTTATTCATTGCTGTATAAATTTTCTCATTAGAAGAGGAAGTGGTGTTTTAGCAGCTAATTTCTTTTTGTGGCTAGGTATGTGTAATTCCTAAATTCTCATACTGCCTTTCTCCCTTACTCATGGGTCTGTGGCAGAGTCTCATCCTGTTGTTTAAATGAGGTGGTTGGAGGTGCAGGGTGGGGGTACACGTAGGCATTGCTCTGTGCCTTATTGATGAGGCTGTCGTGATGCACACAGATGTGCACCGTGGTCTTTTCAGTGTGACAGCCAAGCTGTGGAGTCTAAGGCACAATGAAAGGGGGTAAAGACTCAGCTTGGTGCTCACGTGTGGTAAGGGGGGAGGAAACCAGTGTCTTCTGTGTGTAGTGCCTAAATTTCTATGCAGGAAGGTGAAATGCTTAATTTATAAACCAGTTTAAATTGTTTGTACTAAAACAAAGCTTCTAACCATAATATTTATCCTTGTCTGTTGCTCATGACAAAACCACAAAAAGCTGTTTATGCTCTCTTTAAAACCCAACTTAAAATATGAATTAAACCAAGGAATTCAAATTGTTGTTTTTAGTCTTAGAGTTTGCTCACGAAGCATTGTTACTGCAATTCAAATGGTCGGGTGATGTTGATATTAATTCATCTTTGTAGGTTTACACAGCAAATCAAAGAGATGGTTAACATTTTTTGTACAGTGACTCCTAAATACGTTATTTTGCCAAATCCCTCTTGGTATTGTAACAAATTGTTTAATGAAAAAATCGATTTAGGAGGAGGAATCTGAGTTGAAAGGTTTGGGAATACTGTTTAAATGAAAAGATATAGAACTAAGGGCTCATTGCTGAATTATTTTAAAGGCTTTTCCAGAAAAGTATGATATTTGATGACAATAATATAAAAGCAACAATCAAATTTGCTGGAATACATTCATCTATCTACAGACAATTTTTTCCTCTGATTAGAATTCTGGATGCTGTTTGTTTTTCACTATCTGATTATTATCATGTCTTTGGAATTCATAATTTTTAAATATCCCAGTGCCTGAGAAATCGAAAGGGCACTTTCTGACGAAATTGAAGGATGTATCAGAAACATTCAGAGTGTCTTTTTCTGGGTAGCAGCTCAATTTAGCAAATACAATCTTTTGGAGCAGAAGTACTTCGGGGGTGGGTGGGAAGTCAGGCTGTGTGTGGCAGCGTTAGGCAAATGGCAGAGGAAGGATGCTGAGAATCCCCTTCTCTGGCCTTGCCAAGACCAGGCTCTTCCTGGTGTGTGAGAGGAGAGCAGGTGTGTTTTGTACCAGCTGTGAGGACGATTTCTCGAGTGTTTTGGGCGGTCAGCCGTGCCCCGTGGCTGTCCCAGCGGTGAGCAGCAGCCAGCTGAGCAGTGGGGTGGGCTTTGGCACAGAGACCCAGCTCATCTCCAAAACCCATCTGAAACTGAGCAGCCCCGACGAGGGGAAGAGCCCGTCCCCTCTCCTGCTCTTATGGAAGAGCTGGCAGGGGAAGCTGGCCTTGGCAGGGTGGGGATTTCCGGGCTTTGCAAAGGAGTCAGGGCAAGCTTTTGGGACTGGCACCACGCAGTGCTGCAAGCACCTGAAATGCACAGTGAGCAGGAGCTGTGTGTGCTGGGAGAGACAGGAGCGTGCTTGGACAGGTGCTGATTAGTATTTCTCCACGAATGGTGATGAAAGTGTGGCTGTGCTTTGTGCGGGGAATGAAGAGAGGGACGTGCCAGAGCTGCCATGTCTGCAGCCATCACATCACAGGTGTTCCTCCCGCAGGTGTAACTCACAGGGAAGGGCGATCACCGTCCCAGTTACAGCTCAGTACCAATTCCATCTTGCCCATTTGTCAGCTCTTTCTAGGTGGCTGCCAGGTGGAAGTGGAGAAGTGGGATTATCCCCCGCTTTAAAACGGTGTATTGCACATTGCTGTCCCTCTGTGCAGAAGGGGAGGGTCCCTCGCAGCCCTGCTCTGCTCTGGCTCAAAGGAAGCATGGCTGGGAGCTGGGCTGTGCTCCTGCCAGCCCCTGTGTCCAAGAGACAGCATGGATCCTGTGCCTCACCTCCTAACTCCCCCTAAACAGCTTGTAGCAGGCTTCTCCAGCTTACAGGAGAAAAGGATCAGTGAGCAGGAGGCCACCGGATTCTGGCAGGAGAGTAAAAATTAGTGAGATTTTGTTGAGGTTTGGGGCAGAGTTTCTCAGTCTAATGCTGGTTTGCTTTGCAGTGATTAATTTTTCATGTGGAACAAAAGAGCTGAGAAGGAAGATATCATTTCCATATAGTGTTTTTCTCTATAAAGCAAAAACATTGAAGAATGGTGAGAGCATCAATTTTGTTGGTAAATAACATGATCAGCATCACAATTTTTGCCCTTCTGTGGACAACGAAAGAAATTGTACAAATAGAGCACGATTTTACTGCAAAGATAAAATAATGCTGCTTCTTTAAAGAATTGTCACGGTGTGGGCATTCCTTGTGATTGGGGAGAATTCCTCTGTCTCTCCTGGCCGGGGAGGAGAAGCAGGACCGCGGGCCGGCAGGCGGGGAGGGATCCTGAGCATCCCGGGGCTGCTCCCGGTGCCCTGCCTTTGTGCAGCAGCACCGAGCAGGTTTTACATGGCTGAATGCATTGTAAACTCTGTCACTTCAGGGTATCGCCCACTTAAACAACATCCTCGTCATTTTTCTTAGGAAATGATCTGAGACAAAATATTGAATTATTTAGAGTACCGCTGGGAGACGGAATTGATTCCTTGCTGTATCAGAGAGAAATCGCTGCTCTTTTGAGGCTTGATCCAAAGCCTAGAGAAGTCAATGGGAATCTTTCCATTGATTTCAATAGGCTTTAGATCATGCTCTTATTCACTCATCAGCTATTTCTCTTTAGTTTGAACAAAACAATGCAGCCTTTCATTGCTAGATACTTAGTTTGCTGTTCCTAAAGGAAATACATTCTGTCCTGTTCTGCTGAATATAAAAATCACTTATTACCTGCTAAAATAAGTAAGTAGCAAACAGCTTCTTAATGCTGCTGAAACGTTAATTTATCCCCTATGCATTTGGAATTTTTCTAACGTGCACAGCTACCTGTATGTACATTTTATACTCAATATGTGATCTTGTGATAACATTTTCTTTCTTTGCAGTTAATTCCTCTTGTTTGAAATAAGATGCATCCTACTTTTTCTCTTTCCAGGCTTTCAAGCCTGTTTCAGCCTCTTTGCTGAAGAGTTTTTCCTTTTTACCAAAGGAAAAACTGGAGTGGGCTTTTATTAGTTTCCACTTTCTATCCTGTTCCTGGGAAAATCAAAATGCAGCATCTCCGTTGGACAGCACTGAAATTTTCCATTTTGACACCAAGTCTGAAAGGAGTAGCCAGACCAGGCAGGGCTCCTGCAGCTGCCAGCAGCTTTTCCAGCAGCCTCTTTAAAAACAGAGATGCAAAAGTTATTTTCTTGAATATCTGACTTACACCCTCTGTTTTCTTGTGCCATGCATATTTAACCAAAATTTAGCCATACACAAACCACCATTCCTATGTGTGCTTTCACAAGGGAGCCCGAGAGCAGATCCATAGTCCAATCTCAGTTTGCCATCTATATAAAATGATTCAAAAATGGACCTAACACAAAATATAATAGGAAAATAAATAACAGTGAGTGCCACACTCAACTTTTGACCTCTTAGTTTGTGCTGGAGTCAGGAGCAGGGTGGGTTCCTTGCTGACCACGGGCAGGGTTCCCACTTCTGAGTGCAGGCAGCAGAACACACCTGAGAGCTCCTGTGAGGCTGGTGGAAATACAGGGCAGGGTGCAAGGAGAAGGTGACAGCCCTGCTTGGTGGCTCAGCCTGCAGGGGTGGCTGAGGGCTCGTGGCAGGGTCCAGCCTGGGCACCCCAGGGCCAGCCTGAACCCTGGGGAGGGAGCCAGAGACCCCTGGGTGCCACAGCAGGAAGCACAACTTACAGAATTATGTTCTATTCTTCAGGAGAGCAATCTTTGCACTTTAATAATTTAATGTTTTCGGTAGGTTTTGCTTCTTATCTTGAAGGAAGTATTTTCAGCTCTATAATTGTTCCCTCATCCAGAGGGACTCTAAACAGCAGAGTTTTAGCATGCCCAACAATGTTATTCAGAAAATGGGTTGTATTGAATTATAAACATTTCAAAGCACAAAGAAAACCTCATCTTGATTTCATGCCATCACAGCAGGGACAGAGACAATGTGTTAAAGCACCACCTGTGAAAACTCCTGCTTTTGGGAGCTCTCTCCACGGTAAAGGCTGGTGAAGAATTATGGACCCTTTTAAGAAAAAATTGAAAATATTGTTTATATTGCCCTATGATGCCTTCCTACATGTAGATTAATGGGAAGACTGGACAGGGTTGAGGTTATTTTTGTTTTTAAGATGTGTGAAGTGAAAGTTGAAAGAGAAGCAGAATGTAGTTTCAGAAAAATGCCAGCCAATTTTCATAGCCAGAGGGTTTCTGTCAGGGAAGAGGAGAAATAATATCTTATAATAATTCTGAAGTTTGATAAATGTTTAATAGTACCAAAATATCCATCAGAACCAATCACAGAATTGGTAACAGGAGCACATTTAAATCTTGGTACAACTTCTACTGAAGGGAATCTGATTGCTTGCACTGATTTTTTTAGGGAGGGATAAGACCGATGGAGATATTGCCAAAGATTTTGGGAAAGAAACCAAGATATTTCAGTTAGCAGTCCTCCCAGCTTGGCAGTCACAGGGCAAGGCATGGAGGCTGTAATACTGAGAGATGTTCCTGAGAAATTCTGAGAGCCATTCTGGGGGCAATTTATCGGCTCCCTTTGTCAGTGAACTTCATCCCTCTGCTGAGAGCTAGCAGAGAGCCTGGTTTGTATTTCAGCATTTCTGATGCTACAGAGAGTGGATTATAGCCTGTTAGTATGATATAAGCATGTTGATAGCCTTACCAACATGAAGGGAAAGAAATGAATCCTCTTTGGATAGGATAATTAATTTTTGAAACCCTAAACTTGCCAGGATGTGATTATTTAGGCAAATGAAGCAAGAAGGATATAAACTGTTAAATACCACAGTAATATTATAAAAAAATTCATTTTCAATTATTTCAATTAAACTCTGAACCAAACACATTTATTTAAAAAAAAATTCTTCAGCGTTTCAGATGAAACAGATGAAACAGATTTCTGTTACCTCTTTAAATCTGGAATTTACTGGCAGGAATCTTTGTCATTTTTGTTGTTGTCCAAATCTGCTTTCTCTTTAAGTAGGTGATAGTTTAGCAGATAAAAAAGAGTTTCTTTCCGAGAGCAAGGACAGGAACAGTTGTGGCAGGAGAGAGTGCTGGGTTTATTTTCCTACCCCATTCCTGCACAAGCCGTCTCCTTCCCCTTGCTCTTTCCCTTGCACTGCAGTAGAGATTAAGGGAAGCAGAAGAGCTTTCAAAACAAGCTGACAAACCTGGTCTTTATTCTAAGACTTATTTTCTACTAATTAATTGTCTTTTATTAAGAATTTTCTCTCCATGCCAGTGACTAAAGTTTGCGGTGCTTGAACGAACCGTTCTATGTGGATACACAGGCAGGCTGAATTTAGAGCAAAATAACTTTATCATAAAAATGAATTTCTTATTTCCTTGAAATATAAGGAGAGTAAGAAGAAGATTGCAAGTCCTGAAAGTTTGGAGACGTGTGCCCGAGTGTGTGGATGACCAGGAAAGAGCCGAAGTGAATTTCCTGGGGCTGAGCCAGCCTGCTGCTCCGGCTGTGCTGAGATCTCTCTGGATAAGAGCTCGCAGGCTGGGAAGCACTTGAGTCTCCTCACAGCACAAAGCCACATCTCTGATTTGTTTGCTTGTAAAATTTCTCCTTCAAAAAGAAAAAGTTCAGAGCATTCAGTAGAGTTAAAAATCTGTCAGTGACTGATATTTTCATAAATACAGAAAGAAATGAAACATAATATTAGAGTCAGAGATGTCTCATCATTTTTTCTTTCTTCCTTTATTTGACTGTGTTATAAACTTCAGTAAAACTGTGATTAGCCCTGGCTGTTTGCATATCTTGACAGCTATAGATAGATACTTTGTTATCCATTTGTAAGCTTAAAACGTTTTATAAATGAGCTGAAAATGGGGTATTTATTTACTGCTCCCTATTATACATTTATTCTTGGTAAATTGGAAAGCTATCTGGGTTTTTCTACTTGTGTTTTTAGAAAAGTGTTCTTCCCAGGACTTGTAGAAATTAACTTTTTGGTTAACATTTCAATTTTAAATGGAAATAGTACTAGGCAATCTGACAGAAATTTTGATAGGGATGCAATTACCTTTAGTTCTTTCCTTCCTGTATAAGGTTAAACCTTACTCTCATTTAGATTAAAGATGCAAATACCTGCATATAAAAACAAGCCATATTGATTTTGGGGTTTGGGGTTTTTTGTTTTTTTTGCATACAGGAAAGAAATTTATATGGAGAAGGTTTAAAAATCCCTTGTTGAATAGATGCTTCACAATTAACAGCCGTGGTTTTGCCTATGAACAATGGCTAGAATTCTGCACTGGGATTGTCAGTTATTGGAATAATTTTTTCTTATATGCAGTTATTTTCATTAGACTCTACAATTAATGACTTTGCTGAGTTGAAATTACTTGGTCTTGGGAAATATTTCATAATTACAAATATTCATATATCCGTCCTCCTATCTTTGGCATGTTCAGCTTAAAAATACTCCTCATTATTTCTTGATGAAAAATACTCAGATTTGGTTGGGTCAACACTGCTGACTTAGACCCACTGCCATTTTAAAAAATATGACTATGAATTTTTTGCTGCTGGAGTCCATTTCTGGAAGGAGACGTAGATCATTAGCTGACGGGAAATGGCATAGTTACATTGAAAACAATTTTCACTAATTGATTATCTGGCTGATTCAATTTCCAGTCTTGGCTCCCACTTGGACCAGATGCAATATTATCTCTCAATATAACTCATGGTTAAATTTTACTGAAATGATATCCCTATGAAATATCTATTTGTGCAACAGATTTAGTATTTATCTATCTATCTTGCTAGAATCTAAAATAAATTGGGGCAATCCCATCCCACATTCAGGAGAGTGTCCTATTTTTGGTCTCCATGCCAACTCTCTGGAGAAGTGTCTACTATTTTGTACCATCATTATGAGTACATTCTCTTGTTACAGATAATAAATCTGCTCTCCTTTCTATCACCCTAGTCTATTCATTTTAAAATTGTTTCATTTTTACTGCACTAATGTTCTTCTCACCAGCTTGGCAACCCTGGGATAATAGCATAAATAAGTGAATTATTATTTTTGTTTAAGGCATTTCTAATTTTTAATTAAAAAGAAAAGTCAGACTCTTGCTGATCACCTACAGGATTGTGACTCTCCATGGTTACCTGTCACTCAAAGAGATCTAGCTCTGAGGAATGCTAATTAGCACTGTTAAAGCACTGGTAATTGAACTGTGGAGACAGCCTGCAGAAGGAGGCTGTTTGCATTCAGCACTGCTTTGCCATTTAAATGGACGAGTACAGTCATGAAGGTACGCTGGATAAAAGCAAAAAAAAGCACTCAGGCTGTAATTTTTCATTTTGACTTCAAAGTTGTTTACCAAAGTGTTTCCTGGAAACGAGTGCCCGCACCAAAAAAGTGTCAGGCGTAGCAAGTTCGCTGACAACCTACACCTAAAAAGTGCACAGTGCCCTTCATGTGCAGCCTCCCTGTGCCCGGAGCAGCTTCCCGGGGATAGGAGCTCGAGATGCTGCCTGGGATCACCCACACTGCTCCCCACTCAGTGCCACTGTTCCAGGCCACAAATTAAAAATTAAGGAAGCACCAAATTGAAAACAAGCCACGGGAAAACCCTGAAGGAAATCGGTGTTCCCACTGTGGTTGATGACTTTTCCAGGTATTTATTTGACTCCCAGTGTTGTGATATCCATGTGTCCTGGAATAAGGCACCTTCCATCTTGGTCTTTACAGGGTTTTTGGAGGCTTGCTGAGGTGAGGCAGAATGTCTCTTGGCAGAGTGAAATTCAAGGGCAGGCTGATTGTCTAGCACCTTCAGATGGGCTTGATTTTTCTCTGAAGTTAAATACTCAGCATCTCCTGAATATCTAATACTTTTCTTAAAAGCATCCCAAAAGTGAGGTAGCCATATTATGCTGGTCTTTGTTATCTCTTTGCCTGTGTGATCCCTGTTTCTTTTTCTGTTGTACACTTTATGTCTCAGACTTTTCCCCATGCCTTCAAAGACTTGCATGTTTCTTCAGTTTAGCAAATGTGAACAACCTCATTCAAAACTAGTGCCAAATGTACATGAGTCATACGTGCTTTGGGAATACTGATTTCAAAATGTGTCATTCTGCCAATAGAATCATAGAATATCCTGTGGTGGAAGGGGTCTACATCAAGGTCCAGCTCCTGGCTCTGCAAAAGGCAACTCCAATAATCATATCACGTACCTGAAAGCATCGTCTACATGGATGAAAATCGATTTTTTTTCTATTTGTCCCGTAAGTATGTGCACATTTTAGTACCTGCAAGGTCATGAACTGATCATTTGATTATGTGAAGTGAATATTTGCAGCATATGACAGTTATACTTTATTAAGCTATGAATATTTCAGAGACATACTAACTTAAGTATTTCAGGGTTCTTCTGAGTAAAAAGGCAAAGATATGATAATGCAGGAAGCTTCCAGGTGTTATCATCACTGATGACTTAAACTTGAAATCCGTTTTCTCTTGAGTGGAAGATTTCATCTAATCTCAATGAATGAAACTGACTTCAAATCTCAGTAAGTCCAGGACTCCATGGAGACATTTCAGTGTGTGAAACTGTCCAATGGGTAGCATTATGTATCCCCACCTTTGCTTTTATTTATCAAAAACTGTTCCTGTGGGAGTTGTTCCTAGTGTTTTTCATTTTAGCTGCTTTGTGGAAAACAAAGCATTTTCCATGTTATGAGGAAACAAAAAGGTTGATATTTTCATGTGCTGGCACCATGATTTTTTCTCACAGACATTTCACAGGACACATCATCTGTTGTAGCTGCTAACTGTGGCCTGTGCCAGCTGGGTGGAGAAGGACACACATACCTTTTCACACGATTTGCACTTTGCTATTCAAAAATACAGGGGAAAAATTCACATCCTAAGGTGTTCTCAGAAGTATAATGGCACATCACTGGCTTTTAATGTGAATTGTCTCGGGCTGTTGCCTTGGGAGCACTGTCTTTTTTCACACATTTGCAGGCTGGGTCTGAAGGGGGTACTGTCTTCCTCTCATTTATGTCAAGCTGTTATCTGCTCAGAAGTTTCTCATGGCTTTTTGTCTCTGAAGCACCTCTTCCATGCCAGGACCCTGGTGAAGTATGGGCAGAGTGCAGTGTGAGTTCAGCACAGGGCATTGTGCAGGGTCCAGACCCACAGTGAAGGGCACAGGGCAGCTGAGCTCTTGACTGGTTGCAACATGGCATGGTTGGTGCCAGGCTGAGCATCCCCACTGTGGAACTCTCTGCCAGGAACACCTCGGGGGGCTGTGGAGCTTTTCTGCTTTTCACTGTGACTGGGCACCTGCTGGAGCCTCTGGCAGCTGTGCCCACATCCCTGTGTGCTGGCAGGCACCTGAAAATCAGAAGGAAGATTGCCCCTAGCTCCCACCTGTCAGTTAAGCAAGCAAAGAAAATCAATCTCAGAAAAGAATGCTCTGACTTAGCTACCCCAAAGAAAGGCTGAAGTCATTTTGATGGTCCAGGCATCCAGCCCTCAAATACGTGGCATTATCTATCCTCTAATTTTGAAAGCCTCCTGGTTAGGGCATAGGTTGCTGTCTATGAAGACCATATAGAGCCTGTACTGGGAATAGGGAGCCGTGGCTGACAAAGGAATGAGAGATGCTGTATCAGGCTCTCCAGAGGCACACGGGCTCCCCCGAGCCAGTTCTTGGCTGGCAGGTGCTGCTGTCTCTGCAGCCCATCATGGTCTGGAGCACTGGCACAGCACAGCACAGCTCTTGGGTTGTGGTGTGTGAGACTAGACCAACACTGACCTATCAGAAAATAGACTTTAAGGTCATTTCAGTCAGAAATTGCAGTGACCTACTGCATGTCCCAGCCATCTAGCAAGGTGAGCTAATGCAGAAAGACCTATTTTTGGAGATCTGTGATGGCCCAAGCATCACTGCAGGTCACCACTTGTAGCACTGCAGGTAAAATGCTATGTTGAAACAAAAAACTTCTTCCTCTGTGACTTGAAGGTAACAGTATTGTATCAAATGTGGGTTTGCTCTTTCTCACCCCTCTCCAGAGAATTGCACTGGTTAGATGCACACAAAGGGTGTGAGTTTTGAGCTCAGAGAGATTCTAAATTTGCAAACCATTTGTAACTGTCAGCATCAGGTGCATTGAGCAGAGGAGCCATATTTCTGTGGGGAATGTGGTAATGTGAAATGCTGGAGCAATAGATATCTTGTTTATTTTAATCAGTGTTAAGAAGAAAAAACATTTGAAATAGGAAAATTAGACAGTGACTATTAAATTGGCATTTTGCCTCTACTGACTTGCCAGAAAAAATATTGGTGCTACTAACAAACCCAAAGGCAAAAAGAGCAGGTGACTTACCTGCTGTCACTCAGCATGTGAAAACAAGAGATGAGCACTTGTTGTCCTAAACCCATGCCCAGTCCATTAGCTCAAGCTTCCTGACATGTAGGCTGTAACCAGATACAGATAATAGGAGCAAGAAAAAAAATCTGATGATTCATTATTTGTATCTGCTTAATCTTTTCCAGGGCAGAAAAGCCTTTTGCTCCTTAGAACTTGTCTGCAAAGGGATATTTGCTGTTATGATTCTGTCAGTGTAATAATTATATGGCATTCAAAGCAATTTAACCTGAACTGCAGGTAAGTACTTCAGTACTAAGAGTTGCATCAGTGTGACTGTAGCAGGTTAGTGCCCTGTTACAGGCAGGATAATTGCCTCAGTAAATCTCCCCTATGTTGACAGATCCTTAGACAAGTGGAATAATACCCATTTCCCATAAGTGGCCACATCTCAGAGCACTGACTTGCCCCCAGTGCCAATGACACTGACACTTGGATTTTTGAGCAGTGGTTTATGCAGACACCCCTAAAACAGCATGTGGCTGGATTTCACACCTGTGGTGGGGTGTATGGTTGGGTGTCTTGTTTTGTGAATCAGGCCAAGCAAATGCACACAATGTGCTCCACTGGACAAGCCAGTACAAAGGCAGAGCTGGTTTTGCACCAACAGTGATTTTCCAGTCCTTTTTGCACCAGATGAAAGGTTGTGGTGTGTCCATTTAATTTGAATGCACAGGGGATGCTGGAGGCTGGACCCTTTGCTCCTGTAAATGGGCATGGCTACGTTCTCTTTGGTGCCTTTGTGTTATGCTGTCACCTGATAACATTTGGTTTACTTCTCTGGCAAAAACCTATAAAAGCCTTTTGCTTTTGCAAGTGAACACTAAGTGACTGTCCCAGTTCAAAAATAGTTTAATATGAACACTAAGAAACCTTTCTCTGCCAATCACAAAAAAACTTGAGTTTAGCTAGATCTATGTTTGTATTCTCTTATCAGTAGATTTTTTTGAAACACTGGTGTTTGAGATGAGCTGGACTGAATGTGTGTGCAGGCACCCTTAGCTGCCATGTGCAGCAGTGCAGCTCAGGTGCCTGTGTCACATCCTGCCAGGCTTCTGAGCCATGTGTCTCAGTGCTGGGGTGGTTATTGCCTGATGTGCCAGCCTGGTGGAATTGGTTTTTGCTTCAAATGGAGTCTGCTCCAGCAGGGAAGAGGAAGGTGCAATATTTAGAGCTGCTGTGTCCCTGAAACTATTGCTTTTTGGGGTGTTCATGTGATGGAATAAGTGTTCCCTGGTGGATGACTGCTGGAGGCTGCTGGGCACCTGGAGTTGATGGTGATGTGCTGGGGGATGCAGCAGCAGCCAGAGTGCTGCTCACCATGGACTGCTGTGCTGTGCTGGGGGAGGGACACCAGCCCCAGCCCCCTGGGCTTCTGTCCCCTGGGAACTCCCCTGCAGCCTTGTTCCCTACCAACATCAGCAGGTAGAAATGTGTGACTTCAGCAGGTGCTGGTCCATGCAGAGCTGCTCAGTGCTAGAATATTTGCATTTTGTTCTGTGCTGTTAGAGCAGCACTCGCCCCATCACCTTTATTACTGAAAAATTTAGCCATTTGATTTGAATATCACATTTCCTCTTCTGCTTGTTAAGCCATTCCTAAAATAGACTTGGAAACCAATTTGCAGTTTTGTCCCTGGAGCTCTTACACTGGTTGTGGGACAAAGGGCTTTGTGTCAAAGAGATATCTACCTCCAGCACCAGGCTCAAAGAAAAAATGATAATAAAACACTTTAAGGAATGCATTTCACAGTTTATCCTTGGTGTGAATTGTTTCTTACGCCGTGAACCTTTTGGACCGTAGGGCTGAGAATTTTCCTTCGAGTCTGTCCTGCTTTACAACCAATAAAGATCTCAGGGCAGACATGGTAAAGCTTCTGCTCTGAACTCCAGAGAACGTGGAAATGGAGCTCTAATGAGTCTGTCTGTCCTGTGACAGCTTTCCTAGCAAAACAACAAACTGGCCATGCTCTGGTTGAGGACTGGAAACCCTGAGGGGATACTAATATGGCATGTACTCACTTCCTGATTAACTATACCTGCTGAAAAAGCTTTTTTTGTTCTTGGGATCTTATGAATTGCTCCAGTCTGAAGGATTACATTACAGAGCAGTTCATCAGTATGGCATTTCCTGGAACATATTTAAAGAAATATGGTGCAAGTGCATATATTGGCATAAAGTCTTCAACCTTCTGTAAATTAAATATTACCAAACCCAGAAAACAACCCCCACAAAGAAAAAAAAGCTCCAAACCATTAAGGGTCTCTGAGGTGTCTAAAACTAGGTGTGGACTAGGTCATAAAGTGCATTTTGTTAGTATGATACTTTCAGCTTGCTTCTGAAATCAGTTCAAATTGCTGTTATATGTTTCTGGGTTAATGCTGGCATTAGCTCAATGTTCCACTTCAGGAGTTAGATGCTTCTTTGCAATGAAAAGCAGAATTTTGTCAGGTTGTCCCCAGCTCTGTGGTTGCACAGTTTGAAGGTGTCCATGCCTCTCAGGTTGAATTCAGTAGACTCTGGTACTAATCTGAGGGAGAGCTCCTATGGTTTGATGAATCTGTTTCAACCCTCTGGCTGTTCCACAGCCTGGGTACCTTTGGAGGATTGTTGTATAATTAGCAGGTAGAGATGAAGCCTTCTGAGGCTAGGGGGATTTGTTTCCATCACCTTCTGTGGATGTCTCTGCTGCCAGGTGACTTCTTTCCTCCTGTGCTTTGTGCAGCCCTGCAAGAGGAGGTGCAGTAAAGCCAGGGCAGCTGCAGAGGTGAAGGGAGCACGGGTTGAGAAGGGCCCTGGAGGGACTGTGTGTTTTGGAGCACGGAATGCAGACAGAAAACTTAAAAAAAAAAAAACATTTTCAGACTTTAGTTATAAATCAAAATATGTAAGTAAGCTCTTGAGAGAAGGTCCAGCAAGCAAAAAGCTGTTCACAAAGAAATATCCTGGATAATTTTAAACTGAGGGAGCTGAAGAGAGTTGTGGGTTTGGTGTGGTTGCTTATCACCAGAGACAGTGGCTAGATTGCAATACAGTCTGATTGATTGGGCCTTGTGTTGTTCATGTGAAATATTAATGAAAATTCACACATACCATGTTTACATTTTTCAGATAAAATTCTCCCAGAATTACTTAGCTCCACTTCTAAGGGCTGAGCAGCAATGCTTGCAGTGAAAATACTGCTTCAGGCTCGAGACCAGTCATGGCAGCTCTCTAATATTATAGAGGCTGTTTAAACAGCAGGCAGCTGCAGGTACAGGAAAACTGGCAATATCAGCACTAAGAAAGCCATGGAGTGGTGCTAAAGGCACGTCCCTCTCTGCTGAGGTGTGCTGGTGGCAGCAGGGGGGTGCCAGTCTCACGATTCCCCCATGGAAAGCAGAGGCTGTGCAGAGGGTCTCACGCTCTGGGGATCTCGAAGATGTGTTTCAGTCACTCGCCTAAACACAACCTCTCTGGCCTAACAAAATCCCCAGTGATATCCTGCTAGTGACACAAATTATGTTAATTTTCCAAAGCCATGCCAAAGACTTTACTTTTTTCCATTTTAAGCAGCTAGTTTTAAAAGGATTATATCCATCTTGAAGCTGGGAGCAAATTGCATAGAAAACCTGTTTTGGTGAGGAGAAAAGTATAAGGGAAGCAGTCCCATATTGATAATGAATGAAGTAAATGTGAATGAATTAAAGAAATTATTAAATATTACTACTGGTCACTTTTCCCTTGCATTGAATTGTGTACCATCAGCTCCCTGTTTGTTTGAGCAGAGCAGCTGTTGCAGCCACTCCCAAGCAGGTGGTGGCTCCTGTTTTGTAACTTTCTCTTCTGCTTTAAGCAGGCACAGGATGTTTGAGTGGAGATGTTGAGCATGGCCTACAGATTCTTTGGCACCAATTAAAGATTTTTTTTTTGTACTGGTGGCGATTAGAGGCCTCATGTTTCAACTAAGATCCCACAGTCCTTGATATCATGCAAACATAAATGTCTTCCTTCTACATGGGCACAGCCTTGTAAGCATGGAAAGCATCAGAGGAACCTCCCTGCAAGCTCAGAGGTTTGGCAATGGGACATTGGCAACAGGACTGGGCCAGTTATCTGTGGCCTCTCCTGCCCTGATGTTTTGAAAGTAAGTAAATAATGAGGAGGAACAGGAGGATGGATTCATACCTGAAGCTCTTTGGAAGATGGGGTACAGAGAGACTGCCTATAAATACAGTTAGTTTTCTAGTATTAAGTAATTATTATTGTCACTTCCATTTTACAGACAAGAAATGGAAAAGCTACGTAAAAATTCAAGATTACCGTGGCAATGCTCCTGACAGAGCTGAGAGCAGATCAGAAGATCCCTGACCAACCTGAGGGATGGTCCAAAGAGGCAGGGAGGTAGTGGCAGCACACCAGAAGAGGCATGCAGAGCTGTAAGGTGAGCAGTGCCCATCATCCCCATGAATTACTGAATCAAAAGGAGCAAGGAGCTTCACAAACCTACAGCCAGCCTGAACCATTGCTCCACAGGAGTAAATGGTTTTTTATTCAATATAAGGAAGCAGTAAGTTGCTGTAATTGGATATTGAACTTATTTACCAAGAGTTTGAAATGTTGCTGCTCACTCTTGCACAGTCATTGTGCCATTCCCAGCACAAATCTGGGAAAGGCAGCATCAAAGGGTTAAGTTTTCCATCTGACTCAGACCAGAGGTTTGTCTTCATTTTTAAAGCAAAGGTGTCTTCCCTCTGGTCTGGGAGGATATGGTAGCTATCAGGCTGCTAAAGACAGAGCAGACCACTAGTTTTTCCTTTTTCCTCACAGTTCTTTTCCTGTCTGTGGAAAACTTAGCTTTCCCCTGGCACTAGGCCTGGAACTGTGGTTGAGTCTCTTAAGTGACAATCCAAAATCTCTCATTTCTGTCTTCCCAGCCAAAATATCTTCCATGGGGCCATGTAAGCACAGAAGAGCATGAAGAGCATCTGGAAGAAAAGATGCTCATGTGCAGAGGGCTCTGCTGTGGTGGTTTGGGTGCATTGTTGAAAGGGCAGGTGTGGGTTCAGGGTCCCTCCTATCCTTTGGAAAAACGAAGTTATCACCAAGTTAGAAGTTGATTTACAACAAGCAATTATTTTCCTTTCTTTTTACCACTTGGAAGTAAACTATGCTAGTACAGCAGGAGGCCAGGCAGAAGTTATGCTTTTTACAGAAAGAAAGAGTTAAAAAGAATTGGATTCAAAGCAATTCTACTGTTGTTTTCCAGTCCAGTTTTCAGACTGGAAACTGGCTGAAAAGTGAGTGTGCAGCTGGACACGAGGTTGTATGGCCCATGATTTTTAGAAGAGCCAGAAGCGATTTTGCAGGTTTTCCATCAGAGTGATGGTACAGACGGCAAGACTTCCACAGGGATTTGCTCAAGGTCTTCCCCTGTGCCTCTAGCAGGTGTCATGGGGAAGCCTGGAATATCTGAGCCTCAGGGATGATTTAATTCCTTGCTTCTGCCCTGTCATTTAATCTCCATTGTTCTGCCTTTTCCCTGTGAATATGGCTTCTGACAGTATGTTCACTGCCTTCTCCATCAAGATCACTTGTGCCTTGCTCTAGGGACAAGTGACATAAAGCCCTTCTTGCTCAACAAGCGAGGCCCCTTGTGCTGCCATTACAGAGCTCTGACTGAATGCAAAACCCAAGCTGGTATTGCTCATACTTAATCAATTGTGTCACTGCCGAGGTATTGGTAATTCCTGAGTTGTGCCGGCTAGGCAGGCTGGGGAAATAGTAAGGAATGGCCAGGAAGAAAAATCACTTTGCAACAACCAGACGTGCAGAGTCTGAAGTGGCAAAAATTTACAGCATCTGCTCCTTGGGCCTGAGACAGGATGACTCCATGCAATGCAAGGTAAGCTCATCTTTTTACTGTTGTGCTGCTTTCCTCTCTAAATATTGAACATCAGAGTTTTCACTTCTGTGCCACGGTTGAAACTGTTGATTGAGTGCTCTCTTCTTTTGGGAAAATGTCTAATTTTTGCATGGTAGGGCTGTTGCTTCTCAGAACAATGCTTCTGTTACTGTGCACTTTAATTATTGCTCATTGAGAACAGGATAAATGGAGCTTGAAGCCCATAGCATGAAAGCTATCCACAGACAACCTAACTGTGCCTGTTACTGTGCTTAGATGATGTCAGCAGCATACCATTTACCTAACCTATAAATGTCACTGATGTGATTTGTGCTGCTGAAGAAGATTTGGGGAGAAATTCTAACATGCAGCAAAAGAAAGAAACCTTTAAGGAACAGATGGACAGGCAGGATTTTCACACTCACTGTTCATATGTAAGAGCAGGGAGAAGCCCATATTTAAGGCAGCAGGCTTTTGCTGGGGGTGAGCACATCCTGCACATCCCTTGGTGCCTGTGCCAAGGAGCCCCCTTCCCATGGCACACTGTGCCCACAGCAAAGCCCAGGGGGTGCCAGGTGGGTGCCAGCTCCACGCCTGCCAAGAGTTATCCTAGCAGCAGGGCTTGGGATGAGCATGGCTGGCCAGGGAAGGGCAGGACCCAGACACACCGAGCTGCTCCTCTGAGCAGAGCTGGCTTCCTGCCTCTGCTGGAGCTGTGGGCTCATGCTGTGCTCCTTCAGGGATGTAGGGCACTGCTGAGGGACATGGGGAGGCTGCCTCTATCAGCCCTGGACTGCCAAGTAGAAATTTTGCTGTTTGAGTGGAAGAAAAAAGTCTTGCAAACTCCTGTGCACTTGCCTGCTCTTAGCCTGTGGTTCTCTGGGTGGGCTCTGGACCCCTGTGACTGCACCCTGCTGCAGCAGCCTGAGCTCTGCATCTGCACCTCTGCCTGCAGCTTCTCCTCTGAGCTCCCTGCTGCATTTGCTGCATTTTATGCTGCTCCTGGGCCCCCCTTCTAGCCCAGAGGAGTCCTTGTACTACAGAGGGGCTCATTCTCCTCAGAGCAAGGGGAGGTCAGAAGAAAAGTTGGCATATTTTTGATTTTTTAAAAAATAGTTTCAGATTTGGTTTGGGTTTTTTTGTTTTTTGTTTTTTGGTTTTTTTTCCCAGTCTGACAGTCAGCCATGAGACAATGTAGGTCAGTGACAGGGCAAGGCTGGGGACATTATAGGTGTAGCTGCTCTTTGTGCATCAGGGTGTCACACAGCGTGTTCCACAGCCCGTTCTATTTTAGGAGGGGTGGCGTGAGGGGAAAGTTACACCCTCCGAATTTAATTCCTGATTTATGTGTGTCAAGTTGGGTGTATGCTTTTTTTCCTTCTCCCCCCACTTTTTAGGGGATAAATTTATACTTCTTTCTGCTCTCCATCCTTTTTGGTGAATTCATGGTGCCATCTGCTGCCTAGAGATGGAATTAGCACTGAGTCCTGCTCAGGGATAGCATTCTGCGCTACAATTCAAAGTAGAATTTAATTGTGTTAAACAACATTTTTAAACATAGAAAGCACAAAATATGTATTTTTTTTCTCTCACCAGAAAAGCTCAGCACCGCAGCTCACCACATACTTTGGCATATATTCCCATCTCTGCAGGAGCTGGAATAAGATCCATACCTCTGAAATGTCATTCCAGAAGTACAGTGGAGGCCAAAGGATTTCTCCTTGCCACCATTCTCAGGGCATTTTTGTATTTCTGCCCCTGCACTCCCCTGTAGATTGAGAAATAGCTTTCAAAAACATTTTGAACTTTTTGGAAAAAGGGAAAGATTATGGTTTTGTCCCTTTTTTTAAAAAAACCCAAATCAACAGTAACAAAACCCAGCAGATCAAAATGTATGCTTTGAGTTTGTGAAGCAGACAAATTCTTTCCCCTTTTATCTGGAATCGGCAATATTACACAATATGATCACAATATGGGCAAATCTGCAACTTAAAAACCACCAGTGAGTGGGGAAAAAATTGATCTTGGCTGTCTTTACAGATGCTATTTCTAAATTTCAGATGTCCAAAAGCCCCAAACTCTTGACTGGGAAACAAATAAATGATTTGCCTCTTCTACTGATGATACATGAACAGGGATGAGCTTTGCTCCTGCAGATCTCTCCTCCAGCTGTCTCATGCTGTTACTGTTTTTACTGAGCTGACTGCTCCTTCTCTCCCACACTCTGTATGTCTCCTGAAGCAGCTGGCTCTTCAGGCAGATGCACAGCATCACCAACCTGAGAGTCTGGCAGTCAACCTGGAAAACAGGGTATGGGGGCTAGAGTCAGAGATCCAGGACACCTCCACCCCCAGGTGGCTGTTGTCTTTTGACAGGCTCTCTATGAAGAGTGAGCAATAGAAAATGTGCGGGAATCAAGGGGAAACATCTTTTAAAAATATAAGTACTTCACTGAATGCAGAAGAGCTGAGAGGCTTAATTGAGATACTTTTGGTTTTGCATCTGGTGTATCTGGTTATTTTTCCTTTAGAAGAAAACACAAAATGTAGTCAAAATGGCAAACATTTTCCACATACGCTTTTAGAGCACAGCCCCTTTTCCGTCCTTTTTCTGTAAGCACAGTGATTGCCCATAATAGCTCGCTGGTGTTCCTAAGGTTAATAGATAAAATAGATAAGAGATAATAATGTTCCATGTAGTGGTGCTTTAGGGAATACTGTGAATATTGAGGTAATTGGGGAAGTCTGTAACGGGGAACGGGGGGTCACTGAAGGGAAGTCAAGATAAGATTAGAAAAGCTGAGCTGCAGATCTCGGGAATATTTGATAAAGGTCAGAACCAGAGGCCACCGGATCACTTTCTCTTGAAATACAGAGTCAAATAAAAAAAGGAGAGGGTAGAACTAGAGCAGCACCCATTATTTCTGACATCTAATTATTGTATACGTGTTGTTATTTTAATAGGATTAGCCAGCAGTAGTGGTAGCAGAAGTCCCTTGCCTTTATATACCTGAGAGATTTGTCTGCCTACCAGCAGTGCAGTGGTATGGGCATAAAAGATGATGGATTGGTTAAGAAATAACTTTGATGGTTTCCTTATATCTTTGTACAATTAGGTTCAACTTTGAACAAGCTCTTAATGGCAGGTGGTGGTGAGCCAGCTACAATTTAAGAACAGGCTTGAATTATGCTATAAATGGACAGCCAGTATTTACATTAAGAATGTTTGGAATTTGGAGGGTCATTATTTTTAATCCAGGTCAGACCTGTTAAATTAAAGTCTTTCAGTAAAAACAATGCAAATGGGATTTTTTTATAATGTGCCTTTTAAAACACACCCCAGGGATAAACACATGGAATATTTTTTTCCTTCTACTGAGTGTAAGAGAGATGAGTTAGAATTACCTATGGTTTCGCAGTTTAAAATGTTCCCCAGCCATTCTGTTGTATCAAACCCTATACAAACTCTGTTGTTTAATAGTAATAATTTGTGTTTGATGACTCCTGGGTGCCACACCCGTGGGCAAGGACTGCAGTGAGGGTGGGACTTGGAGCTGAGGTGAGGAGGGAGGATGATTCCTGTCTTCAGGAGTTTGTAGCACAACGTGGCAACAGGTGAATAGGGAAATCAGAAAACAAACAAGATGCTGTTGGGTAGTAGGCTCAAAACACAATTTATTTTAGGGTTGCCATGCTCTTTTGGTAGGATTACTAGGAGAGTAGAGAAGGATAATGAAACAATGTGATGTGTGTCTATGATGTATTCCTGTTAGAGAAGGGGAAAGCATGAAGATAATTATTTGACAAAGTAATCAAAGGATAATGGAACTGGATGCATAAGGCAAGTGGAAGTTAAGGGGGTTATGGTGGGAATAAATTATGGTACATTAGATAGAAAGAAAAGCAGATTGCATTGGATATGAGAAAAATGTTGGCCTGATGAAAGTGACAAGCCAGGAAAGTTTTGGAGGACCTTGTATTTTTGGGTTTTTTCACTCTTCAAAATGGCACTAGTGGCTAAGAGACTAGTGAGAAAAAGACTAACCAACAAACCATTACTACAGCATACCTGCACTCCCTTGGTGAGGTAGATATGCTTAATTTAAGCAGAGATCCTGTGAAAGGCAGATGAAATTTGTATATAGAATTATGGAGAGATGATTTGAAGTTTTTCAGTTATGTCAGCAGTGTGATCTTTGTAAATAAGCCTTCTCTGCCTCATTTGTATTAGAATAAATACACAAAAAATATAGGGTACCCCAATGGTTGGTGACAGCCCCCACTGTGCATATGAGCTGGATATGGCACATCTAGCAATTTCCTTAGAGCAGTAGCCTGAGGCTTTAAGTCAAGAAGTGGACCTCCTGCAAACCCATGCTGTTGGAGTGTGCTTCCTCTCGTTTATAAGTCTGTATTAAGATTGCTCTTTCAATTCCCAGCTCTTCCACAGACATGCTGAAGTCTGAACACCAGGAGTAGCCTATAGGGTCAGCAAATGCCTGTGTATGCACCAGTGATGCTCTTTTCTCCACAAACATTTGTAAGCACTGCAGTGCCAGTTCCTGGGCTGACTCCTGCCTTTGGCTGCTGCTGGTGCTCTGCTGGCTCCAGTCTGACAGGAGCAGCTGAGGGGAAGCAGGGCACTGAAACACAAACTCAGACAGGCTTGTTAGGTTACATGCACTTTCACACTGATCTTCACCTCACATGGACCTGAATTTACAAGGCAAAGGAATAGTTAAAAGACTTGGAGGCAGTTGCAGAGGGGTGAGAAAACAGAGGCTCATTAAACTTTATGTCTGCAAGTCAACTGTAAACTGCATAGTGCCATTTTTGTTAATGCTTTGAATTTTAATTGCATGCTGTCTTAACTAGTACACATTTAATCTTACCTTTCCCACATGGTGATAGACAATGAATCTCAAGTTTAATTTAAAAGCTGCACGAGTTTTTGAGTAATGCTGGCATCCATGTTAGTACACAGGATATAAGTTTGCTCTCCATTTCAAGGAGAGGAAAGATATTTTCACTCTGAAGTACATCAGGGACTTGATTTTACTATCCACAAAGCAATTAATAACATATTAGAATATATGACTACGTTCAGTGTTTGCTGACAAGTCCACATGCTTCTGTGTAGAACATATTTTCTTCTGAGTACGACATCTTTCTTAACCACCAAAGAGTATAAATATTGGTCTTAGTGCTTGAACGAGTCACATGTCAAACAAGTGAATCATTTCTAAACACCATGCTTTACTGTGGATTTACTGAATTTCTGTGCAGATCAAAGCTGTGACAAATTTTCATGTTTCACTGAACATAGCTCTATCCATTTGTTCTGTTCAAGCAGACTTAGTCCAGAGGGTATTGCAGTGTGTTTCAGAATGAGTTCTCTTTATTAAAGCTATTCTCATTGAAAATAGTAGAGCAGCACAATTTTAAGCTTGAGCTGATTGAAAAGCTTTTCATGGAAAGTTCTCTCAGAAAGCACCAGTTTTCCTGAGAGGCAGTCCCACTTTGAAATCCCCTTTAGTTGTCCATGTACCCTGCAGCCCGTGCCATTGACAGTGGGCTATTTTGGGCAGCAGAGTGCCTTCACACAGACCTGGCACAAACTGTGACCATGCACTCATCCTTCTTGTGCCTCGTTAGGCTGGCCACCCCCTCCATCACAAGGTGTTTTTCTTATTGAATCTAGTTTCAGACAGGAGCAATAGCATCAGCAGAGCGGCAGACGTGCTGGGACATTGTGGAACAGCAGAGCACAGAAAGTGCCAGAGACAGATGCAGAGCTCACAGATTTTCACAAAACTGTGTTGATTGCTACCCTGTTGGTATCATCTGACTTACAGTGATTCCCAGCAGCTGGCAGTCAAGTCTTCGGTGGTTTTCTCACAATAGTTCTGCATAAACAAAAGTTTGGAAGGAATATTTCCAGGTCTAAAATCCTTTATGGTGAATATTGTCTCTTTTAGGCAGTGATTAAGTGGAAACTGATGAATCACTCAGGATTGAATTTTATACAAAAAAGTAGAAAAGTACTTTTTGTTTATTTTTCCAAGGTAGATAAATAATTATGTTCAGAAAGAGAAAATGAATAATCAAAACTAACTTCTTGAATAATAAGGATTCATATGGGATGTATATATTTGCTTATATACATAAATATATCAGTCGAAATTGTAGACGTTAGTAGGAATTGGAAATGGGTGTACTTATGGAAACGGCTGAGGATTCTCCAGACTCTTGGAGTAAATTATTGTGTCAATGTCACTTTTGTGGGTGACTCCAAAGGATGTGGAAGGAAAGTAGTTTTAAAACCAGAGAAAAGTGCTGAATGCTAATTTGCTTACTCCAGAGCTGAATGGAAAAGGCATTAGGGAAAATACTCTGGATGGATTTGGCAGCCTGTGCCATAAGAAACATTATCCATAGCACATGCAGAGCAGTTAAGTGTTAACAGGAAACAATACTTCGTTGTTTTTCCTTGAAACTCATCTTAGTAGATTTGCTGTTAAGAAGTGTTAATCTGTTACAAGACACAATTATTTCATTTATTAAACATCCTTTGCTGCTGCTAACGGCTGGGAAACCACGAGTAAGAGGTAAAACGTATCCCACGTGCCCTGGCAGCCTGTCCTTGCTGCTATCCCTCCCTTCTGCACTCGGAGCTGCCTCCACACTTCACCTTTACTCCATTTCAAACACAGGTATGAGTCACCCTGCTGCCAGCAATGGGATTGCTCATTTTCCTGAGTAAGTCTGCATGGAAACGAGACTGACACAAAATGCTAGATTTATTTGCCAAAGACACATACATGGTTAGTTTACATTTATGTTATGTATCTGTTTTTATCTATCTGTCTCTTTTCTACAGTAAACCAGTGCCACAGGATTCTTAAGTAAATATTTACATGAAATATATAGAGAAGGTTATACAAATTAGGTTATATTGACATTGATGATCTGTTTTATGTTAATATTTATGCTCTTTGGTTTGTTACAGATGAATTATAAATTCTGTGTTTCTTAAAGCAAGGTCTATGTAATAGCAAGTTCTGAGGTAATTTTTCTGACATATTTTGTGGAAAGCTTGTTTTTGGAGCACAGCTCTACTCCAAAATCCTGTATTTCCAAAAGTGATATGGAAATTTGGCAGCATATTGGAGTCTGATATCCCTGGAAATAAATCAGATCTGGGGCCAGAGGAACTTCCAGGAATCACCCAGAGTCAGGTAGTTCAGTTGTGGCATATCTTTCATAAAAGCAATGAGAAATCTCAGTAAGTTAATAAGCTTGCAAGTCATCAGATTTTCCACATGCAGTCATGTAGTGCAAGTGCAATAGAGTGTATTAATAGTACTCCAATGTAACATTTTCCAAGTGTTTTGTAGTAATACTGGTTGGGTCATGTACTTCTAACAAGCGTTAATGTTCCTTGGGGAAGACTCAGAGTATGAAGTGCCTTATAGTACCATAAAATGCAGAATAATCACATCTGTGAAGGACAGACCACAGTGAAGCTGACAGGAATATATGATGCTTGTGTATCGTGGAACAGGCATTCCCTCTATTTCAATGGAGGAAATTATTTTGAAGAATATGCATTGTATACATGAAGCAGGATGTAACTTTACATAATGCACAAGTTTTCTATTTAATCAACACGTGGCCATGGGGTGCTTCTGGAACAGAAAAGACCTGGAATTTCCTGCTGTCACCCCAAAATCTTTGTCCAGTATCCTTTCCTGCCCTTATGTTTATTTTCAATAGCTCCTGGCTCTGCACTGAGTTTTTGGACAGTCAGGGCCATGCTTTTTGCCCCAGAGGATGGAGAAGGTGATGATGAGATGCCACATGGGTACCATTCCCATGAGTTAGTCTTTTGGTGAGGACATCCTAGAATATGAGCCTGACTTGTGGCTGGGACTGAAGAATTGTCTCTTGATAACATTTGATTAGTCTGCATGCTGTTATTTTGAGAAAAAAACAAACCCGTAGTTGAAAGATGCATCCAGTTAAGAGAAGTTCCAGTTGAACATAATGTATTTCCATTGATGGACCACGGGGGAAAGGTTGAGTCTTTCTTTTGTAAGAACTGCTACTGTTAACGTGTCTTTAATTGACAGCAGTATTAGCTGCCAGGCAGTATGGCTAACAGCCAGTGCCACTGCAAATGATGGAAGGCAGAGCTTAACAGCCTAACAATGTCTTTATATTTCAGTCCCAGACACAGATTTGTACCCAAAGTTTGACACGGTCCCCTGCTGCAGGGATGCTCAATATATCCTTACACATAGACGTTTTTCCTACTTTGTCTGCAGTTAAGGATGCTTCTGAGCAAGAAAGTACAGATCTGCAGGTTCACATCTCCTGTGACTGTATGTCATGGCAGTCTGTTGTCACCTGCCCTGTGGTGGCTCCAGAGCTCTGCAATAGCAGAGCATCCTGTCCCAGCTCACAGGGAAACATTCCTTACAGCTCTGCAGCTATAAAATCTTTTAAGTCAGGAACTGAAATATTTTGTTCTGTTAAAACTTCATACACACACACTTATACCCTACATATGATGATTTACAAGAACAACTTATGTTTTACAGATTGTATGAACTTCCAAGTATATTTTTTATATGGAAAAATTTCAGTTAATATCATAATCCATGTAATGGATTAACATCTGGTTCTGATTTCCCAAACCTCAGCTTCCAAACTCTTCAGAAATTAATGGGAAAGTCAGTAGACAGCTTCAACACAGAGCATAGTATTAATTCTTCATGTCTGTTTCATTTTACTTTATTTAGACTTGAAAGATATTCTGTCCTACTGGCACGAGTTCAGAGATCTTCCCTCATCACCCATGAATGGGAACCACATCACTACATTCTCATATATTATAACTCAAAGGAGAATTTTGAGGGAGAACAGCCAGAGAACTTCAGCCCAATCCATGCCATGAGTTGTATAAAACAGTTCTTGTACTTTCCATTGGTAGGACCTTTTCCACTAGTTGCTTTTTGAGATACTTTAATCAGCAGATTTACAATTTATTGATTAATACAGGTCTTCATTTCCAGACAGAAAGAGCCTTGTTAACCCCTGTCTTGTAAGCCAGTGAAGAATTGGGCCAATCTAGGAAACACAGGTTTGTTGTTTCAGTCCTAATATGTCACACTGGGAGTTTTGCACTTGATTTCAATGGTAATTATGAATTAAAAGAGAAATATTTATATGAGTGGTATCTATATGTGGCTTTCTATTTCTTAAAATCTGTGTTGTGACATGTGAGATGTTGCCATTTTATTTGGCAACTGCATTGGTGCATATTAGGTAATGAAGTGTCAGGGAGGACTGGGGGGTCCTGTGGTTCTGGGAATATCCCAAGGAGATGAAACGGAATTTGTAATCGTCCCTGGTAGGTGACTGCTAATTCAGAGATGCAGAGTAATCATTTTTACCTTTCTTTTATGTATTTAAAAAAAATTTGAAATTAATTTTTTTTTCTTTTGCATGGAACAATTATTTGCCATTATCAGGAGTATGTAACTGTCACACACAAGGTATTTTGTGCACTTATAAACTCAGCATATGCTTTCTTGGCACCCCAATGTTCTATTGTTGCAGCTGGTAATTTATGCACTTCATTTAATATAATCTTGCCAAATTATATGAAGTCTAATTTGACCCTTACCTCTGTACATCTAAAACTGATGATATGACTAATTTTTTTTTGTCCAGAAGTAGGGCTGAATGTAGAAGAGAGTAAATACTCAGAGTGCTAAAAGCTCTCAGATTTATATCTCGAGATCAAAGACCGAATCTTATCAAATCCATTCCTTTTTCATGAGCAATAGCCAGGGACTAGCCACAGACATAATCATGTTCAAAGAAGTTTCACAGCCTAAGACTCAGTGTGTACCTCAGGTATGCAGGTGATAACAAGGATACAGGCAGGTCATGGCTGTGACTGCAGGGCAGAGGATATTTAAGTAAGAGATGTGTGCGTGGCCATGAGGACCAGAAGGGTACAGACAGCATTGAAGGCTTGGCAAGGGAAGCAGTTGGTGAGAGAAGACAGATTTTGGAAAGAATGAGGGAGAGAGGGATTGTATAAAAAGAAGCAGGGTAACAAGGAAGACAAACCTTTATTTCATGTAACTTGGGTTGCTGCCTCCTGAGAAGCTGCTGCTGGATTTTGATGCCCACCAGGCTGTGGCAATTCTGCCCTTACCATGGGGAGGGAAGGGGGGGGTGTTTTATCCCATGCAGCTGGCAATGGGAGCCCCATTGCTTCAGTTCTGCAGCTGAACCTGAGATATTTCTGTATGTTCAGAAGTGATAGCTGGGGGCAAGGGTGCTGAGGGAGCCCAGAGGGAAAGCAGAGAAGTCCTGAGCACTGCAGTGAGACCCTGTGAGGTGCTGATATCCGCTTTGATGTGTGTTTCACAGCTGAGCACTGCACTGGTCCTGTAGCATGACCCAAGCTGGAGGCATGTGCCCCTAGGTGTGAGGCAGCCCTGACTGCCCCAAGCTCTACAGGAAGGTGCCTCCATTGGCTCCTGCACACAGGCTGAGACTGGAGTGCCTTCATCCCCTCAAGTAAATCAGAACCTATCACACATTGATTCAAAGCACTCCTAAATAAATGAGCCTTTCAGCTGGTGTCAATAGGATTTCTAGTTTCTTTCCCATTCCTCAGCATCCTTGGCTCCCCAGAGAATATAATCAAGCATAGGAGACTAACAATCAAGGCTTGGAGATTTTTATGTAGTATCCAGGCACAGCCTTGAGGAATCATGTTTGCTGCCGTTAGGTTGACTACAGCTTTATGGTCATTTTACACATGACAGCACGTCAACTATGTAAACCTTGCTGGAACAGGAGATTGCCCATGACTAGCTGCTGTGAAACTGAAATGATTTGTCTGTGTCTATGTGGACTGAAAATCATGGCTATTGTTTGCTAGTCATTGCAATCTCTCAAGCTTCTTTTCTGACTGGGTGTAATTTTGTAGTGGAGACAAGGCATTAAAGGAGCTCACAGTGCAGGTGTGTCCAGGTCCCCACTTCACCAGTGCCTCCCATCTGACTGAATGGGCATCACCTTGAGAGCACAGATCATATTGTATTTTCCTAACTTCAGTGGAATTTATTCCAAGGGAAATCTGTGCTGTTGCAAAGGGAAGTATTCCCCCAGGTTGCTTAGGGTAACAGAAATGAGCTGTAGCTGATGCAATTTCTGCTGAATAACCTGTGGATTCAGGTACCCTTTAACATAACTGGTGTAGAGTTGGAGCCCTTGAGTTCCTGTGCTTTCAGAGTAAGTATAGAAAATAATAGATGTGCTAGCCTGCCCCTTGGATCATAGCAATTTTGTAAATAATGATTATGCCTGTTCTCATTTTTCAGCCTTAACAAAGCTATATAAAGTTTATGGTGTAGTTAATTTTAGGAAAATAATTTAAGTATGGCTTTAAAGCATAATTTTGTGCTACAAGTTAACTACATTTTGCTTTAAACTAGCATAGAAAAATTGAAAACCCTTTGACATATTCTTTTTGACCAAAATCAAATGTTCCTGTATGGTCCATAACCTACCACTCCATGTGTCACAAAGAAAACAGAAATGTTCCATTTTAGTTTTTTGTGATATTCCATTCCATGTGACTTGACGTACAGTTAAGATTAGGATAAACAGACCTTATGCAACATAACATCCAAGTACAGAACATTTTATAAGACAAAAGGAACAAAGACTCCCACTGAAAACCTGCTGGTGTCAAAAAATCATTTATTCTGTAGTTGTTGACTTGCCCCTGTCTAAATGACAGAGGCTTAGTTACAGGAAACAATATTCCAACAAATGCTTGTGAAACCCTGTATAATTCCTGTCACATCAAAAGCCTGTGTGGAATTGTGTGCTTTTTTTGGCTTCAGTGCTCTTTTTTTCTCACACATACAGAAACAATACATGAGGAAGTATGTATGCTTAACAAGAAAGAAGGCTATTTTTTACAAACACAGCACATCAATGAATTTTAAACTGCAGGTCTGAAGTTTGGGTGAATTTCAGGGCTGATGTCACATATTGTGCTCAAGAGCTTTTTCATCATGCTCTCCATGTTCTTGTGGTAGCTGCTCGTGAGGTTTCGGATGGCTTCTGTTGTTTGCTCTTCTATTTTGACAGAGAGGTTACCTTGGGAGCCCATTACCTGAAAAGCAGAAGACCTCTGACTACCTCTGACCAAAATGTGAGGTTATATATAACCATGTTTATTGTACTTTTCTTCATCATGTAGCACAAGCATAACACAAACACACCACAGTGCTTCCAAACACTGAAGGTTGGATCTGGTTTCAACTGTATGCATAAAAACAGGATTGAAGGCAACTCTCATATGCTCATTAGCAATGGGAATCTCCCTATGTAACTAAAGTTTCCCAGCTCGCTATGAGAAAAACATTGTGTATGTTTTGTCTTTTATATGGCTCATTTTAATTTGTTTTCTATTTTAATGACTAGTCAGCTAAGTTCTATCACTGTGTGCCTTCCTTTGGCCTCACTGAGAATGCCTGTGAGTGCAGCTAAGGACCAAACATGGAAAAGCCTTCCTGAAAATGCATAATTACAGTTTCAGAGTACTTGAAATGTCTTCAGCAGTTAGTGATGTATAACCCTCAACAGGCCTCAGACAAGGTCTTTTAATGTTACATTTTCTTATCTGGCGAAATACCAGACAGTTTCTGGCACAGTTAATATCAGGACATTCGCTTAGGATTTAATTGACTCTAGACTCACTGAACATTTTAGCAAGGTTATGTTATAAACAGATGCACACGTTCCAAATCTGTGACTTTGCTCCCTCCTCCCCCACTGCCCCAACATCCCTTGAATTCTTCCCTTATGGAAAAGTCCTTCAGATACCAGCAGAGAAATTGGTTTCCAGCTAAAGAATTCCATGTGGAGAGAAGACGACATTTCTGCATGCTGGCAGAATAAGAAAGGAATAAGTAACATATTGCTCTTGCTCCTGCCACGGTTCTCTGGGGTGGACTATCAGGTGGAGTTAACCTGGGTGTATTAGTGGGGTACCTAGAGCATGACCAGAAACAAGGGAGGGGTCACTAACTCTATTTTCCATGTGGTTTCAGCCCAACTTAGTCCTTAAAAGAAGGAAAAGCATCTTTGCATAAGCCACCTTCCCTGTTCCATTTATCAGTACCTGGCAACATAGTAAGATATTTGTCCATAATCCACATGTAAACCATTTTTCAATTTGGAAGAAATGTAGGCGGTAGACATAATATTAAGTATTGGGAAAAGATTATAATTTTCTATAATAACTATTTTTAGCTGATGTTTTATTTTAACTTTTAGGCAAGTTGCAAGGGTTGCGTGTGGGAAAGGTTGTACAGCTTAGACCAGATTTATGGAACTGAATTTTTCCACTGGGGAAAGTAACTTTCTAGAGATCCCAGATGGTTGCATGTTATCCAGCTACTAAGTACTTCTGAAAAGCCTCAAGAAAAGTATTATAGTTTTAAGAAGAGCCTCTGCAGACCTGCTTTCTCAGCTAATATTGTAATTTGAGATAGTAAATTCTTACTCTTCTACGTGTTTTTCCCTCTCTTTTTCTGCTTCTGAACTTGAGGACCTTTTTCTTGCAGAATGCAGGCATGCTCTGCTTAGTTTATGATTTCTGCTGACCCTGAAGGTTTGTCCCTTATTTTTCCCAGGTTTTATGCTTGTGTCATTTCAAAGCTGCTAAAATATTGCATTGGCTCAGAAGCCACAAAATTCAGAACTAGCACATCTCCAGAGTTAGGGGATCTCTGACACTGAGTGAAAACCCTATGAACTATAGCAAAATTGGTTTGAGATCCAGGCAAAAAAATTAGCATGTTTTGAAAATAGATTTTGCATATTGTCATTCTAACCTCAATCATTATTTTCCTGTTGCTGTTGTTAATTCAGGATGGATATGAAGCATTTCATAGTATGAGAAAATTTGTTTCTCTTTGGATACAAGTGACACAAAGTAAGAGGAAGAATGGCATTAAAGGAGATTGTGACAGAGAATTAAAAATACTTGTGCCCAAATACCTGAGAAAGTAAACTGAACTGGGCACCAGAGCTCCCTGTACACTGCTTTGCAGGAGCTCCTGACTGCGTCCCAGACACAGGTTAATAATGATGGCATTTGTCTGGGCAGATGAACGTTTGACATAATGGGGTCAGGGAATATGGAGGAGGACTGCAGTGATCTTGTACAACATGCTGGCATTTGAGCAGCAATATGTGCTCTGTCCTGCTCCTGTGAAACCTTCAGTCGACAAATAGTGGCCTTTCCCTGAAGCTTTAATTTGGTTGTGATGGAAAAACTGAGTTCACAAAAAAGCAAAATCTTTACTCTTCTGCTATCAAGATGTAGAACAGGAAGGCTTGACTGAAAAGGTCAACAAATTTTAGAGGTGTTTTTTACTTTATTTTGGTGTCAGTAAACAACTGAAATTGTACATTTGAGACACTGTGTGACAGTGTGTCTGGGGATTGGCAGGGTATGGTAGGGACTTTGTGTGTACAGATGTTCCTAAGGCTTGTGATCCCTGCTGGAAAGCATTTTATAGGAAGTGTGACTGAAATGACAGGTTTATAAAACAGGTTTTGTTTGACCTCTTTGGCTATTATTTTTTTGTGTGTGTGTGTGTGTGTGTCCATTTTTGCCTTTCCTCGTCTTTATATAATACGAACTAGGGGAAAAAAAAAGATCAACAATGTAGGAGGAAGGTCACCTGAAAAGAGAATGGTTTGTGAATTGCATGAAATACTAGAGAAAAATGCAAGATGCCATATATGTATGAAATGGCTTTCTTCAGATATGAAATTATTGAATCAGACAACTTTTAATTTAAAAACAGTGAAAAACTCCAAAGTTTTGGTGATTTTCAGTTTGATAAAGGATGCGGTCATATATAATGAAAGAGACAGCTGAAGTGGAACAGGAATGGAAAGAAACATTTTAAACTTTTGCTTTTACTGACACATCCAGCTTACTGAATCCCCTAGTCTCAGGACAGGAACTAGGTCTGTCTGTGGTTATAGAAAAAGGACCCAAAAGTATTTTCCTTAAGGGACATATGTCTTCAAAGCATAAACATGAACCAAATATGGAATCTGCAGCACTTTAGTGATGAATATCCACAACGTCTTCTACAAATGCATTCCAAGCCTATGAAAAAGTCCAAATGAAGCATATAGCCACTGTAGATGACACCCGTGTTTAATCAGTATGAGCACACTGGTTTGCAGGAGTCTCCATGTGATACTCTTGGAAGCAATCTGGCTTACCACTGAGCAGTTTGATATGACAAAAGAACATATGCAGGTTTCTTACTTACGTTTGTTTCCTTGTTTCTAAATTCCTTCTCCCTCTGCAGTCTGTAGTGGTCTATCTCAGCTGTGGCTTCTTCCTTGGCCTGCTTCAGCCTTTTACCCTTTCCTAGAGGGGGAAGAAAGAGGCATTTACTTCATACCATCCCATATCCCCAAAGATGAATCTCTCCAAATCAGAGATATTTCAGCTGGCATAGTACAACACTGACTTTGCTGAAAGTCTTGTCCATTGGATTTATTCAGACAACAATGGTCAGAAGAGACAAAGTGATTTACTTAGAATACTTTTTGACTGCTAACCAGTCATGCAAGTACCCCTCTTCTGAGACCAACTTCCTGTGCAGAAGCGCATATCAACTGAAGAGCTTCTTGGTTTGCTGACAACAGAAGTCTTTTTGCAAGTAGACGTCTTCCTGCCACACAAATGCATTTTTTTTCTAATCACAGCTTGGTGTTTAAATAAATATCTATCTTTTCTTCATCAGCAATAGTAGCAGCCAGATAACAGATTTTAGTTGTCACGGATGGGAAAAGACATTATTCTGTAAGATTTCCTGTATTGATTGGTTGCCAGAATCCCTTCATCCCACACCAACTGGATTCTGCTTAGAGCTGGCAGATATCCAAAATAATGCAAGATGTCTTAACCACTACCAAACTGAGTTGCAACTTTCAGGCTTTGTCCTTTTCTCCCCCACCCTTTTCTACTAACCTTTGTTAAATGCAGAGGTGAGTTATTAAGAGAAGGAGGTCAATAGTATTCTTTGCCAGTGCACAGAAACCATGAAAGGGATTAACATTTTTTTTTTCTTTTCCTTTTGAACAAGAAGGTGTTCTGTAAGATGACATTTTAGGGTGTAGTGGAAACTAGAGCCTTCCTCCTCACCAGGCTTACTTACATACCTAATTTTGTTGGCTGTGAATAGTTTTAGGTAAAACGCTACAGGCTTGCCAAATTAAGAGTATATAAGACATTGCAGGACTGGACATAAGGTACTTCCTGGATCTAGTAGAGTTGTCATGTAAAGAATAAAAGTAGATGGTTTGATGGAAATGTGATGTTTAAGGTTTTACATGAAAGAGCTGGCGAGCATGTCATAAAATCACTATGGGCTTCTCTGTCATTTATAAAGTTGGTAAAGTTGCATGGATCTCCTCAAGATTCTGCTATACTGCCTTTTGAAGAAACAGTAGTTTTCTAACTGTAAACCTCTTGCATGGAATGTTGGTATGTTATACTTGAGACACCTAGGCTGATACTGATTTTTGGGGTCTCTTGCTGCTGTACAGCTAGAATTTTAGGAGCAGGGGGAATAAGGTTGCTTCTTTTTCTTAACAGGAGAAACATCTTCAGTGGCTGAAAAACTGCTTAATTGCTTAAATTAGGATATCACAAGAATGTGAGTGTGGCGGCCTAGGCAGCTGAAAGAGCCATCTTGATCTCTTGTGGCACATTGATTTATTTACTTACGGTAACAACCTATTTAACACCACGGAGACTGAGCAATAAGAATATTTTTTTTCCTCTTAATTCAAGCATAGAAGACAAAAGATACCTTTTCTCCTTTCCTGAAATCCTAGGAAACAAGGAAACATTCTCTTTCTAGGCTAGGAAGAAGAGCATAAATATTTCTCATTTTCTTTCTCCAAGCTGTTACACTGCTTTAGTTACACCTGAGCTGGGCTTCTCAAGCCTTATTGGGTGTGTCACATAGCAACTTGCTCCCACTGAGCATGGCATCATGAGGAAGCTGAATCTTGGGAGGAAGACTGTTTTAATACATCTGAGATCCAGCAAAAGCCTGGGTAAAATACCTGATTCAGCAGGGAATTACTTCTCCAGCTGATTGCTCCTTCCAAAATAATTATCTGCAGATGGGCGAGTAGAGGCAGAAACATGCACAAAATGGGAATTACGTTTTAAATCTTGATTCCTGAACTGTTGGTTTTTGTGGGTGTGCTTATTGTGGAACCTTGCGTGTGGCATGTATACAGGCTTTTTACAGGAAGGAGCAGCCTACTGAGCAACTAGATAGCTTTACTGACTCCCAGTCCATCAGTGCAGGCTCTCTTGTGTGGGAAATTATATTTCTCAGAGTCCTTCTCCCACTGTGCTTATGTATAAAGGAGAGAAAGGCTGTTTAAAACCTAGTGGGTACTTTTCCAGAGTCTATATTTGTTTGAAAAAGGCTGATTTCCCCCAGCTTCTGCCACTCACTGTATGAAATGTTGTGCCTAGGATGAGTGAACTGACAGATCTGTGTAGGAGCCTGACGTAAGTCTGGACAACACAATTTGGGACCAGGATTAGGTCTGTATTTTGAAATTTCCCTTATTCTCCTCTCCAAATTTGGAGCAGATCAGCCTTTTGTAGAGTTTCCACTCTGTAGGAGTGGGGCTGGGGGGTGATTTTCTGGAGCTGGCAGTCAGGGGGAGGGACTACGATGAAGCTTTGCCAATTTCACCAGCTGAGGAACTGGATCTCTATAGCAAATTAAATTATTTCAAAATCAGTGGGATTTTAATTTCAAATTCCATCTGGGGGGCCATCTGTAGTAAATATGTTGCATATTTGGCCACCAGATAGATAAATATATCCATTTAAGATGCACAAAATGGAAAGAGATTAACTATAAAACAACAGTTCTGACAATGTAGATAGTGAACCAAAGATTATATATATACATTTGTGTCAGCTCTTGCCAGTGCTCTGGAGTAAGCACAATGCATAGGGTGTCACTGTAGGGTGGCAGCCATTTCATTTCTCCATGATGCCTTTAGGATTGGCACAGCAGGAACCTGCTGCTTCCTATTTAATTAAGTGGAAAAGCTGTGAGTAAATTACTGCTAGTTCAACAACGTTGTGGACAGAATCGGCAACTGCCAACATATGTGATGGTGCATATGCTGCACCTGATTAAGTTAAGCAGAAACTAGAGCTTAACCTGCTGTTCCACTAGAGACAAACCAAAATTAATTAATCAGTCTGTTGTTAACCACTTGTCTGCTACCGTAGTTGTGCAATACAGGACTGCCTTTTCAAAGCCTTACTGATCTGCTGGGTTGGGTTCTCTGCAGAGCACAGCCAAGCTGAAATCAATCCTTACACACTGAAGGGTGGCGGGGCACTGAAATTCAGCCAAAATCATGCAAAAAGAGGACAAGAAGTGCAGGAGGATGGGCAAACCAGCCTGGCCCTATGACATTTCCTCAGGATCACAGAGGTGAGGTACAAAAAGCCCCAAGTTTGAGGAGATTTTTGCCACAAAGGTCATGCTGTGGGGGCTGGCACTGCTGCTGGCCGTCGTTTCCCCCTTCCATCCTTGAAGATGGGGAGCAGCAAAGCAGCTGTGCTATGCCTGGTATCTTTGTCCACAGCCTATAAATTTTTAGGCATTGTGTTAAATTGGATAAATTTTTAAATTTGCATTGTATAGGATTTTCTTGCCTAACATGGGAAGGTGTTATTAGCATGGAGAAATGCTGTATTCTTCTTTCTAGGTATTTCTGTGATGTTAATGAAACACCTTGCTCTGGTTAAATCCACGAGAAGTGGTGTCTTTTAGGCTGGAGTTTTTTAGATCTTGCAAGAAAGACAGTAGGAGGCAAGAATGTTGCATTCCAGTTTGTTCAAACACTAATTCATCTTACTTTCCAAAAACTGCAATGCTAAAATTGGAGTTTTGTTTTCAAACATATCATCTAGGCTTCTAGCTGAATTTCTGCATAGAAATCAACTCATTTGAAGAAGTTGCCAAAAATTAATCGTATTTTCTTAAAATAGAACCATTTCAGTTGTCTTTGCTAAATTGTCTGGAAAATGAGATTTGGGGATGTGCATTCTGAGAAAACCACTTTGTACTTTCAATAAAATGGAATAGAAGCAGCTGAGCATTATGTATAGCTTTCTCAGTAGATAAAATATATCTTGGATGTTATCCAAGAGAGCGCCATGGATAAAATTCTGTTTACAATATCTTATTTTGATTAACATTTGGTTTTAATTTGATTTTCTATAATCTTTCAACCGAGCTTTCTTTTCATTAAGCATGAGAAATTCAAGGGAAGATATAAAAATTTATAGGAGAACAAGTTTTGCTAAGCCCAGTGTTCATGACACATTTGTTTCCCTTATTTTACCCAAAAGGATTTTCAGGAATTGATGTCTTGGCACTGACGCTGCTCAGTTATTCCTGGGATTCAAACTGTGCTTAAAGTAAAAATAATAGATAAAGCAGCACCATGTTCAAAAAGCTAAAGGATTGCAGACTGGTTTGGCTTGTGTTTAATCAACTTAATAATTTCAGCTTTGCACGTGTTCATTTAATAAATTATTAAAATATTAATAATTTTTTCAGGTATAAATGATATCAGCTAATGATGTCATGCCAGGAAAAAGGGTACTGAGCAAGAAGTAAGAAAAAGCATTTACAGAGGAGCTTTAGCACTATAATTTTGCTTTGTTTTGTGTGTATCAATATAATTTTATTTGCTAATTTTTTCAGTCATTTCAAGGCTTTTGCATTACCAACAACTGCACATATGTCAGCAAAACCTAGGCCCATTAACTGTTTATATACAACATTATGTGTGTTCACACTACATTTTGATTGGTTATGTGAGTATCAACTGTAAACACTGAAGGCTTTGCATCAGGGCAGTTTTGCCAGTCCCATTTCCTTGCAAATGCCTTTTCCTGGTGTGTCCCATGGACAAGCTGCCAGCTGATGTCCCAGTGTCAGCACAGCAGCCAGACCCATTGGTGCAGTGGCGATGTGCAGTGCCTACCTGGGGTGACAAAGGAGGTCACAGGGCTGGTGTGGCAGGGCTGGGAGGGTTCAGTGCTTTCCTGGCAGCCCAGACCTGCAGAGTGCAGGCCCTGGGCAGCAGCTGCTGATCCCAACTGGTGCTGGCTGGATCTGAGCTGGCCATTCTGGGCTCCTTGTTTCACCCAGCTGTGTGTGCACAGGTCAGCCAAGTGCACTGCACAGACCTGCTGCATGTCATGTATTGCCTTTTAGCTTGGCTTTTTCGCTCAGAGACAAACTCTGCAATCCTTTCTCTTGATCTAATTGCAGAATCAATGTGGGGAAGAGACTGCTGAAGTAATCCCTACTTAGAATAGTCAGATTTTCCTCTAAAAGAATCAATCCCTTTTGCCCTTGTCCCACAGTATTCCAGTTATGCTGGCATAGTTATCTAAAGTGGTGTAGTGACAGTGCTATGAAAAATACTTAAATTAGGGACAACATGAAAATTTAAAAATTTGTTTTGTAGCTTCACTGCAAACTTCTTGCAATGCTGACTATAATGGTTGTCTAGCTATAATTATGCTGGTAGATCACCTATAATGCTTGGTTTGGCACAAAATCCAGGGTGGATTTATTTAAACTGTTTGCCCTTGATCTGCTAATTTTGGAAATTCTTGAGGCTTTCCATGGAATCACACAAAACTGCTGAGGCTGGAAGGATACTCTCCCTGATGGAAGCAAGGGCAGATTAGCTGGGGCTATATCCAGTGGGTTTTAAATGTCTCTGAGAATGGAGATTCCCCAGCCTCTGGGCAGCCTGTTCCTCTCTCACAGTCACTGGGTTGTTTTTCTTATGTTTAAATTTGGGTATTGAAATTTTAATTTTCCTTATTCATTTTTTTATGCAAGAAAACTGTGGCCTGAAAAGTAATAGAAAAGAAATCCATAATGATGACATATTTTTACTCTGAATAATTTTACTGATAGCAAAATTCTTAATATCTATTTTTCTGTAGCTGGTTAATAATTCCTACTCTAGTGTGTTAGTGTTGAGGTAAACACTGGAAGTGGTTTAATTCAAGTTTCTGACTCAGAGGAGTCTGAAGATACTTTATCTGTAAGAAATCCTGTTGTTACCACACCAAGTGAGGCTAAGGTGATGACAAGGGAGTGTGTCTTTTGCAGAGTACAGTAAATGTATCCATAACTGTGTCTAGATTCTGCAAGACATTCATCTTTGGTCATCACTTTTACTTTATAATGATTATTTTCATTTTTGGAGTTCCTTTATTTATGAAGCTTCCTTTTTAACTGACTGTTATAGAAAAAGCTAAAGTGACTCTTCTGGTTTTAAACAAACACAAATGAAATTAAAGCAACAAAAAAACCCAAACCAAAAGTAAAGGGTAATCCATTTAAGCTATGATAGTTAAAGGCCTGATTCTGCAGTCTGTGTTCAGGCCAAACTCCTTCTCCTTCCACTGAGGCTGTGTCTTTCCAGGTCGTGTGCTCTCTTTGAGGGAGCAGTGTGTTTTCTCTGCCCTACATGAGAAGGGAAAAAACATCCCTCCCAGAGCTCCTAGTTTGGCTGTGTAAGAGGTCAAAACGCTCAACTATGACCTCAACTATCCCTTGCTTTCAGGTTTCTGCCTGAGAGAGTTCTGTTTTATGAAGGCAGGAGGATTTGTTTTAATCTCTATTGTGTCTGCAAGGCACAGGCAGTGGCTGGGTGCTTAGGGAGGGGAGTTGCCTTTCTACTTATTCTTGTGTGCTGCTGCAAAAATTGACACATCACACTAAAAATTAATGAACACACAACAATGCTGATTCACGTGTAGAAAAGATATGGAAACAACACGAATTATTCTGTTTAGCTTCCATTCCTCCCTGGAAAACAAAATATATTCCTTTAATTGTGCTCTTGCTCCACATGACATCATTGTCATCCATTTTCTTTTCATTCTGCTGCTGGTTTCTAAAGCAAGATCACTCCAGAAAACAGTATTAATGTTTCAGTGCTAGTGCAGGTCAATGACTCGTGTGGTTGTACCTGCACTCAGGAGAATAATTGTACCATGTAATAAAACTTCTGTGAATGATCTATTACAGTACTGAGAGTGCTCATGGTTTTACTCTGACTTTGATTACTATCAGGGTGCTGAAGTCTCCTCTTAGTTTTCATATAATTTTTTGAAGCCCAGCTTCAATTAGGAGACAAGTTAGTAGATTTTGCAAGTAAAGAGGAACACTGAAAAATTTTAGCAATATTAATAAAGAAAAATAAAAAGTTTGGAGTCTGGTCCTCTGGAGCTGGCAGCCAAAGGCATGTAGGACTTTAATTTAAATAGCAAGGCAGTAACGACATTATCAGCATCGAGATAAAGGAAGAACAAATGCAGCTGACAGGATGAATATAACAAAGAAAATCTTTTTTAATGTAATAAGGCATGTGTACACATACACATAAGCACACGGGATTTTAAGCAAACTCTGAATGTGCAGGTTTCAGTAAACGCCTGGCTGCAGCCAAGGCACAGCACTAGTGCATGTGTACAGAAGAAATAATCTTTTTCTGTGAGCTACTGTAATTCTGAAGGGCTTGCACTTGAGAAGTACAGTAAAACCAGGCCAACTACTTACTTTTTTTGGCTTCCTCCAGTTTGTCCTTGGCACGTTTTTCTGCCTGCAAAAGCTGCTGGATTCCCTGAGACTGGCTGGTCATGCTGATTGCTGGGGCTGGTAAACTTCTGTGGAGACTGGAGCTCAGAGGGAGTTTTATACAGCTGCCAGGCTCTTCCTTGTGTTTTTTGTTCTGTGTGTTATTGCAACAAGCTTCCAGATTGTACCACCCCAGCCGGCCGTGCCTGGATTGCTGCTGGGGCACAGGCCTGGGAGTGCAGTCAGGAAATCAGCAGCCAGGCTGAAAGGAATGTCCTCCTTTCCTCAGGGTCACAGAGAACTTGAAGTGTCTGAGTAACACACTGGGGGGAAAAAGAGCACTTCAAATGGCTTGTATTTGAATGGGGAATTTTTTCTCTATTAAGCTCTTATTTCTGAAGCAGAATACAGTTAATCTTGTCTAGGAACTGAGGGGAAAAATATTTTCTTGGCATTTCCTTTTAGTAAAACTTGCCCTCAAAGTGAAGAATCAGGCTCAGTCAACAATTAATTTTGGTTGAACACCAAGAACTGCTTGTAGGCTTCTGTTTAATGTTACTTTTTAACACTACTTTTAGTGTTTTCACTTAAAAAGAATTCAATAGGAATTAATTCACTGTGGACTAAAGTTTAAAATAGCATGTAGTGATTGAGGTATGCTCTGCCTTGTAATCTGCCATGATGGAGGTGAGTGGAGATGAGATGGAGAGAGAAACTGTGGGATTAGCTCTAAGATCCAGACTCTTGGAAGCTATGAATGGTGGACTAGGTTTTACTTTCAAGTCATAATGCACATAACAGTCAAACGAATGCCTGAGCATGGCTGTAAATGCACATCCTATTCCCTACAGAAGGAAAGAGTGATTTGTGAGCTACTGCATGAATAAGCAGCATGTTCGTATTCTGAATCCTCATCAAAAAACCCAAAAAAATCCCACTTGTTACAGGTACTTCAGCCATAGGAGAGATCTATTATTGTAAAAAAATACCTCACAGCATGAGTAAAGTATATTTATTATAGGTTCTTGATAGAGCTCTGCCAGGACTGGAGATCACCTCCTGATACAAATGTTCTCTTCGTGCTACAATTTTATATATTAATACATGTGATATGATTTCTGCATCTATTATAAACAACATATGTTTATATAAAAATTATTTGGTGCTCTCTGTTAATGGTTCTTATTTTCTGGGCTTCCCATGGCAGCTGTGTCATGCTACTTCCTTGCTGTGCTGTTACCTAATCATGATGAGGAAATGAAGTTATGAAGTCTCTTTTTTCCCTGCCAAATAGTTGTAGGATATGAGAGAAAATGGAAGGAGAAGCCTCTTGCCCTAATACTGTCTTTGGCAGTGCCCTGAATGACAGCACTGAGACCTGGAAAAGGAATTTTTTTGTTTTCTATTCTGTGATATTGAAAAGTCAAATTTTACTGAAGCTCTGCCTTTCTTACAGTGTATCATCACTGAGTTTATTTCTTCATCCAGAAGCTGTGTGAGATGCATGCTCATCTCCAGCACTGAAACCAGGGGCTCACCCTAACTTCAGGACAGCAGACATAGCACTGATTTTAGAAGATTTTAATGCATAGCCTTGAAGTTTATTTTATTCAGACACAGAAGAAGCGATGATCAGTTCTACAGAAAATGTGGAAACTGTAGGGTTAGGAAGCCATTTGCCACTGGGATTCAGCTACAAGTGATATTACTGGCAAAGAAAAGCTGAAGTGGAAAATGAAAGTGAAAAATGAAGAGATCTGGTTTACTTGGGGCAGGAAACTTGGGCTCAGAACTTTAAAGCAGAAGTTACTTAAAAATTAAATAGGAAGTGGAAATGTCAGGCTTGTCTCAGACATTAAAAGTATATTCCAGGCAAAGGGTCTTTTCATGCAAATCTCACTGCTGTGAGAAATGTTACAAAACTACTGGCAAATTAAACAGTTTCAGTTTCTGGACTTGGCTGAAAGCATTACGGGTGAGACCCTTTGAAATTTCAGAGCAGTTTTCAAAACTATAATTATGTTATTTGGGCCTCACTAATGATCTGAAGTTTGATATTTGCAATCTGTTAATTACTATTTCACAAAAAATGGTTCTATAGGATGAATTTTTATGGGGAAAAAGATACAATCTTCAAGAGATTATGAGGCTCTTCCATTGTGAAAAAATTTAATATATTCCTTATGCAGATCATGTGAGCTGCACATGTCACAGTTCACACTTTTAATATGTTTCTGAATTACAAAAAAAATCTCAGTTTATAATTTTCCTTGTGGCTGGTTTCCATACAGTGAGGTGGCATGCCATGCTGGCCCTCATGGCATCAGGCAGGCACTAGTGCACATCTGCAGGGGAGAAGATGATAATTTATTTTGGCTGGTGCTTATACACTTTTTGTTAGACTCCACACGAAGTACTGCCACTTAGAACTAATTTCAAAGCTTCTCTGATGATGTTGGTGATGACCTCAGACTATGCTGACATGGCACCTCTGTGTATCCCACCTCATGGATAATTCATTAAAATAAAGTAGGTTAAGCCACTGACGGGCCAAACAGGCTCCTACTTCATCACAGAAACCAGTAAGAAACTTCTCTGTGTCGTAGTTGCTGACTTTCTTTCCAAGTCAGCTCCAGACTCATTTAATTAGAAAAGAGAAGCTGATGTGGTGATTGGTGATGGGGACGGGAGAGCTGTTACCAAAGTGTGAGAGGGCAGAGAAAAGGGGCTTTGGTTTTTTTTAAAGTCTCTTTTTTTCTTCTCAGCGTTTTGTCTATCTATCTTGGCCTCCAGAATTTCCTGAGCCTTTTCTGGTTATCCCCACTGACAGAAGGGGAAAAATGGGCTCAGTTCTGGCATTCTTACTCCTTCAAAGCAAAGCTGTAGAACAAGAGCTCTTGAAGAGTGTTGCAAGGGAGGAGAGACCTGCTGAGCTCTCCCTGCTTAGCCACAGCTTGAACAGCAGAAACACTCTAAATCAGGCATTTTGAGTTTAGGTGCAGGCTGTGCAGCTGCTGTTTTATCTCTGCAGTGGGAAGGTCAGGGCTGAATTCACCCCAGGTAATTCAGATTATTTTATTTGGAAAAAATCTACTTGCTGTAACTCAGATTGAGCCTTATCTAGCACGAGTTTACCACCTTCTCAATCCACCTACTACTGAGCAGTAAAGGTAGTGCTGTGGTATCCTTTTATTGTGGTTTAAATGTGCACAGATTCTCCTGTATGTACGAGGGCAGCAGGCAGAGTTTCCACTGAAACGTGTTTAACTTGAAGGTCTCCCATGCATTGTGTCTGCGACTGTATTTCCCAAGGCACACACTACTTAAATCTCTTTTTTTATAATTTTGAACCGAATTCTTTCCAAATGAGCCTCTATGGCTGCTAAGTAGCACACTGTTCAGGCTATAGCTTCAAAGCAGCGACATTGATTCCCTGATAAAACCTTAAGATCAGCAGTGTGCCAGGCAGGGCAGCTGCCTCGGCTGCTTTTATGGGTTTGTGTGCCTTTTGTTTTGTTGCTCTAGAAAGGCCCAAACAAGGAAAAGCAGGGTGCACACCTGCATGGCTTCCTGTAGCACGGTGGGGACTGCTCCTCATGAAAACAGAGCACCTTCAAATGCAGTAGGATCTGTCATGCTGAGAGTGATGGGCTCCTGTAGCATCAATAGCAAAAGGTCTTTGTACACAAATTGATAAATATACAGTGAAAACCATCACACATCTGAACATCCTGGCCTTTTCTCTCTGAATTCAAAAACCCTGTTTGCTGACATTAGAAAAAAAAGTTATGAACTTTGTACTGAAGTTTTAATTATGTCTGCTAGCTATGGTTCTTGCTGCATTTCTGATTCTCTGCATTTCAGCCATTTTCTGACACTGACAGTTTCACTTTGTTGACATCACCACAGTTGACCTCAGCAGCCTGAATTTCACCCATCGGCCTGAAAAATATGGGAACAAAAAGGTATGCAAAGATGAATAAATATTAAAATATTGCTAGAGGCCTCTTGCTGCCACACTGGCTGTGTGAGCTTATTGACTGTTGGCCGAGTCTGCAGCATAGCTCCAGCTTCAGCTGGCATAGCACTCTGATGACCCTATATTGAACACCTACTTTAAACCAGCTCATATTTTTTCCTAAATTTGGTCTGTGTCTTAATGGAAGTAATTCTGTTTGCAGCTATAGGAGGTTTCACATTCAGAGACAGCCAGTGTGAGATGTATATTTGATTACTTTTCCTAAGGATCTTTTCAACATCCAGGAGAAAAGTTAAGAATAAAAAAAAATGTCCTTTTTTATTTAAATCTCACTACCCATGCGACAATTCAGGTAGAATAAATATTAATTTTTTAAACGTGCAAAAGAATAAGCAGCAGAAAAAAGCCATAGTTTCTGTTTCTCTAACTTCCAGGTTAATTTATAATTTGACTGTCATTATGGTTGTAGTTATTTCCTATTCTCAGTGTATGGTGTGGTGACCTCAAATCCCCACCCAGTAGATCACATACTCCCCCACAGTGGCATAGAGGAGAGAATCAGAAGAGTAACAGTGAGAAAGCTTATGGGTCAAGGTATAAAATCGGTTTAAAAATGACAGGAAAGGGTGGGGGACACAAACTGATGCAAAAGAAGTCACTTCTCCCACAAGCAGACCAGTACCTAGTCAGGCTCCAAAGAGGGGGTACCATAGAAGGGCCAAACCCCCAGTTCTGTGGCTGAGCCTGGCACTGTGTGACACACAGCACCCCTCTGGTCAGCCCCTGGTGCTGTCCTGGCTGTGCCCACTCCCAGCCTCCTGCCAGCCCCGTGGGGGACAGAGCTGAGGGGCAGAGAAAGCCTTGACACCCTGCAAGCCCTGCTCAGCAGCACCTCCAACACTGGAGTGCTAGCAGCACAATTTTAGTTGTGAGCTGGCAGGTGCAGGTTGTGATGGAGCAATTAAATCCATTGCACACAGCTTCATTTCAAAGAGGTTTTTTTTTTCCTTTCCCCAGTACAGACATTTGCTGTCTTCTTTCCCATTCTTCTGCACCATGATAGTGCCTCCTCCCTTATTACATCCTCTCTATGATTCTTCACATTGCTACCTTTCCCAAAAGAAGTTTGTAACTTCAACAGTGTATTTGTGCAGGCAGGCAGGAAGGGCAAATGGGGAGCTATGTAAGTATATTTTGGACTGTGTAGGCTAAACAACAGCTCACATCCGTGTCACAGCTCAACATTCACTTGAAGAAAACTGAGTCAGAAAATATCAGAAAATTTCAGCTGTCTCAAATTAGACTTAACAAGATCAATAAAGATACCACAAAGGAAACAGTTCAACTTTGCATCCTAGAGGAGCTGAACCTCTGGTCCTCTGCATTGTACTTAAGTGCTGCTGCTTTGTGCTGCTTAAAATTGTTTAACTTTTTCTGATTTTTACAAAATCTTGATATTCTAGTCAGTCATTTCATTGTATTTCATTCCAGCTCTGAACAATTCCAGCTTAAACTGAAAGTGAGAAAAAGGAATAAGAATTTCCTTTATGTAGTGAAAATATTAACACTTCAAACGAAGAAGGAAAGCTTTATTTGGAAAGGTAAGAGAGAAAAGATGGGGTGGAAAAAATGAGAAATACTGGCAACCTTTCTCTTAAGACTAGAGTAGAAGTTGCTTTAGCTAAGGTAGTCTGTAAATTTTCCTGATGTTATTCTGATACAATTCTGAAAGTGAATGGGGTATTTTTCTCCTTACTTTGTAAAATCAGCTTTTAATTAGTGTTTCTAAACTCTAATGTGTACATGTATTTATGTTAGTACATATGTGTATTGAGTTTAAAAATTTCTACTCCACCACTTTCCAGTAACCTCTAGGATTTTTGGTGCAAATAAAAAAAAATAGAACTTATTCTCCCTTCATAGAAGAAATGAGAACATTAACTAATTTTAGCCTATCCACCACTTTACATCATGTCTCTGGTATTTCTGTTCTTTGTTTCTCTTGCTTGTCATGTGGCTGAGAGAGTAGTGAGTCTTGTGTCTCAGGCAGTTCCTCATTTCAGAGGTGGAAAGATTTTTATTGTCAAGCCTTTGTGCAGTGTAAACACTTTCCCCCCCTCTTTTTTTGCCATTCTCTTGGTAGCTCGAAGATACTCGGGTTTTCCTCTGCAGAAGGTAATTCTGCTGGTGAGGATCTCTGTATATTTAATGCAGAGCATTTGTCCCTCTTCCAGGCTTGAAAAGACGGTCAGAATTCACGCTTAGTTTTGCTTTTCTTCCAAACACTCCACTTGCCAGTAAGGTCAGAGCTCAGTGAAGCCGAGCACCATTAATTACAGTGTTAAACATTCCTGAGCTGTGGCTCCAGGCCCCTGTGGAACCAGGCTGCCCACACGGCTGTGAGCACAGCCATGGCACCGGGCCCCCGTGGAAGCTGGGCTGCCCACACGGTGTGTGTGGGTCCATGGCTCCAGGCTGCCCACACAGCTGTGAGCACAGCCATGGCACCGGGCCCCTGTGGAACCAGGCTGCCCACATGGTGTGTGTTCAGCCATGGCACCGGGCCCCTGTGGAACCAGGCTGCCCACATGGTGTGTGTTCAGCCATGGCACTGGGCCCCTGTGGAAGCTGGGCTGCCCACATGGCCATGAGTGAAGCTATGGCTCTGAGCCCCTGTGCCTGCCCCTATGGCTGTGTGCGGGGCCATGGCGGTGCCTCTGCCTGGGCTCCCCCTGCCCTCAGCAGCTCCATCCCACAGAGCCCAGGCCTGGGCGGCTGCTGGGGAGGAGGAACGAGGGAAGGCGGCCAGAGGAGCCTTAGGGGCCTGGCTGCAGCTGGGGCGACTGGGGGAAGTGGGGCTGGGCCCTCACAACACCTCCCTGGAAGGAGGGTGAGACTTGTCTCCAAACTGTGCTTTAGCCTCAGGCTTGTTTGAAATTCTCCTTGGCGTGGGATGGGAAATAACAGGAGTGGGGATCCAAAGATAGGTCAGAGGTGGTTGGTGTCATTGTCCTGGAAGTGTAATAGGTGCATTTCTGACAACTGTGCTTTTAATGGTGAACCATGGAGCCTGGGCCACCATGGGAGAACTCCCCATAGGCCTCCCTCACAGCTCCTGTGTGGCGTTTGGGCTCTGTGCCTCTGTGGTTATGGCACAGAAGTTCCAGGGGTCAAACTTTGTCTGGGAGAACAAAGAGGAACAAAAGATTTTGCAGAAGAACATTTTGGAAGATCCCAGGGAATATTTTCTGCCCCTGCGGGGAACCACAGGATTTTTGCTATCACACAGCATTTAAAGGGGACCCTTGCTGCTATCTGTGCTATTCTGAAGTCATAACAAGAGTGAGGCGAATGACTTTAAAAAATATGTATTTTTTATATGAAATGGAACTTCATTTACATGTAGTTGATGTAAATACAATAAGTTTTCTCTAGTAAATATGTGGTCTGATAGGAGCTGCTAGAATCAAAAATAAAGGCAAGTTATTATCAATTTGGCAATTCTGAGCAGCTGCCTATTTTATATTTGAAATAAATGCCTGGAAAGATTTTTTTTTTTTTTTTGAGAAAAAATTGGAATTAGGCTACTATGAAAGCACAAAAGTATTCTCTCTGTCTGAGGATATTGTGAATATTTGCATTGCTCTTTTTTGACGCTATGGGTAATAGCAGTAGCAGCATGGATTAAACCTTTCTCACAGAGCATGGCATAGGCTGTAATAGAAGTCTCACAAAAGAAAAAAATCATTGCTTTGAAAAACCTCAAAAGATACATTAAAAAAAGAAGCTTCATGCTTATGGGTATGGTAACCCTTGATAAAAGGCTACACAGTCCTGGCTCTCAAAACACTCTTGAAATTAAATTAAATCCATTGAAATGCTTTAGTAAAGGCCTAAGAAGTAATAGCTTTTATTCTGTCAGCGTGCCCTACTGGATCTTTCCCTTCCAGGCCACCTGAGTTCCTCCTCTTAAGAGCAGAGATGATTGTAATATGTGTCCCAGAATCTACAACATTACAACAGTTCATCTGTCCATTTCACTTCTCCCCCTTTTCCAGATAGGGGTGAACACTGTATGCAAAGTACTGAGAGTCTCAGAAATCACTCTTTTTCTGAAAGCCTCTTTCTGGCCACTTGACTCCTCTTTGCCTTCAGAACAAAACCAGCTCTGCTTTTATGAAATAAGCTGTGATAGTGCAAGCAGCCATTCCTGCATTTTGCCCATGCCAGCAGCTCCCTGTCAGTGCTGCTGCCCAGGGCCTCATGCTGAGTCTGACCTGCAGGCTGGCTTCTGTCCCCAGCTGCAGGTGCAGCACTGCCAGCCCTTTTGCTGGCTCCTACAGCCGTGTTCTTAATGAATCCCACATGGGAAGGAGAGGGATAGACGAGGTGATGAAAAGACAAGGCTTTCTCCTTGTGAACTTCAGCGAGGTGCAGGGGCAGGCACTCACCTGCATATGTCAGATAAATGTTGTGCTACAGTGTCAAGTGTTGTGGATGGTGTACAAACTGACTGTAATAGCAACAGGTTGATATATTTTTCATAATGTGTATATTATGACCCATGTACTCCAGTAAAAAACCCCAACAGGAATGTGTGCTGTTACACTGGGGACTGCTCTGAAGCATTACAGGTAAAGCACTATCATTTCCTTGAAATTTCCAAGTATAAATTACTTCCTCTCCTTGTAACATCTTTGATATCAGTATTTTCTTCTGACTCTCACATTTTTGTTTTTGCAGTTCTGCAGCATGTGAAACACATGTTATTATAAGTATTGATGATACTGAAAAAATAACAAGGTTCTACAGCACAGAAACACGTGTCAATAGGTATGTGAATTAAAGGGTGGGAGGGGAGCTGACGGTAAGAAGTTCAGAAACCTGACTCTTTACAGTAACTTTGACTTCCTCTATATAAAATTTTGCCGTTTTGAAGTTTGCAGGTTAAATATATAAAGGGATGACTTGGCTATTGGAACTTTCCCCTTCCTCTGACAGTATCTGATAAGGTTGTTACCAACAAATCAAAGGTTTGTGTGAAAATATGCTTATGTGGTTAGGTGTGTTTTATCCTGTTATTTGGCTTACAAATCTTCATAGCAGCTTTGCAGCCTACCTTGCCAAAGAATCTCTTTGTTTTAGAAAAATGACCTAAAAAATAATTTTGCAAGGGAAACACCCAGTGTTCTCTGCAGGAACACGATTTGAGCACATTGACTCCTATTTGAGAATGAAAATGTTTTAGTTCCACATCTACCAGCAGTTTGCTTGACCCCTGAGGCAGCAGCAAAGAGGCATCCTCAGCCCCCAGGGTCAAGAGGCATGAGTGCTATGGCATGACAGGGCCTCTACTGCAGTCTGAGGACAGCCTGTCTGTGTCCTGGCCTAGAGAGGATACAGAGATGAGCCAGTGCTTTCCTGCACCCCATGATGTCTCTTAGTTTTCCAATAGCTGCAGGTAGCAGTGGGGAAAATGTGGTGAAGTTTCATTTCTAAGGTTTGTTCAAGGCATATAAAGACGAAAAATTGCTGCATATGTTTAGGCTGTAACTGCTAGAGTTAGTTACTCTGGCTTGCACTAATAGCCATATGGGAAAATGGAGAAGCCTTAGAGCTGTATTTCTTCCCCCAAGAACTCAGTTAAATGTTTTCAGACTCATGGTTTTCGGTCATGTTACTGAATCACAGCCTCTGCACAGCCATACAGCAGCAGGCTTTAAAAGTCCAACAGAGGAAAGTCTGAGTATTGGGAAGATTTGGCTTGAAGATTTCATTGCATTTGCTGCAGTGATTACACAGACTCTGAAAGTTCAGAGTTTTAGTAGTAGGTGAGGTGGCAGCAGGCTCCGTGTTTGGAGGAAACCTTCATATTAAAAATAATTATTTCACAGCAGAAGTCTTTCAGATTCCCAAATGAATCAGGGAAACAGGATCACTCCAGAGTGGCATAAATGGAAGGCTTTGCCTCGCTTTTAAAATTTCGGGATTCACCATCGAAGTGTCTACAAGAAGCAATGTCACTTTGGAGTCCTAGAATTTCAGAGCTATCTTTCTAGTTATGCTGAGAATAATCAGGAGATGCTTGTGTCCGTAATCTTCCTGGTCCGCTATGTCGTTTTTGCAGCTAAAGAATCTTAATTCTTTCATAGCTTTTGTATGCTGGGCATACAAAAATTAAGACTTTTCCTTCGGACAAAGATATACTGAGCAATCTGAACCTCATTTTAGTTTGATATCCCAGTTTAATTTTCACTTTATTGAGGTTCAGAAAGTTGCTCCACACTGATCAATAGAAATACATTCTGGAGTGGTGAAAGCATAGAAAAATGATTTTTATATTTTTTCCTCTTCAAATATACAACATGATTTTAAACAATCTCAAGCATTCAGCCAGAGTGATTGATTTATTTGGAACTGATCAATGGTCAATAGTATATTTGAATTATCTAAGATAGTTACAAAAATGAATAATTTTTTTTTTATTTAAGTGTAGTTTTCCTGTTGCTGAAGGAGGTGAATGGAAATGAATTAAGTTATTTTGTAGTCTTGTCTTACTTGTTGGGTGTTCTTACCACATGGGCAAACACTGCCAGATTAAAATATATTATTTTGTGTAGGCTGAATGATTCTGCAGTGTTAGTGGGAAGAGATTTCTTTGATGAAGTCTAGAGAGCTCCCATACAAAAATACCAGACACTCATTCTACCATGTTTTGCAGTGTGGAATTTTTTCAGTTGGTACTGGCAGTTACAGATCAGGGAAGAATCCTCAGTGAACGTGTGATGGTTGGCGTGTGCACGTGCTCATGCATCATGTCCACAGAAATGTTGATGAAAACCTCTACCAGTCCTACTCTGTTACAAAAAGAATTTTCAAGTCTCTACCCCTTTCTCTGAAACATCTTCAGAATGATTCCAGAGATAAGAAGAAACATAAAGGTGGGATTCAGAAGGCAAAAGTCTTTTATAAACTAGAAGGGGGAAAGTATTTTTGAAGTAAAATTTAAAAATCCCCAACAAATTAAATGCATTGATCACTTTGAATTACCCAGCTAGACCTGCTGATAATGTGTGTCTTCTAGCTATTCTACCCCTCTCTTCCTGAAATATAATTTTTATAAGTTCACAAAGCCAATTTGAAACATGCAGTGCAATGGGGTCCTATATCAGGGAAGTCTTAGCTGATGATAGCAAAGAGTGTGTTGGTTTTGATGTATTCTAACTAAAACTAAGAAGGATGGGACAGGTTTTAATCTGGACAGCTCTGTGTGGAATACATAAATATACAAGCATATATATGTGTCTGAATAGACATAGTCACATAAATATCAGAAAAAGCTGCTCAAGTACATGGTAATAGGTCTTTAGTGTTTATTTGGTGCATTTTAAATACAATTTTTCTTTCATATAGACTGCATTTTCAAGTTCCTTTTCTCTCTGTCCTTCACCTCACTGGAATATTCGATTTCTTTGCACCTAAGACCAGCAGGAGGTCTGTAAAATTGCTCTTTTTTTCAGTAAGAACTACAGGTTTTGGTCTATAGTTTTAGTGTAGATGAAAGAAATAGTGGATTTCTTTGAAAAAAACCCAAGGAAAATTGGGACCATTTTGTTCAATACTACACCACTGCTTCCAGTAATTGCCTTGGACAGTTTGCAAGTCTTTCCACTTTATGTAAATACATTAACTTTTGAAAATCCCTTATAGCTGTGAGGTGGGGCCTTTTGAAGGAGGCGTTCTTTTGAAGATTCGAGGGTCTCTTAAACACACATTTTCTTTCTTCAAAGTAAATTTTGTAGACTCCCTGTCACAAATCTTTCTTGTTAGGAATTCTGCTTGAAGAACTGTTTGAATTTCAATATCAAGTATTTCAAACAAATACAACTAATGCCTCAATACATTTTTCTTAGGGTCAGTCAGTGGCCCTAAATAAGAAAGGGAATCTCTGATAATTTTAATTCTATTCCCAGCAACCCTTTGAAGAAAAGAATAAAAATAAAATCTGAGCTTTTTAAATAGTTAGTCTTGAAAACCAAGAAAGGGGAAGTAATTAAAGTAAACTTCCAATTTTTGAAGCTGCTTTCTCTGCTTCTTCATTTTGTGCTCCCATTCCCTATATTTTTGTAAGATGAGTGAGAGGTGAAAAACTGTAACAGAAAATAATGCAATAACTTATAGGTAGGTTTTGGTCTTGACTTCTAAACAGAAGAAATAATTAAGTATAAGCATGTGTGTAATTATCAGTTTAAGCAGTCAAGTGAATTACAGTTATATTTGAGTTTTCTGTAGTGAAATTCAGTTCTAGGAAATTTTAATGACTGCAGGACAAGTGATCTGTTTACACATCACTGAAGAGTGAGGCCGTAAGACTTTAGAGCATTTACCTCTGAATTTTTATTGTAGCTAAGAATAGATTTTTTTCTTGATATAAATTTGAACATTCTGAAATGTTATAATGCAAAGATTGTGTAGGCTACAAATCAAGAAAGAGAAAAGGTACTAGTAAAATTTAGATATGGAGAAAGAGAATATCATACTCTCAAGAAATTTGCATATTAAAAGCTAGAATTTTTCTCAGTGTCTCTGCACCTGTGGATGGGAGGAAGTACATAGCTCATCTTGATTTTAAAGCCTTTAGCTATGAGACAATTAAGGAAGAACATAGATTTCTTGAAAGATTGTCTGGTTTGTGTTACGAGATTACACAGCTCAAGGACACCTTCTTGTTAAGAAAACCAGAAGTGAACTTTCTTCTTTAAGTCCAGCCTCATTTTTACAGTCAGGGTCTCCAGGAAATAAGATCATAAATCTGGAATGTAATAAAATACTTTCCCATAATTCAAGGTCAAGTTGTAAATCTAAGTTACCATGTCTCTTACTAGATATATATTTGCTCTGGTTCTTATAGCTAAAAGCTTCCAAGAAGTGACCCTTTAAATGCTATTGACATTAATTTTAGCAGCAAGTTTGAACATTACCCTTGCAGAGCTGGGCAGTATGAGCTGCTTAAAACAAGTATATGCTCAAAGGTTTTTGTGCAGCATGGAACACAAAACATTTAAAGGGCTCTCTTTGCCTGATAATCCTTCCATGGAAAAATGCCAATTATTCTGCAATTTCATCCATCTTTACATACTCATGTACATGGTCCTGTGTGTACCTACAGATACACTGAGAATCCTGTGGATCATTGCCCTTTTGGAACACTCCTTGGGACTTCACAAATGCCTGTGGAGCTGAGGGTAGGGCACAGCAGCCTGACATCTAGGTGGAGCTGGAGGTAGTAAAAGCACATTGCATTGTACTGGTGTCAGTGCTTTCTCTGCTGAGATTTTTACCAGCATCCTACTTGCACATACAGAGCTCTCAGTGACCACCACTTCTTGCTCCACTATCTGCTTTTCTCCTCTACTCTTCCCTCTCCTCTCCTTCCCTCCCTCTCACAATTGCATTGCTTGACCAGAACACGAGTGTGCTGCCCAGAGCTGGCTGTCAAAGGGTGCCTTTCCCCGAGCACTGGTATGTCAAGGGGGAAAAAGAAAGCCTCTGTCAGTGCTTGTCCCCAGCTTAGAAGAAGGACAACACAAATCTCTGCACTAGCAGTGTATGTCATCCAATGATGAAAGTGTCCAAATTATTTCAAATAATCCTGCAGAAACGGTCATAAAGTGACAGCTCTATCTTTTTAAACAGAAAACTCAACCTCACACTTCAGCAGGTAAGGGGAGGAAGAGATACTGGTAACTGTGTATGCTATAGGTAGATTAAAATATGTGGTTAAAGTACATGCCAAGACAGACTGGGACATAAATGCATCCCATCAAAGGTACTGTCTAGAAGTGTTATTGGGAGGACTGTGTAGTGGATCATTTTGCTCCATACAATGTGTTCAAGTCCTATCATGTCAAAAGGGAGGTATTGACAAGCTGAAAGAGCAGCCAGGGGCCAGGGAGAGTGAGAGATGTGCTCTCAGCGCTTGGATTGGGCAGAACTTCAAATGTCTGCACACTTCTGCAAGCTCTCCCCTGCCCCAGAGCAGGGTTTGTAGGTCCTACAGCACCTGGGAGTCAGTGTCATGTGTGCTTTAGTTCAGTGCAAGCTTCAAATCACCCAATGTATCGTGACAAGAGCTAAGAAAGCAGCTTACCAATTAAGAAAAACCTCAGGCATCTGACTCAAAAGGTTTTGCTTTTAATGTAGTCCTTAGATGAGATTATGGATGGTATTTATCTGTCTCTCTACTTTTCTGCTTTCAGTAAGAAAGTCCTGGCAGCTGTAGCAGCTGGATTGGTGAAAAGAAGCTTGGTACCTCTGATGTACAGAATGAAAGCTGAGATATCAGATAGGTTGTCCCCAAAGGATGAGTCCTTTCATCCAAAGAATCCAAAGGTAAGAAGACATGCACTCACCTCTAGTGTTTCAGTACGTTAAATTGAGGTTGGAGATTGAGGGCCAGGATATCAACACTGCTGTTTTCAGCTCTCAGAGTATTCCTTACTTCAGGGACCTACAGTGGGCTGCAACACAATGTCTCAGCTGATCTCCACAAAGTCCATCTGCAAAGAGAGCTACCAGAGACAACATAAATGAAGTAGTGGCTTCCCTGATGTAGATGAAATTTCACTTAACTAGAAAAGGTGGTTATATTCAGGTCCTCAGTGTTGCAGCTCTGCACCATTTCTGGGCCTTGGTAATTATAATACAGGAACCAGAAAGTGAAACCAGCTTGGAAAGCTGAGAGCCGCATTGATTTATGGGCCAAGCTGAGGCAGGAGAAAGAAGCAGCAGTCAGAAATTTGTATTGTTTTTCAGTTATAACTTTATTTGATCTAACAGTATTAATCTGACAGCCCTGAAAAACACTGTTGATGATCTTTCATGACAGTAAGGGTATTAAATATATCTAATGTTGCAGTTAAACAAAACTTGCTTCCACTACATAAATTTTTTACAGATACAGCATAAAAAGTAGTATCAGTACTTTAAGTAGGTATTTGCTGGGATTCAAGATAAATAATCTATTTGACAGGACTTTGGGGTTTTGTTTTTCGTTTTAAGCTCTTACTTGTTCGATAAGCAGTTATAGGAGGTTTGGATGATAGGTAGATAATTTATAAAACTGGTTTCACATAATTTAACAATTGTAGATCATGAAAACCAAACTATTTTGCCCCTTAATTAATCTGAATGTTAATGAAAGCATAAAACTATTTAAAATAGGTAAATAAGTGTAGATGCATGATCCTCAGAGATCCCATGGTTACATGGTTGTATAAAGAATATGTACATTTTCAGCCTGCTCAAATTTCTAATACGAGCTAGGACGTGTATAAAACCCCGGCTTTCTCAAAACTACTTTTTCTACTTCCTGTTACCTCTTGGAGTAGAGCAGAGGCCATTGTGGAAGCAGCAGAGAAAAGCTCTTCCTACCTTGCTGTTGAACTTCTCTTTTCTCACCCTGTTTGTGTTCCTCATGCAAAAATATGCATGGAGCTTGTTTTCCTCAGGACTGGTATTTTGGTGTCCAAAAATTGTAGTAGTATGTGAAAGGTATTTCCTGCTAGAATGGAGTGTAAGTAATTCTGACCTTACAGATTCATGATTCAAGAAGGTGGTCTGTGAAGAGTAGTGAGACTGTTCAGGGTTTTTTCAGGCTGATGTGGGAAATTTGGAGAAAGGAAGAGAAAGGAATAGCCCCAAGGATTCTTTGATCAGGGACAGTGGAGAGCAGGCAGGTCTTGTTTTATTTGCTATCGTCTGTTTTAAATTGTTCCTATTTACAGTATAAGGAGGAAAGGAAAATGATCAGGTTATTTGCTTTTCTTAGACAAACTTATTTGTGAATCTGTATTTGTCCATGGTGGTTGGCCTCCTCGACCTAAAATGACAGTATTCTGATGGAGGGGGTGAAGTTTCTCAGGAAATTCACCCCTCCAGAATGTGTCTCTATTGACCAGTGTGGAGCAACATACTGAAGCTCAGTAAACTGAAAATTAGGCTGGGATATCACACTAAAACGAGGTTCAGATTGCTCAGCATAGCTTTGTATGAAGGAAAAGCCTTAATTTTTGTTTACCAGATTACAGGCTAGACAGATTGATTTTGTTTTAGGAACTGTCACTATTTTTGGTTTGCATCAAAATAAATTTTAAATAATGCCTTTATATTTTAACACAGAATCTCGTGAACTCTAAAGAGGATCTTTTATGAGAAGAAGAAAAAAACAGACATTCTTGCTAAATAATTGTTGCATGAAGTTTCATCTTCTGTGATATTTCCTAACGTACTAAGCATAGGAAGTAACACTTGTTGTAAGGCAGAAAGAGGATGTGCAAATATTTTGTGCTGATCTGGGGAGTGAGAGCACATTACCAAATTAGTATATCAGCCTGAGCTTGGTATGGGAAAAATGAGCTATTCTAGCTAATAATTTTATTGCCAACATTTTATCACTTTTTAGAATAAAACTTAAGAAACAATAGTGATATTATGTCTTTTACCTTTTTTTTTTTGTTTTTGACAGAGACTAGATTTTTGGCAGTGTACACATGAACACATACATGAAATAGTTGTGAAATTGTGGTGTTTCTTAGGGTCCTGTTTTAAGAGAAATGTGGAAAGGTTTTTTTCCTTGAAATAAATGTATTTGATAGTGCTGTGCTTCTCTTGTGATTCAGTGGTTTACAGACTCTGATAACTCCAGGTGTTTGGGGAATATCATAGCATGGGATTATCAGCTTTCCCAACTCTTCTTCCATCATCCTTTTTTGGTTAATTTTGGCTCTTCCATTGCACTGTATGCACAGATTGTGTGTGGTTACAAGGCCTCAGCAGTATGTTTCTTGAGCTTTGTGACCCAGTTAAAATAGCCAATTTGTGCTAAATGTCTTTGAATGTTTATTATGAAATGTCCCATAGTGAAACAGAAATTAGCTATAAAATCTAAATAGCAAAACAAATCTATTTATTTTGGTGTCTGCCTTCTCAAGGCTGTCTTTTCTCTTACCTGTCATAAATCACTCAAATATTTGCTTGACTCTGCCAAAATTTGTCTTTCACGAGTCTACTGTTTACATGATTGTTACTTTAAAAGTATATATCCAATATTTTTGTTCTGTTAGCTGACTCTAATTATGCTCATTAACAAGAAGTGATAAAGAAATATTTGCAATTACATGAGTGACTTTTGCATAACTCTTTTTCTTTAAAGTTTAGAATTTACTGCCTTTCCTAAATATTCTGGGTTTTTTTGTTTGTTTGTTTTGTTTTGTTTTGTTTTGTTTGTTTGTTTGTTTGTTTTGGTTTTTTTAATGTGAGAATAAATCAGGACATCCAGTGCATCTTTAGACAGACTTTATTTTTTCAGAGTATCAGCAATATGAACTTGTCGCATTTTAAGATGGCTTGTACTGTGTGTGAAACAAATAAACTGAATGGCTTAGAGGTGTGGAAACTGAGGGAGGGAAATACAGAGCCTGATGTACAAGGTAAAGAAATCAGTGGGATCAGTTTGGTTTCCTAACTGTTTCAAATTCAAAGATGACTATTGCGAATTTATATTATAGAAATCTTCCAGACTCTTTTAGATTTATAGCAGTAGTTTCTTGACAAGCCACTGAGGAAGAAGTAATGCCTGCCACATGCTTATCTTTGGAGACATCTCTCTAACCCTTTTGGACAGCCCCAGAGAGAAAAATCATATCACAATGTGAAGAAGGGCAGGAGATGGGCTATCAGAAGATGACCGACAGCATCCCTGTGAGCAGACCAGCCTTCTAGGTAAAGATTTGTGGTTTATACTTATAAATACCTTGCTCAAAGGCATTTTGTGCTTCTATACAATAATGACTACAATCAGCTGTGGGACTGCATGTCCATCCAAAACATAATCATAGTTGGGATGTTAGAAAAACATTTGCTGTAGAGGAATTCTGTGCTTTATTGGGAAAATGCACACAAATACTCTTGGCTATAAGCACTGTCATCTGACAGATAGTGAAACACCAGGACAACTTGCAGACCACAGCTAATAGGGTATGACAGTAAATCTGACATCCCAGATGGGTGGAAGCAAGATACAGTGGTAGAAGCAAAGAATACAGAAGTTAATATCACAGAAGATATCTGCTTGGGAAGAACAGAAAAAGGGACAGAGAACTCACAGAAGGCAAGTTGGTCTGCTCCTTTACAACAGAGTCTAGAGAGCAGTTAGCTCAGAAGTAGCATGTTGTAGGAAGATATCCTGAAACATGGGTTCAGTAGCTCACCCTGACCCTGGTCCTGGGTAGCTTTAGCTTCAGCTAAAGTTGAGCATTAAGAAAAGATTGAAAAAAAGGAAAAGCCCACCCTGTGTGTTAGCTTCAGAATAAACAGACAGGTTTTTTCTTTATATTTGGTACAGAACACACAAGAAGCAATGTTCAAGAGATACGGGAATGTCCAATGATCTGCAATGAAACCAGAATGCAAAGACTTTGGAAAAGACTGGTTGTAAACATTCTCTTCTTTTTCTGTATGGGCTCTTTTGTATTGACAGGTGCTACTATTCCTTTGACTCGTGTTCTGTCAGGTCTTCTGCAAACATGTCACACCTGTGACTTTATGGTGTAGGTAAGACAGCATTTACTTCAGAGTGTTATGTAATAGAGTGTAATTTTGCATATAATTTGGGAAAATTAACCAGCAGGTACAGATTAGCTAGTACCAAGCCATCAGCAAGTAAGTAACCAGTTTAGCTGAAGGCAGGGTGAAGGTGAAGGTGATAGAGGAGACCTTGCACAGAGGGAGATTGTTTAGTACCTCCAGCTAGGGTGGTATTCCTGAGTTTCAGCCTGATTGTTCAAAACAATGCCCTGCCTGTCATTCAGCTCACTGCCCGTTAAAATTGTGGTTCTTCATTTGTTGAGACAGTCATATGAGTGCCTATAGAATCCAAGAAGTTGGTACTGGGAAATGAAACTGGGGGAAAAAGCCGAATCCGACTAAGAGGAGGAAAAATCTGCCACCGTTGAAGAGCTCTTCTGAATGAGAGTTCAAGAAGTGGTCCAGGTGAAGCAAATATTCAATTAATTGTCATCCCTCCTTTTCACTTTCCCTTTCAAAGTAAATGATGGAAGGATACAAAGAAAAGAGGCTATGGGTAAGAATGTTTATTTGATGTTTTATAATGTAAAATGATCTCATTCACTGTGCAATATTTGAACACCTTATAAAAAGCTAAATCCTGAGCTGTTCTCAGCATCCAGCACTCATTCAAGGAGCAGATGTTCAGCACAAATCGAACAAATCCCAGGGCTTATGGGTATGCTGACACTGTTTAAGTGGGCATGTTAAAAGGAGCTATTCAAGAACATTCATTTCACAAGAACTGAGCCCACAGTTATCCTGGATTGATTTTATGTGTAAGCAAGAAACAGGTGCCTGGCACTTCCAAGAGCTTCTCGTAGGCTTACTGCTCATTTTGGGCCAGATTGTGAAGAGTGCCTGAGGGATACCAGAATACATTCTCTGTCCTGAGCAGGTACAGCACAGATCATGCACACAACATATGAAGTGGAGATGTCAAATCATCATTGCCTGAGGGTTGATAGCAGCAGAGCAGTATGCTTGCACAAAGAGCTCTATTGTTTACTCTTGACCTTAAAATAATTTGATCCAATATGACACATTAAGTAGAAATGTTTTCTTTCTTCAGGGAAATAGTTCTTGGCAATTGAAAACAAGCCTGAAAAAGTATGTAAAAAATAGATTCCTTAGCAAATGTTCAGTGAAATATTGAGACTCTTATATTCTCTAGCATGAACAATGTTTCACAGTTACACTGTCAAATTAATTTTACTGAATAAAATGCATAATGCAGGGAACCCCCTTGATTTAAACAGAGTTGCCCTTGGGATAAATTTATCCTTTGTCCCTTAGTGTTTGCAAAAGTGTGTGAATTCTGTTTCTGTGGAAGAACTGCTTAATTCTGATGTGCAGTGTGCTGAGTATCACTGTGACTGAGCTGAGTCATGTGAGATGACTTTAATGCAAGGGAAATTATGCCAAACTAAGTCTACATTATTTTAAATCCAAATTTTGTATGGAGTATGTAGAGAATTTATTTTTTATTTAGTTACATGCTTTGTAATTTATTCTTTCAAGGCCTCTGAACAAAAGGAAAATACAGGTGAGTTCTTGAGAATGCATTTCTTGAGAAAACAAATTCATACTAGATTTTGTAAACACATTAACACAAAACAGCATTAAACATTAGGACATATTTATGATAATTCAACAAATCTGATGTATTTCAAGAGAGGTGAATCAGACAAGGAAAGATTTGCATCTTATACTGTTTGGGTGGTTTTTTGGAAGTATTGTGGCTCTTTTTATAGCTTACAAAAGAAAAAGAGATGGGTAACTTTCACAGCTGCACATTTTTAATGTCATTTTAGAAATCCTTATTAACGGAAATAGATGGTTCTCACTTTGATTCTTCCAGCACAGGGGAAGCATGCTTCTCTAGTTACACACAGACGTAATTGTGTTAGCCAATTAAAAATTCAGGCTCTGTCCTGAGAAAGGATTTATTTTAAGAGTCTGTTGTTTAACGTACAAGTAGAATAAATTAATTCTCCCATTCCCCCAGAAGGAAAGTTTTGGGTTTTACCTTGGGAAAAGAGGCTGCAGGTTATGTTTGGAAAAAGACTTCATGAGTTCTAACAGAATCATGCAATGTTAAGGGCTGGAAAGGCCCTTGAAGATCATGCAGTCCCAACTCCCCTTTAGTGCACAGGGACATCTCCCACTGGACCAGGTTGCCCAAGGCCTTCTCCAGCCTGGCCTTGAACACTGCCACAGCCTCCATGGACAACCTGTTCCAGTCACCACCCTCACAGTAAAGAATTTCTTCGTAATATCTAATCTAAATTTCTTTTCTTTCAACTTGTACCTGTTACTCCTTGTCCTGCCACTGCAGCTCTTGATGAAGAGTCCTTTGGCTTCCCTCAGATGAGGTCTCCACACAACCTTCTGCAGGCTGAACATCCCCAACTTTCCCAACCTGTTTTCATAGGGAAGGTGCTCCAATCCTCTTATCAACTTTGTGACCCTCCTCTGGACTTCCTCCAACAGTTCCGTGTCCTTCTTGTGTAAATTTGTATCTTTAGTCATTAATTTTGATTTTAACAGCTGATCATTTATGGTTGGCAGTATACCTAGAATGGTGGGATCACTGGAGTGTGTGATGTTCTCACTAAATAATAGATAGGGTATGCTGCAATATTTCAGTGCTGTGGAAGCTCTGTAAATATCACGCAGCCAGAAAAGATCCACTCTGCAGGAATTTGTCTTGGAGTTGCAGCTTGAGGAGTGGAGTTGAGATTGTGTAAAACTACTGGGGAAGGTCAGGTGGGAATGGAGCCTGTTTTTTTTGAGAACTTTTATGAGAGATTCTTCACAGGATGTCATGCACTCTGCTCATCAAATGGCACACGTCAGCCAGGCTGGTATCCTGCTTTTGCCTAGGGTAAAAGGGACTAAGATGTCAGTGCTGCAGGTAATGTATGGCTATAGTAGAAATTTGATTTGTGACAGCTCCAGGACGATGAAGTTATCAAAATTGGAGTCTCTGGAGTGTCAGAACAATATCATTGGATCAGTTTTGTTCTGAACACTTTTACAATATAATTATTTTTACAGCCATTTTGTATGGAGACATACTGCTCAGTGTAAGCTAAGATTTTGGCCCGTGTTATAAGAGTTGACTCAAAATTGAAGAAGATGCATTTAATATTATGAGTTTGATTCAGTCATGTAATTTGTGAATTATTATGTGAATTTGTGCAACTTTTTCCTGTGTTATGCTTAGGAAGTCTCTGAAGCACTTATGAATAGGCAGCACAAAAGTATTCTCTTCCCTTCTTTATTTGTCTATGAACAGGGTTCTGCTAGTTCTTCTAGAACCTTGGAGATCTTCAATAAAAGAAGCAATCAAGCATTTCTTCCCCTTGTAGTCTACTATGTAAGGGACATTTGTTACCAAGTTGTTGAGAACTGCCTCAGTGCATGCAGTGAGGGAAAATGTCTTTGCTGTACCTTGTATCAAGTCTATGAAAGTGACAACAGTCCTCCTGCACTATCATGGTAAAGAATTGTATTGAGTTCTTCAATTCTTAACATTACAGAAAACAGAATTAGACTGCCTCTATCCATTTGTTGTGTATTACTGTCATATCCAGAAAGAAATCCTTGTAGAAAGATTCAGAATATATCCCACAGAATCACGAAATAGTTAGGGTTAGAAGGTACCACTATAGATCATCTAGTTCAACCCCATATTTAAAGGGTTTTAATTCAATCATCAGTTACTTCACCTGAGGATGCATTTTTATGGAGGCCTTGTTGTCAGAACAAGTGTTTTGGTGACTTGTGGTTGGAGTTTCTCTTTCTCTCAACAGAAATCTCAAGAAACATATATAACATATATGGGAATCAGTGAATGTGTGCAGAAAAAGTGCACATGGAGAGAAAAAAATTACTTTGCTAAATCCAGTCTTGTCTAACTCCTAAGTACAAAGGAAGAAATAGCTGAAAAATATCTACTTTAGTTGAATTAAGGAAGCTAAGTATAACTGCAGGGACCCTTTTGAAAAGAAAAGAAGAACCTCTTTGACTTCCTGGAAGCTGAAAGAAGTTTTTTTTAAGAAGTAATTGTCTCTGACATCACTACAGTGCATTGCGAGTTTGCGGGTGGTTAGTTAGGGTAACAGAGGAAGCAACTCTCTCACAGATAAGCAGGCAGTGCAATGTATGTGCCTAGTTAGTCTCCTTCTGGGTTCAAAATTTGTGAAGAAGTTCTTTTGCAGACAGATAACATTTATTTTGCTTTCCAGAGAGAGACACATGCAGTTTCATAAGGATACGCCTGATTTCCAGAAATAACCATGTTTTTGTGGCTTAAACTCTTAGCATTTGGTGTTGCATTTCTGGGACAGGATGCTTTTCTCAAAGGTAGGTCGCAACTGATATTTCTTTCTCTCATTTTGATCCCTCAACATCCTCTGTAGATGTAAAACCAATGAAAAGCTTTGCAAAGTGGAGAAATACCATCTTGGTTCAGAAATTAGAATACAATTGTATGCAATGGTGTAAGAACCTAGGTCAGGAAGATTGATGCATCATGTACTAGGTTAAAATGTCTTCTGCGTGGTCCCATGTGAGAGATATATGAACCATTTGGAAAAAACAACCACATTTGTAGCTGAATTTGAAAAAGAATACATTTAGTTCTCTTATGTGAACCAGTTCTACGTAGTTTTTCTGTTCAGCTTCATCTCATGATGTAATACTGTTTTTCTGTGTTTAAATCCTTCAAGAAAAAATCTTTTCGTCAATGTTAGCTACTCCCTGATCACAGAATCTGCTTACAGTTCCTCAAGTTTTGATTTTTCTACTGCAGAGGGGTTAGTAACAAATTCTAAAGGTTGTAAATTAATCTCTACTATTGGTAAATTATTTATTTTGTAATATAGACATTATTTATTTTAAAAACTGCTCTGTAAGTAGTCTTTGGAATATGTAATTACTCCACTGCAGGTGAATTTGTTGCTTGACTTTTTGAGAGAAAGATAGAGCCCAAGAGGAGGATCTTGCAAAACATGTTAGATGTTACAGATAAAGAGAGTAGCAAGATAAGCAATCAGTCTTGAGGTAATACTTAGTATAAACTCAAAATAAGAATCCATGTTCAAGAAAACATTTTCTTCTGAAGAAAATGCAACGTTTTATGTATATGCATATTCCATCAGTTTAGCTAGCATTGTCGTTTGGAATTGTTGATGCCAGACCCAAAGTGGCTTGAAGTATTTTTTCTGAAATGGCAGTTTGAAATATTTTTCTGAAATATGCAGGGCTGAAATCTGTTTTCCTTTTCATTGAATTTATTCATGCTTCTACCCTCATGTCACTGTAGTAACTTCAGGTTTATACTGATGTAAGCAACAAAATTATCTGCCTTTAGTTGATAACGGCTAAGAAGAGCATTTGAAGCCTGAGCATTAGCTCTCTTGTCCCTCAAAGTCTCTGAACAGAGACAGCACTGCATAAATCTGGTTGATAGCTGCTGGAGATTATAAGAAAACAAGTGAATGCTGCACTGTAGAGAAAAAGAACAAAATCTCTTGCTTTTCCTATACTTTTTTTTTTTTCCTGCTGTCCTACTTTCCATTTTGTAAGTCCTTCTGAGACTTCCCACTGCTACATTTTCTCCAGAAAAGTCAGATTACTGTCTGCTCTCTCAGCCACCTCCAGTCAGTCAACATGTTAGTAGACAGAGAGGGCTGGAAGACAGGTAAATGGGTAGTAGCATTTTATTTCAAGTAATAGTTATTTTTCTCTGTTCATACACAGTGGTCTGACTTGAGCCAATTCCTCTCTACATTTACTGAACTGAAGAGCCTCAGAGAAATATTTTAACTCCTCTCTACTACACTTAATTAAATCTCATGCTGTAGTATCAAGTACACAACATCATAGACCTTGTTTTTATGATGTAGTTTGGCACAGAGATTGCTTCTCCTGTCAGGGTGACAGAATCATTATAGTTCATATTTGCTGTTCAGATTGCTCTGCCTTGTGGCCAAGGGACGCTGGGCAGTCTCGCAGGGAGGGGTTTGTTAATGGAGGAGCAGCGTTTTGAAAGGGTGGTGCAGGCTTTGGTTTTATAGCAATCACTATTCAGGCACTTGATTGTAAGTGTTGGGTGGGCATTGGGACTTCTTTTGTTATTACTAAAATTATTTTCCAAGAGCCTGTTGTACTTAGTGGTTTTGAAAACTTAGCAAGAGAAGTTTTAAGGTTGTCTTACTTCCTCCATAAGCTCAGACATTATATAGAACATCACTTATTTCCTGTAATCACCAAGCCACTTTTAAGAGCATCAAACTACATTAAACCAAACAAAATAGAAGAAGATAGAGCCTTTTCACGGTGTAAATCCCTCAAATAAAAAGCATGTATCCAACTAATTTTTCTGATAAGAAAGAGATGTGTAGTGGTAATCAAACACCCAGAAAAACCAATCAATGCCCAAAGCTCTCCCCCAAAAACTCCTAACCCAAGCCAAAAAAGTCAGAAAAACACCTTTGCTTCCCTTTAGAAAAAAAGAAATGCTTGCAGAACAAGCACTGTTTCCATTAGATCATTATTTCAAGTTCCTTCCCTCCTCCACAAAAGTATTAGCAATTTGACAGCTTTCAAAATCTTTCACCCACTTCTGAGCCACTTCCTTTATTTCAGGAAACTAAATGATTGTTTGATAGTTTAGGGTGTGACTTTTTTTTTTCCAAGTTAAAAGTATTGAGCTTCAGCAGGCACACTGTGCTGGTTTTGTTTGAGATAGTGTTAATTTTGGACATAGTAGCTAGTATATAGGACTATGTTTTGGGTTTGTGCTGAAAACTATGTTGATAATAGAGGATTTCTTCTTTATCCCATACTGTTTATGTCCCATGCTATCCAATACAGCATCAACCACCACTTCCTGTCCTTTGGTATAATACACAGATATTATTCCCTTAGTCTGTCAGTCACTGCAAAGTGTTCGTAAGATGTCCACCACATGTCCATTGAGTCCATTTAGTCCATGACTTTGGGCTACATGTTGTGGAGATACTCAGAGAAGGAGAGGTTGTTTGTTTCATGGTTATTGGGCACTAAAGCCAGCTCAGTTGGGACTCTTTATGCCGTTTCTCTGTTTCTTGTAAGGCTGCTCCTCCATAGGTTTAGGTGGTTCTTGTTACAGTAATTCCTATAAGAAGCAATTCAAATCATGGGTTACAACAATTCAAAGGTATTTCTATTACCATCTCTTACCCACCCCTTACCAGGTTTACACTGCCCTTATTCCAGCTTGGATTTACCATAGATTGCAGTCTCTTAGGGTTGTACCTGCTCCAAGCAGAGCCATGTCTATGAGGCAGTCTCTTCAGGGCCACACCTGCTGCTGCGTGGATTTATCCACAGCCACAGTGGCTCTGAGGGGCAGCTGTTCCAGCACAGCCCTGTCCATGGGCCACGGTGCCTTTGGACACAGACCTGCTTCAGTGTGGCCTCACCTACAGCCACTGCCCCTCAGAAAGCAAACCTGCCCAACAGAGCCTTGCTCCTGGCTGCAGTCCCTGCAGGGTGTTCCTGTCCTGCTGTGGATTTATCCATGGCCACACGATTTCAGGTACTCCAGCACGGCCTTATGAACAGCCCCTGGTGCTTCAAGCTGTACCTGCTGCAGCTGGACTTGGCTTTGGGCCCTGAAGCCTGCAGGGTGCCCCTGCTGTGGCACAGACACAGCCATGGCCATGGGCACTTCCAGATGTACCTGCTTTGGTATGGACTTATTCATGGCCAGAGAAGCCTCAGGATGTCCTGCTCCCATGTGGACTCCCCTGCTGGTCACAGTCCCTTTGACTCAAGCTCACACTGGAGTTCCAGTGTGTCCAGTACAGCAGCACAGAAACAGCAACAATGCCCCGACCATCTGCCAGTCCCTGTGCATCACCATTGCTGTCCTCAAAATGTCCCCAGCACAGCAGAGTGAGGGGATCAGCAGCAGGAAAAACAAAAAGCAGCCACAGATGAGCACTACACTAATGTACTGTAAGGCATCAAGCCCAGGGCAAGCACAGGAGTCTGCCCAAAGCAGCCAAACAGCAATAACGGCTGTGAATTCCATCTAACGCATTCCAATCAAAGCTGTTGCTCTCTCGACCCCTTTGAGCCCTGCATTGGATGCCAAGGAGGGCTGCTGTGGTTTAACCCCAGCTGGAAACTCAGCCCCACACAGCTGCATGATCACTACCTCCTGGTGGGGTCAAGGAGAGAACTGGAAGGGTAAAAGTGGGAAAAAACAGGAGCTGAGATAATGACAGTTTAATAGTAAAGAAAAACAAGGAATTAATTCACTGTTTCCCCTGGGCTGACAAGTATTCTGCCATTCCCAGGAAAGCAGGGCTCCATCACATGTAATGGTTACTTCAGAACAAAAATGCCGTCACTCTGAATGTCTCCACTTCCTACTACCTTCAGCCCCCTATTCTGAGCATGATGCCATATGGAATGTCTCTTTGGGCAGTTAGATCACCTGTCCCAGCTGTGTCCTCTCCCAGCTTGTTGTGCACCCACAGTCTCTTCCCTTAGTGGGGTGGTATGAGAAGCAGGAAAAGCCTCGACTGTGCAAGCATAGATCAGTAGTAATGAAAACATCTCTGGATTATTAACCCCGTTTTTCATCACGAATCCAAACACTGCCCCATGAGAGGTAATGTGAAGGAAATTTACTCTACCCCAGTCAAAAACAGCACACACATGAAATTCTGGTCATGCAGTCTCCACACCCAAGAGCTATGCAAGTTTCCAGCTGGAAGTGGAATTCTTTTCAGATAGCTGGTCTTATGGCTCTGATTTTCCATTAAAATCTTTTTCACAGGTCAGTCTATACCCTTGGAAAGAGTCTGGCCAACCTGATATTTTAAGCAGTGGAACTTAGTAATATTGGTTTATTTTATGTGTAGTATAAGGGGAATTGCTCTGGCAGGAGAATGTTTATTAAGGTAGAAGAAAATGTATGCCTTAAACAAGCAGCAGTCTCCACACTGAGGGTGGGAATACATTGTATGTATTCTGTTTTCCTTTGTTGTGCAGCTGCATTGTGATATTTACTGTATCCTGCTGGGAGCTAGGGAAGAACAGCAAGCCATGGAAGAGTTAATATCCATAAGCATTAATCTGGTCCTCCGGGAAGGCAGAAGAAATTTGCCCACATTGAAGTCTGCTGTCATGGCTTGACTTTTTGTCAACTACCTGGTAGTTCTTAGCTCAAGTGTCTCTGAAGTGTCTCTGCATCCCCCTGTGCAGGGCTGACTTACCCTGAGTCATGCCCCCTTTTTTGGGAGGCTGTTCCTCCTCTGCTGCCAGTTCCAGGGTGAGAACTAAAGGGGGGAGCGAGAGCACAGCACGGGGGCGGCTGTAGAGATGGAACCCGAGACAGCAGAGGAATGAGAAGTGCTGCAGGGAGGTGTGAAGCGCTGGGCAAGGCTTGCTAACAAGATTTGAGCTTAGGAAGGTGTGAAGGGCTGGACATGGCTTGCTAGCAAGAGTTCAGCTCTGCGGCTGTGAGTTCCTGTGAGCCCCAGCAGAGCGTGTGTGTTACAGGAGCGCAGTGCTTGGGCAGGGCTGGGCCGGCTCTTTGTGCCTGCTCGGAGCAGATGTGCTCATCGAGCTGGCTGCTGGTGCTGCGACTGCCAGCTCTGCCTGCGAGACAGCGATTGTCCCCGAGCTCTGCTGCTTTCTGCATCATCCTGAGATACCCATCATGCACACCGATTTATCTTAAATCCTACAGAACCAGAAATCTAGCCGTTTTTATTTCAGGCAAACTTATGACGTGCATCCAATATATATTGGAGGAAGTAGTTGACTCTCTTCAAAGCTCAGTTTAGGCCCTGAAACACTTGCGGGGGAAAAAAAAAAAAAAAAAAAAAAAAAAGGTGAGAAGTTTAAAAGAGTGGTGAAACTCTTTCCTGATGTAAATATAAAGATTAGGATAACAGATAGTTACGAAAGTTGTTTATTTCCCTGCAACTTGACTGTTCTTTTAGCCTGCATGTCCTGATGTATTTCCAGGCTATCCATGCACTTGCAAACAGGTCTTTTTCACTGGTGTTTCAGTAACTGTTACTGCATTTTATCTATTTCCAGGCTTTTTTCCCTTTCAAGTAAAGCAGTTTGGGGCCTTCAATGCCAGGATTTTAGAAACTAGCTGTGAGCACTTCAGTGCTAGCTTATATTATCCATAGTGTTGTATAGCTAACAGGATCCACTTCTTTTCTTTTATACCACTACTTTGCAGTACTGTTCTTGCAGTTATTCCCTCTGTGTCAGTGCCTTCTCGGCTGGCCTGCTTGCTTAGGTTTCTATTCTTTAGTTTCAAAGACTTCTCTTACAATCTGTCTGTTCTTCATTCATAATCCCACTGCCTTGCAAAGAGCTCTAGAGGTACCTTTTGTAGGGCATGAATGACTTTTTTTGTTGTTTCAAAAATGTGGACTCCATGGAGGAATATTTTTAATTGCCTTTTGAAATAGATCCTTTTCCTGACAGTAAGAGAAATAATCAAAATAGGTGTCTAATAGAAAAATGAAGCCATACAATGAAGCTCTTTGTAAAATATATAAGGAAATAGTAGTTCGTTAACTGAAGCATGTGTCCTATATGAGTTGAAAGATTTTTATGCTCAGAGAAATATATAATACAGAACCTCAGCTGAGATGTTACAAAAATATAGGGCTAGCATTGCCTTTCCTGGCAATCATATACACTGCAAGACTGTGAATTGAATATTTAAGATAGTATTAAGCCATGAACCATTTCTGGAGGCTTGTAAGTTAAGATTTATGCAGGGGAAAAACAAGGTAAGATATACGGCAAAGCAGAGTCAAGCTTCTAGAACAAGATCTAAGAGGCAGAAGTCAGCTGCAGTCTAGGCTGTCTCAGAAACTCCTGGTGTGAAGTGTTGCTTTCATTTTTCCAGACCTCAGTTTCATCATCTGTCAAGCTGAAGATAGTAACACTTACCTTGTCGAAAAATGCAGACTCCTAATTCCTTAAATATTTGCAAGTATGCCTGTGTCTTGCAACATGTAAACTACCAGCAATTAATGTGATGGAACTGGCTGTGCATTAGAATATTTTGAGTAGTATATCTAAGCAAAGAAAGCAAAAGTTTGGAGCAAATGACTTGTGCACAGATTTCTGCCTTTTTCTCAGTCCTAAAGCACAGGTGTTGTCAATGGGGAGCTGATACTTTTGTGCTGAGTGAGAACAACCCATACTGTTCTTAACCTCAGCAAATCTGAAATTCTGTAGAACATGATCATATCAACTATAATCTCTATTCTACCCATTATTGGGTGAAATATGGGTGAAATATCTGAAACTGGTCCATGAGTTCTTGGGACACCAGAACAGTCTTTTACTTTTGTGTCTGTGGATAAGCTGAGGTGTGCTAAACAGACCACAGCTGCAAAAAATTTCATGTTATAAAGAATCCTTCACACTTAAGGGTAAATGCAATAGGAAACCTGTCTAGTAAATTAGGTGTTTTAGGAGTCTCAGTGGTAGCAGTTATAAACCTAAACAACTGTTCTAGGGAAGTGCAGGCCAAGCTGACTTTGTCAGCATAAAATGTAAAATCATACACTCACAAAATCAAAGGAAAGATGGCCAGTGCTGCTACTGCAGCAGTTTGATTAACTTAAGATGGACCTTTGATGTCTAAAGTGAATGCAAAATCACGTGTGTGTATACACCTTAGAGAAATCTTCCAGTTTTGATGAGTTTTGGATAGAGTATCTGGAGGATTTCTTTATTCATATCACGCTGTCTTGGAAAACTTTAAATGATGAAACATATATTTTTAAAATTATGTGGAAAATTTTTACTTTGTCCCTGATGGCAGAAAGAGATTATTGCCCTAGATCTCTTGTATGCAGTACACAAGGTCCCTCCTCCCAAAATACAGTCTATGAATGTCCCTGCCTGTGCAATGTGTGTGAGTGGAAGGGTAATATTTGGGGTACCTCAGACTGCCTAACAAGTACAGAAAAAAGCTTGACTTCCTTTGCAACTTCATTAATGCTTCTGTGCTCAACTGTGCTGCTTCAACAGAAGTGAAAGATCTTTCTACATCCTCCACACACCTGCAGTCTGGTGTGTTAGTCTGAGGTAAGAAATGTGGTTGAGGTTTGAGGGAAAGATGTGAAAGAGCAGAAAGAAATATGTGTTAGTAGACATTAGTAGCATTTCTGATTTTACTGTCTTTGTCTGCTAATTAAATTACTTAGAAATAAATGTTTCTGGGAGACACCCAATGCTCTTGCTCTTAGAAAAACTATATGAATGATAACATCTTAACCCAGTGTCAGCTTCCTCTCTACAGGTTAGAAGGTTTACAGTGGGATGGTGCTGAATACAAGGGAGGCAGGTCAAGGAAATGAATGTGAAATCTAACCTTGACAGTAACGGATCAAGGCTTTATAATACACATGAAACTTTCATAAAATCTTGTGTTGTTTGACTTGCCCAATTTAGCATTTTTTACTTTTCCGCAGACTGGTCAGTTTGGCCATGAGGATTTTGAAGTGAGATAATAGTTACTTTCTAATATATAATAAGATATTATTTATAGAGGATACAGTTATGGAACTCACCTACAGATGCCTTTTGAATCAACACAGGATGCATTAAATTAATTAGAAATCATAGAACAGTTCAAGAGAAAAATACCAAAAAATACCAAGATATGTGGATCAATTATTCCAAAAGTTAATAACAAAACAACAGCTGCATTTGTCTTCCTCCTGTAAATAATGCTGGGCTCAATGGCCTGCTAAGATGCAGTTTTGCACTGCCCTGAATAAATAGACAAATGTTAGGTGCAGTAGATGATTGAAGTTTTTGTGTTAATATTGGAAAGAAAACCATTTACAATGTGGATATCATCAAGTGTGTCGTCATTGCAGGAGGGTGCCTTAAATGGCAAGGGAAGGACTGCTTGCAAACCATGGCTTCTAAAAACTACACTCTTCACCAAGCAAGGAAGACATTTTCATAACAAAATGCACGTCAGAAATGCCATTTTCGCTGCTCTCACAGCAGCGGATGCTCTCTGTTTCTCTTCACAATAGAATTGCTGCTCACCTGAGTCTCACCTCAGTGATGTTGTCAGTGGAAAGTCTGAAAAGGCTTTCAAGTGTCTTACAGAATTTATTTTTTCTTTCTGGTTTTGTTGGTTTGGGGTGTTTTTTATTTTATTTTTTATTTTTATTTTTTTTTTAAACCTACTGGTGGTTTTCAAACTTCAAGTTCCTGTTAGCTGCTCTGAGAAAGCTGCTTGGAAGAGATGTCCCTGGCTTTGATTGTAAGCTCCAAAACACTTTGGAACTGTTTTTACATAGAAGAAAATGATCAGAATTTCAGAGGACCTTAATGTGTTGGTCACTGAGACAATGTAAAAAATTGTAGTATTCAGATGCAAGTATATTCTATATATAATAAACTGCATTTAATATATATATATTTAATATTTCCTGAAAATTTTTCTGAAGTTGTGAATACTTAATACTTGAAAACGAAAGAAAGAGCTGCTTGGGAAGTCAGGAAGAAGCTGCTCCTCTGTGGGGTTGTGACTGTTTTACTTCTGTGTTTATAAGAGGGCTATTTTCCATAGCTGTGGTGCTGGACAAATGCAGGATGAAGTATGGTCTTGTCCCCAAAGGGTTTCTGATCTGATTCTGAACAGCATGGATATTTCTTAAAAGGGAATGCTATGGAGGTGAGAGATAAAACTGATAATGGAAAAAGTGATAGCAGCATACGTGGCCAGCCAGAGAACTTGCATAATCACCTGTGCTATTTATTTCTTTTTCTGAGCAAGGGACATACAGCACCTCATTCAAAGCAGCATGCAATAAATTATTCCCAGGATTCAAGATAAACTGTCCTGCACAGGTCCATGTATTGCACATATCATCAACTTTTATACATGTCAACCACTGGTGTAAGTATTCCTGAAAGATAGCACTTAATGGTAAATCTACTGTGCTCCAAGCTCCTCTCTTGCTATGTGGAAACAATATAAAATCAGGTCACATACAAAGGCACTATATTTATTTGCAATATTTATTTTCTCCAGCTGTTTAATCCTTTCATTAACATATTGCATTCTCACACCAGTGAGTGAAATACAGTAAACAAACAACAGAATGTGTAGATGATGTGTTACAAACACGCATACACATTCACTCTCTTGTATGGGAGAGCATGGAATCCCACCCTCCTGATTCTCAGTTCTTGTAGCTGTTCCTCTACTTGCTAACATGAACAGCATCTGGATGTGGAACAGAGGTTCCAAATTCTTTTCTGTTCAGTTCAGAAAACTTTTACGTTGCAGTCAGCACTTTCATATCTCAGTGCTCATAAATAGTATATTTATATATATATATAACAATAATAAATTAATTTTGACATGTAGTTGACCTAATTGATTTATTTAGACTGTAAAGAAAAAATCATGTTTCCTGATTATCAAATTAGAATACAAACTCTGGAAATTGCCTGCAATTAATTCAAGTGAGACCTGGATCTGTAATACAGTATAGAATATTTTTTTAAAATATCCAATGAACATTACAGAGGGTTGGGGGATTTTGGTTTGTTTTTTGTGGAACTGATTTTTTTTTAATTTGCCCTGTTGGATTTCAGGGTTATAAGGACTTTTAGGTTCTAGATGGCTGCAAGTTTGAGTGAAAAGATTTTGTTGTGAAATGTTAAGCATTTGGAATGGCTCTGTTTGCAAATGCAGTAGTTGATCATAACATACAGCTGTAGGCAGAGCCTTGAATGGAGCTGTATTGTGTAATATGTGTGTAATAACTGTTTATTAATATCATCTTTCTGTAAAATCTGAGCTCTGTCTGTTGTGACAGCCTTTCCTCGAGATAATGAGTAATCATCGGGGGAAGAAAGCAGGTATAGTAAGCCTACACACTTTTTAAAAATCACTTTAGATCTCTTAGGTAGTCTTTGAAGAGAACTGCAATGATAGAGTGATAAAGCTGACATATGGCTGATACCAGATCTTTGCAGTGGTGATGGATGCAATCAGTGTCTTCACTGAAAGAGGTTCTTCTAAACTCAGAAAGAGATTTTTTCTCTACTGGATTCTCTTTTCTGTGCAGAGAATGAAAATCTATTCGATGTTTTACATCTGTGCTGTTCAATGTACAGTTCAGGCCATATTTACAGAATTGCTACTGAAAACTTTCTACAACTAGGAATACAGTTAGGGGTGCTTTAGGGAGAGGAGTGCTTGTCGGATTAATTTGTAATTTTGAAAGGTCACCACTTCTGTCAATCAGATTGGTATAATTAAGAACCTGTTAAATGCAGACCAATTATAAATGATTGCTGCATGTAAAATCTAGTGTGAGTACATTTTGTAACATCAGAATTCTGTGATGAGAGCTGGAATATTAATCCTGTTACCTAAACCACCGTTTTACCACTTAGCTGTGAGATCTCTGTGTTCTTGTGGTTCTTTGCCTCCCTAACTCCATGGCTCAAGCACAGAATCAGTTTTGCAGAGGAAAGGAATCTTCACCACGTGCTCTGGAGCTGTGTTCTGAGTTGGACCAAAAGAGCAGTCTGTGATATGGAATGAAACATCTCTGTGGATGTTCAGCAGTGCTAGGAAAGGAAAAGGACTAGGGCTTTGCACTGGCAATGCAAATGGGTATTTGCCAGCTCTTGAGTAATTTTCTTTGCTCCCTAGACGATGACTTTTGGAACAGCTTTTGTTGTATGATTTTATTATAAAAAGTCATTGTACGTTGTATATTCTGTAAAAGTCACATGTTTTTGTGACTTTCCAGGCTCTAACTCTGTGCTGAAGTTCTTCTGTCAGTGCTGTAAATGAAGTAAATAAAGTTATTTCAGAGTTACTCTTTCAATAGAATAGAATAGAAATAAAATAGTTTGGAATAGAATTGAAAACTAATAATGAAATTCTGGGGTTTTTTGTGTCTTGATGTGGATTTGTTTGTTTAGTTTTTATTAAAATGCATACTAATATCTGGTAAAATATTCATCTCTTGGCAGAAGCTTAGTGCCAAAGCTATCACATTCCTGTACCTCTTGACCATGGGCATCCCATTGGTAGCTGTTTTTTCTACTTATTTCTGGATGACAGTTTTTTCTGTTGTCTTTATGACCATGAAAATAGCTTGTATCATGTTGGTGTTATCATTATTTTTGTATTGTTTTCAATTATTACTGTCAAAATGAACATTTGTTTATGTTTTTTATTTGCAGAGCCCTTGCAAAAGACTTTAAATATTCCTTTATGAGACACTCCTGATTCTTATAAAAAGGAGTGAGACATCTGAAAGTAGTAGCCACATTAAAAGTAAATGACATGAATATTGACAATATTTTAAACAATCTTCACTAGATCTGTGTTTCTTCAGGAAATTGGAATTACAGTTTTCAGAATGCATTAAGTTTCAGTTAGGACAAAGGGCAGTAATTCCCATTTAATGCAGCATAGAACTGAGATGGAAATGGGAGAAAAATCCTTTTGAAAAACACTGCACTGTATCTGTTTTGAGCTGTAAACTATTTTTATAGCACTAATCAGCTCTAAGACTTGGACAGTGGATGTTGTTAGGAAACATAAGCAAAAAATATTGTGTGGAAATATTTAATATTTTTGCCCAGGTATAATAAAAGTTTGGAGAAAGAAAAAGAAAACTGATTTGTTGACTATTTCAGGTCTTTCTAAAATGTCAAGTAAATTCTGTGTAACTGCTGTAATGCCAAGATAAAAATTTAATAGTAAAGAAAATATTTTGGTTTCTTTGGGTCATGTTAGGATCTCTGCAGCACAAACTGATTTCAATCAAATGTCTTTATATTTTTTTCTGGGGAAGATGACAGATTTTTTGTTGTTGTTGTTTTGCTTTTTTTGGTTGTTTTTTAGTGAATATTTTGAGGGTCACTTAGGCTCCTAAATCCCTTATCTGTTTTGGAAATTGTGATCTTTGTAATGGATTACAATGAATGTGCTGACTTACTGATAACTTGTAACAGCAACTGCAGCCCTGATGCTAAATCAAATGGCATAGTTTTCATTCCCAGCAAATCAGGGAGTTTATTTTTCATGAAGGGAGTAAATTAGTACTGCAGGCACAATCACTTTTTGGCATTAGTCTAAAGAGGATGAAAACCTACTGGCTTATCTCAAGCATTTCTTCAATGATAGTATTTTTTCTGCTATTTTCTCTTTTTTGTCTTTTTTGTCTTTTTTGTCTTTTTTGTCTTTTTTAAAACTAGTGCTCAGTGTCCCATGCTCATACTTTCTTATAGCTGTCAGAACTAGTGCAGAAGTCTAGTTAACCATTCCTGACTGATTTCCTGCTCAGCCTCTTGTCCCCTGCACCAACTCCAAAGCCAGGGAAGAGCTGATTGAAGGGCCACAGTGGAAGAAGCTGTGGAATCTGCTACGATTGTAATTCTGAGAACACTTGGAAACAGCCATGGAAATAATGCACTTCATTTTCTGAGTGATTGTGTCTGATCTGTTTTAAGGGAAAAGCATTAACACTCTTGAACTGATTCATCAAGATAGGTAGCATCTTTATCTCTAGATGAGTATGGAAAATTACCTGACCTTTGATGGATATTTTGATAAAAGCAGACACACAGACCTAGGCACAGTTTCCAGGAAGTGTAGGCAGAACATTGTCATTCTTCCAGTCTAAGAAAGAGTATATGCAATTATTAGAGGTGTGGGGGGAGGAATTCTGCTCAGAGAAAGGATTATAGTGTCTCTTCTTAAGATTCTTACCTGGAGAAGCTTTCAAGCTATGTTTGTGAGAGTTTTGCCTAAGACAACATAGCTTGTGTTTAAAATCAGTAAGGTTTCAGTGTTATACTTACTTAAATCTGTGCCATTAGGAAAGCAGTTATTCACTAGTTTAAATTTGGTCAAATTCTTTGGGATACCTTGTAGAGAATTTAAATTACATCATTTATCAGACACACAAGGCTTGATCTCTTGGCCGCCCCATAGACACCATTCAAGATTCACAAGCCATGAATGGGTAGCCAGTTTTTATAGTTTATGGGTTTCTGTATGCAATAGAAACACAATGATTCTTCCAAAGAATTTAGAATAGATTCCTGCTTTCAGGAATGTACGTGAATCTTGATTATTTTAAACACATGTAAGTGGTTTTGAGTGAAACATAATGTTAGTGACAGTCATTTTCATCTTTTAGGTGAGACAAAGAAATGTGATTTTCTTTAAAGACCTATAAGTCATTTTTTTATGACAATATTACCTTGAAAATATTTGTGTCATTAGAGGGAAAAGTATGTATTTGCAGAAATCAGATCATGTATTTATTTCAGTAAGTGCTGGTAAACATTATTTATTAAAGGAAATGCAAAAGAAAAGAGCCTTGAGACACCTGTTCATTATAGCAAATTGTCACCTTGTAGAGCTGATACAAAATATTTCTACTTCATAAATGGACTCATAAATGGACTTCAATGCACCTTTCTAAATATCTTACTGTTCCACAGAGCTCAGAACACTTTAGCAAGTAAAAGTTACTATTTCCATGTCACCTGGAAACATTCAGATAGCTGACTTCTAAAAGGTCACTTGAGAGGCTGCTGAACAAAAAGAAATCTCTGGACCTTTTGCTGAATAAGAAGCCAAAAAAAAAGAGGATCAGAAATGAAGAAAAGAGAAGGAACATTTTTTAATCCAAACATTGAAGTTGATTGTTTGTGACTGTAATTTCATAAAGGAAGTCACATACTTTGCAGCAGAGAGAAAAAGCCATACTGAACAACGCAAACCGAGAGTATAACACTGATTAACGTATGAAATGAACCATTAATTGAATGAACCCTGTTGGTCAATCAGCAGCATGGTAGGAGGCTGTACATCACCTCAGCCAGTTGTAGAAATCCTGGGTTAACCTTCTGCATAAAGTACTTGTCATCCAAATAAAGGTGGACACAAGAACTTAATGTGATATTCAGCAAAGACTACTGCAGGAGGACTTGAGGGCATTAATTCTTTTTCCTGGGAGAGGATTGCTGTCATCTTCAACAAAAAATTTCTGCCTAATTCCAGTCAGAGGTATCAAATTGAGCACAAATAAAAGGGTTGCTTGGACAGTTGGGTCAGATCAGAGGGTGGCATTTTTTAATGAATATGAGCAAGAGTAAATCAAGAGCAGAGAAATAATAGTAGTGCCCCAGTAACTTTATAGCAGGGCTCAGTATGTTTAGCAGCTTCATTTATTTTCTGATCTGGAATTATCGTGGCATTGCAGGAGGCAAATGCAAATAAGTATTAACATGATCAGGATGATGATAGGTCTAAGTGAGGCAGATTGTTATAGAAGCTACCATCTACCTTTCTTATAAAATAAATCCAACCTCCAAATCCAAACAGATCAGCTGTGCTGGTGATGCTGAGTCCTGACCCAGGACTTAAGTCAGAGTGACACATTTCTTTGAGTCCTCTTTCAATCTATGGGACTATAAGAGCCTTTTCACTGGAGGTGGAAGGTGTTGCAGGGTGTGTGTTGTTACAGTGTTGGTGCAGTCATAGAGGAAGATGAAAAGTCTCACTACAGGAAATGTGATCATTAGGGAAATGATCTGTCACAAAATTCATTGTGATGCCACATTTCAGAACAAAAAGTGCTTCAAAGCTTTTAGCTCAAAAACAAGCTCAAACCCAAATCCCTATGACTTCTTGTCATACAGAGATAGGAGATTTCACTCTTAATAATCCTGGGAATGGCTGACAATGTGTGATGCTGAGTTTTTGAAATGTTAGATGTTTCTTGACCACAGATTCCATCTAGATGCTTCACAATGCAGTTGCTGGAGGAGAAACCAGTTTGATTGCAAATACATCCTAGCTTGGTCTGTCTGCTCATTATCTTTATGGTATACTTGCTTTTCATATTCCTGCTGTTGTTTTAATATCCAGAATTCTTTCTGAATTTCAGCTCTTTGATGATTCTTTTCTAAAAATAATTAAATTTAATATTGTCTTAGTGTCCAGTGCTTGCAATCTTGCTGGCGAGTCTTTCTAATATTGTTTTTGATGGATTTATTAATGTAATGGTCAAGTTGGCAAGCATCAGCTCAGCTAGTGCCTTCTTCATAGGTGAAGCCTTACTAGGAGGAAAACAGGAAGTAAAAAAGATTCCTTAGTTTCTCAATTCGGATAGGAGTTGTCTGCATGCTACAGAAACAAAAATGAGTTTTAAACATTACAGCAGACGGATTTTCCAGATCTGGAGATTCAAAGGATTCTCTGGTGATGCAGGGCTCTTCATCTTCGGCAAAACAAATTCTCACCACTTTCCTGCTTACAAAGGTTAGAGGCATTTCAAGGACACACCCAGATCCACTGCATTACCTTCTTGCTGTCAGCAGATTAATAATTAAACAGAATGAATTTTCTGTATTTCTTTCCACTGGCATTTGTAATCTATCAGGGAAACTTTATTGAAATCAACTGATTTTTGCGGTTTTCTAATATTTGTAATTTTGTTATGCAGATTAATAATTTGTTGGGATTTTAAAAAAAATTAAATTAGAGAAACTGTTAATAGTGATCTATTTCTAAAGCTTAATAATGCAAACTATGAAATAAAAAAAAATTCCGTAAAAATTACAAGGTAGAAGAGAAATATGGTGTGACATGCCCAGGTGTGAACATCCTTGCCTGGCTGTCACCCCTCTGGCTGCCCAGGAAGTCACGCTGACACTCGTTGCTGCCTCCATCTCTCCTGCAGATTTAGACTTCCTTCATGTAGAGCCAGTGTGACAGATGGAGGTGCTTCCCCTTTGGTCTCAGGTGCTTGACCTGGACCTGCAATCTTGGAAGCATTTTCAGGTTTGTTGGTATAGTGATATTCATCCATTTCTTCTGATGCATGAAGGATGGAACTTCAGGACATTTGGATGCCTCTCATCATACTGCTAAGCAGTGTGTAATTTTTCCAGTGATTGATTTTCTCTTGCTGTAGGAAGTCACCACTTTTTACCTAAGAAAACCCATGACTTGGTTTAATGTCGTGTTTTAATTGATGTTTTTTTCACAGAGAATATATTCTACTTTTAAAAAAGCACAGGTAATGATATGCAGATGCAGATTTGTTTTAATGGTCTGAAAAATCCTCCATTCCCAGTACTTGGGAGGGCACACTAATCGAGTTTGCATTCTTCTTTGTGAGAACAAGGCACACATTTGTAGACTCTCACTGCAAATACCATTAAGTTAGTCTGGAAATTGGGCACGCAGAGAAACAGAGTTAATTCACTCCATTGTATCAAACTCCCAGCATAGCTAACCAAAGGACTCCTTGCACAGTTTAAGGCAGTGGCAGAGATATACCATGAAAAGCTTCTGTATTATAAGTAGTATTTGGAGTTAGTCTTGTAAAAATGCACACTTAGAATTAGAAAGTGAGAGATGTCTGTTACATAAATGCAATGTATTGTAAGTATATATGCTATCTTCTGGGTGTAATTTAAACAGGAAAAGTTACATCTCCTTTGAAATCCCCAGTGCTATTTCTGCAGAATATGAGCTCTAGTCTTCTCTGGGACAAGAGTTTAAAATTTAGCTCTAGGAGAAAGCATTTTAGAATGTATGGAAAGAAAGTATACAAATATAAACTGAAATCCTAGAACCTGTAAGGAAATGATGACAACAGACTGTGCAAGTGTGTGCCTCAGCCTAAATGGAGAGGGAGTAGTAAAGCCAGAGAAAAAAAATAAAAGCTGGGTTATGAGTGTTTGTGTAGGTACTAGTGGTTTTCTGAAGATGAAAATCCATCTAAAGTGATACTAACTGAAGATAATATCTATTACTGTAGATAAAATTCAAAGTAATTATTATCAAAATGAAGAAATTAATTCAGGAAACCACATAAACCATAATTAATTAAAAAATTATTCCAATGTATGAGAAAAGCTGTAAATAACTCGATGGGTTTGCTAGATTGTTAAAAAGTACTAGAAGCAATAAAACAGAAGACTAAGTGCCTTTTTTACAAAGTTTTCATCCAGTCAGCCCCAGAGAGATTCCTGTTCAGTGCTGGAAAGTATAAGGCAACAGGAGAAAGCAGGGTTGGCTAAAATCTGTTACTGGGGAGTTTAACAGTTTAGCAGCACAAGGTATTTGCTTCTGGGAGCACTGGGGAAGAGCAGAAATGGGACCTTTTGCCTTTTTTTTTTTTTTTTTTTTTTTTTTAAATAATGCTAGATTTTCTTTTAGGAAGAAAAAGCTAATTAATAAACTTACCAGAAAAAAACCAAACTTGTGGATGCTGTCTTAAGGAAGTGATCTTTAGAGCTGAATGCTGTGGAATTCACTCAACATTTCTTGACGGACTTATGAACATGAAATTCCAAGTAAAAATTAAACAAAAAAACAACAAAACAGTTGCCTGAGCATCAGCTGCTGTGATAGAGTTAGGCAGGGGATTATCATTTTAATGGTGGCTCTTTGGACTTTAGATGGATCAGTGAAGCTTCAGTAGTTAAAAAATACGTGAAATAGTAATAGCAGAGGAATAAAAGAAAAAAGTATTTTGGGTACTTTGGATGTTTGAATGGGGCAACTCGGATCATCCTATCCCAGGACGGTCTCTGGATATTCTGTGCAATAGAAAGGTAAATTCCAGTCTTTGCTCTTAGATATTTGCCATCTCATAGTGAACCACGAGGTTTGTGTCATTGTGGTGGTTGCCTGTGTAGTGCTTTGCAGCTAAAAAAGCACGCTAAAAATGAAGAAAAAGAGTCATTAGGGCAACTACACGTTCTGGTTCTTTAGTTTTGCAAAATTCTATGTCTTCAAACAATGTAGGCTGAAGTGTTAATTCTTCTGTACATTGCCACCATTTACATTCCCTTACCTCAGTGAGGAAGTTTACTCATTTGTGGGTTGACTGGCAGCGTTGCCTAGGAATGGGAAGGTGCTTGCTGGCAATGCAAGCAGAGAGCTGCTTTGCTAAGTACAGACCAGTGCTCTGCTAAATGGAGATAAAATTCAGGCACCCACATCCTGTCACACCATTTAGTTCTTGCAGGCTGCCATTTACCAGGAAATTGAAATAAGTCCATTAGTTCCAAACACTGTTAAAAAACAACAAAGACATAAAAAAGTTATGCTTAATTTGATTTATACTGCACAGGTGAAAGTGTGTCTTGTGACCTTAAGCCTCTGCTCTTGCAGCTCTTCCTGGTGGTGGCAGCAGGGGAGCAAAACCAGCTCTGGCTACTTCTCTGCCATTTTAGGTTTGCAGATTAACAGGAGTAAATTCACAGAACTGGTAGCTAATGCAACGCTTCTTGTACATCTGTAATCATTATTTGCTGCCAATTCCTGTGTCTTTGTGCCAAAGACATTGAATATGCAACTTAAAAATATTGAAAAATTCAACTGCGTTTTATTTTTTAAATACATTTATGTTTCAGATGAAGTTATTGACTAGGGAAGTAGACATTCTCCTTTTACTACTCTATAATGTTAGCAACTTAAATTTAATTTAGCTTTAGCAATAAATTATTAAATGGGCCTGACTGGGTCTATTTTGGAAATTTTTCTGAAATCAGTATGTTATTTGAAAAGAAATACAAATTTTAATTATGCTTCTTAGTCTGTCTGAAGTCAAACTGTACTATTCCCATGAAAACTGGTCAAGACCAGGAAGATAAACATAGTGACATGGCTATGCATCACGGGCTTGCTGGGCAAGCAAATCTGAGCTACTATCTCTGTAGAAGACTGGACTAATCCTTGTGATCTTATCACCTCTGAATTTCAGAATTTCTAATCAAGTTGGCAGAGAGATAACAAACTGTCAAGGCTACCTAAACAGCAATCTAGGTGTCAAGTCTGAAGCAGCTCTAAGTTCCTGGTGAAACTCTGGTGCAAGAATATGTCAGTTTTGACTACTGAGTTAGACTGAGCACATCTTTCAGATGGGGATATTTGTGCTGTGGAGGCGTCATCAGAGCTGTGGGCCAGTTTCCTGGAGTGTTACGTAAGTAGATGCACAATAATGAGATAATGAGGGGTCAGGCAGGTAGGGACCAGCCCCCTGAACGTGGGACCATTGCAGTTTAGAGGTTGGTCACTGAAGGAGCATTGAAACAGGAGCTCCTAAACATTGGCTGGTAGGGAGGGCAGGAGGCAAAAAAAAAAAAAGACAAAAAGTTTTAAGCTAAAACCAGAGAGTAGCTGTTGGGTGGATGTGCAGAAGGCAGTGGAGCTCTGCAGCACCTGCCCCAACGCCCTCTCTGAGCCCGTTCATGTGCCAGCCGTGCTTCATGAGCTGCTGTCAGTGTCAGCATTAACCAGAGCCTGGGAACGAGCACAGGCAGACATTTTGTCAAACTAACTACTACAGACTAAATACATGTAGAAAGTGTTTTATGTACCTTTAAGTGTTAAAATAATTTCTCTGCTCCTCCTTGCTGAGGTGTTGGATTGCAGTGGGTTTTATCTGCTTTGTGTGATGTCTCTATATCTCTGCCAAAGCAACATTTTGAGCTGGCTAATGAATAAACACCAACATTGACTCTCATCTTTGTCCTCTTAAGGTCTGAAGATAGAAACAAGACTATGGGAACCCTCCCATGGTTAAGCCACTCAAATCTAACCTGAAGGTGATTTAAACTGAAAAGGGAGTTAGACCATGTGGCTGACTGACTGTGATGAGTCATAGCCGCAAAGGATGCGATTCCACAGTGCAGCAATGCCAGGCAGAGGCCCCTGAACAAGCAGTAACACAACTACTGGCGGAAGCAGGACTCTCACAACTGCATTCTGGAGTCTAGTGCCTAAGCTCATTAACTTTGATGAGGTAAAAGATGACTTTCATTAGCAGCTGCCTGTAACTTAAAACGGAAAGACAAAACAAGCTTGGCAGTTAAGCCAAACACTTTTTTTTTTTGCACCTTTGCACAAGTAAAAGCACTTGCACTCCTGGCTGGAGGGCCAATGCTCTGGCAAGAGGCTGGTATTCCTCTTGTAATGTAGACCAAAGCCGAGGTCAAATAGACTGCATGGTTCTAATGTGAGCAGTTCCTCATGATGCCATGTGCCATGGGATCTCACTGAGCCATCAGCCACTCATCCCTGCAGAGCCAGTTCCCAAATCACTCATGATGTGGGATTGAGCAGGGGGGATCTCAGCTCAGTGGAGATGTTGTGGACCTCAGTGCTATTTCTTGCATTCATTGAAACATTTTTTTAGTAAGTTCTGTTTCCATTCATCAGAGAATCTTGTTCCTTTGAGGTGGCTGTCTGCCCCATACATGTGCCAAAAATGAATTGACAGCCTTTAATTCAATTTTCTTCTACATCTGCTGTGACCCTGGAGGACTGGTTATTTGTACCCTAACAGAAATTCGTTTTATCCTTGGTACAGGGTTCCATTCCCTGATCATTGTGTTCCTTATTTTCTTGAAAGTTTTAGAGTCTTTGTAAAGCTTTCTTTTGACTGTCAGCCTTAAAAACAGTCTGACATATCTTTCATTGCAGAAAGTCTATTTCAGACTGCTTTATGCTATTGTCACTGCAGATGATGTTGGTCTGTCGTTAATTTCTTTGGGTCTTGGTTATGTAAATGTGTATGAAGTACATATTTCATATCCAAAAGGAAAGAAAGATCACATTGTGTTAACACTGAGGAATTTATTTGGTTTGCAGCAGATGAGAAGAGCATCTATCATGCATCTTTTACCATGGAGTTTCCTACAAAATGGTCTTATGTGGCAAAATGGAAATCCAGAAGCTAGATTTTACTTTTTTATTTTCAAAGTTTTTTGAAAGTTTCTGCTCATGAGGGTATTCTTGATAATCCTGATCAAAATGCTGCAGTCTCTGTCTTTTTTAGTTGCCTTGCTAATGTTGGGCACCATTGAAAATAGTCTTTCATAATTTTAATATGAATTAAACTACCTTGAAAATTTCCCTTTCAACATCAAGTATAATGAAAACTGAAAAACTTGTCAAAGAGTTTGGGTGTGAGTGCCATAGATTGTGCAGGGCTTTGAGCATAGTTCAGTTTATCCAAGTACACCTAACAGTTTACTAGTGCAGAGCAGCCCATGGAAATCCAGGTGATCCCACACTTGAGTTGGTCTCCATGCACCAAATGGAGGTACCAAGAAGGCTCACCTGCCTTCCTGAGCCAGAAGAGCTGAGTGCTGAATTAAGCACTGTCAGTGCCCACTTCCTGCTTGGGTGTGTTGATGAGATCTGGTTAACAGATCTGTTACATGCCAGACTCTTTAGAAGTCTTGATTCATGAGATCTTTCTTCAAACTATGATCATTTTTCAAGCTGTACATAATTCCTACTGAAGTAAAGGACAAATAACAAATTTCTGTGCTTCGTTGAACATCTACCAGGTTTTGTCTTTTTTAGTTTGTGAGGCATACATATGAAATGTGAAATAATAGGTGCTGAATAAGATCTTCAAATGTCTTAGTCTACACAACTGAAAAAAACCTTATATATTTCTGTATTAAAAATGAAAGAGCAGTAAATTTTACCAGTTCATGTAGCTATACATTCACCAGTATTTCAACCAAATACTGTAAAAGTATAGACTTAGAAAAGCCTTACACACATGGGCATATACTTGTGTCTTTCTGCTTCAGCATTTCCACCTATCACAGCAGACAGTACACACACTACTTCCAAACTATGAGGGTGTGTGTATACAAACTGGTACTTGTGTTACAAATCAAATTGGGATTCTGACCTCCCACCTCCAAGTGGGAGTTGTTATTGTCATAAGATATGTAATGCTGCTTATATACACATTTCTTATTATTAGACATAAGGAATGTTTACAGGTCTGTGGAATTTCCTGGCTTGTGCATAGCTGTGCCTATATAAAGAGTGTAAAATTATCTGGAGCATGAAATTGGATGTTCTCTTAACTTTGCCCTGAGGGCTTTCCATGGGTCCCTATACATTGAAAGGTCCATACAATTCTTTTCCTAAATAAATTCTTGTCTAGCATGCTTATCTAGTATCTTTGATTTTTCTTTTCTTTCACAGACCACTCATTTGATACTTTTAAAACAAAAAATTATAATAAAAAAGGAAACTTGAAATGCTAATGAAAATTGCTTGCCACAGGCAAAAGATGGAAGCACAGACTATTTATGTTCTTTTTGCCTTGAATTATTTAAAGAGATACTGAAATCAGTCTTGTTCAAATCCTGAGGAGCATGAGCTTTAGATTTTTGCTGGAATAACCACAACCCTTGTGAGCAGAGTGGAGTCCTTCTGTTCTGAGCCTTTATTTTTATTTCCTGAAACATTCAGTATACAGTCTTTTAGAAAAGGATGATCAGCACAGGGTTTAAATCAAAATTAGATGAACTGTTTTCATGTCTCTTTGCTTGTGATTATCATGTGGCTCGTTAAAGTTGGATCTCACATCTCCTGTTTGTTATGATGAAAATAGCAAATGGAGAAAGGAAAAAAAAGAACACATCTAAAATGCAGTGAAAGGCCCAGCACTGGGTACCAAAATTACTGATCTGATTTAAAAAAAAAATAAAGAAGGGGAGGGGATCAAGAAATCACTTTCACTTTCAACATTTTTATTGAATTCCAGAGTTGCGTGGACTCTGCTCTCGCTGCAATCCATTCATCATTGCCTCTAACGTGACATGAAGTAAGGGCCCCTTCTTGACCTGCTCAGCTGCTCAGCTTCCCTGAAGGGACAGAGCCCAGGTTTTGCAATCCAGATTTTGAGATAGTGAGAGGCTTTTGTAAGTGTGTGCAGGCCATTCTGGGGAGCTCGAGCTCAAGGAGTTTCTCTCTTTGCAGCCTGTTCCTGTTTATGCAATCAGACGGATGTGAGCATATTTTTTATGTCACTTTCAGATCCCTTGTCTGTGAACTTCATAATTTTAAATTAATTTCTAAATGCAATATGCCACTATCTCCACTTTGCATGGGATGTTAGAGAGGCGCAGACATGGAGGGTACATACAACCACTCATATATTTAAGTGACTAAAAAGTGGAATTCCTGAGTAGGATTTTGTCACAGTCCAAATTTTTCTCATTCTAGCTGAAGATAAGATAGATTTCAGGTCACACATCAAATATAGGACATTTTGATTAATTTAAATAGTGTAATTTCTGCTTTTCACAGAATCTCAGAATTAGCTAGGTTGTACAAGAACTTTGAGATCATCGAGTCCAACATATGACGTAACATCATCTTGTCAACTGGATCATGCAACTAAGTAGCATATTCAGCCTTTTCTTAGACACCTCCAGGGAAATAATAAAAAATTAATGATAAATTTTAACAGGCAGTTTTCTGGAAGATAATGATACACATCACTGATTTATTTACTTCTTAAATGATTTTTGCATGAATAATGCTGGTAGAATCTGAACCTTACATGATGCTTCCTATCAACATTTTGTGTGTATGGATTACTGTGTTTTAAATTGCACCCTAACAAGTATGCAGTTGATTTAGCTGTTGGTCAGTGAATAGTAGCTGTCAGAGTATTTTCTGAACAATAAAAATGTTATTCAGTAGCACATTTGATGAAGGTTTTTCAATTCTGATAAATTTTGGCCTGAATGTCTGGAGGAAAAAGTGAAGATAGTAGCCAAGTGAAATCACTGTCCCTTGAAACAAAGAGAGTTTGCTGGCTGCATCTGGCAGCCCCAGGAGGGCAAGGAAGCTCCCCAGCAGGCAGAGTTGGTATGGGAACAGTTCTCCACTGAACTGCATGATTTTTTTCCTCTGTATTCTCTATCCTTTCAAGAAACAGAAGCTAGTTGTCTATCAGCCAGTGCTGGTTAGGATCTTCTCTTCATGCTGGAAGAAATCTGGGTCATAAGAGATGACTGAGACTAGCAGGATAGTTTAGAGCATTGCTGCTTGGAGATGTGAGGCTGGGACTTCAGCTCATGGAGCACAGGGACTGCTGAGGGGCCTGCTAAGCTTGGAGCAAGAAGTCACAGAAATACAAATGACAGATCACTGGAAAAGGAAATTTTTGTGCCACATCTTTATTCTGATTTGTGAATCTTTCAAAGGCTGAGGCTGTGCAGGCAGAGTAACTGAGCACAATAAAAACCCAGCACTGTGACTGGAGATACTGAGCAGTGGCTCATGCATTCTCTGCTGTAGAATAAAGCAGCTAGTTTTCTTTAGGCCTGAACTGCACAGTCATCAGATAATTCAATTAAAATTTAATGTTTTATTTTGTGAGTAAAGGCAGATCCTCACGCAGATCTTCACTCCAACTCCAACATGCCCATTTGAACCGTGGGACATGTTCTCATCCAAGACAGCAGCTGAATCCCCCACCCCAGCATTTGACTCTGTAATAGGGTTGTTTCAGAAGCACCAAACATCATTGCATCCCTTCTTTGAGCCAGTTGCCATCTTCTAGATGTACCAGAAATGTTGTTTCCACAGGACTGTCTGAAATGTGTGGTTTTTGCAGCAGTACTGAATTACCTTGGTGAAGGAAAAAAGGATGCAGGTACAGCTGTGCATTAGCCTGTGTCCCTAGGCCAGAGGTGCAAGTGACTGCAGCTTTGGGGGCTCTGGATTCTTTCTGTCCCCAGCTGTTACTGCTGAGGGGCACAACACCCAGGTGCTGTCAGTGCTGCTACACCTTTGCAGCAGTCATTCAGTGTTGCTCTCTGGAGGGCTGTTGCTCTGTCATTTGTCACGCTCTGGTGTGACCTCGGGTCCTGCTGGCTCGAGTCTGTGTGCTACCGCACAGCCCTGCTTGCCCTGCCCTCAGCCCTTGGCCAAGGTGAAGCCATAGCACTCCTGTGGTACATTTATATATCTTTTATCAGTAAAAAATCTGCAGTGCATAGCAATCAAATAAGTGGTTTGGTAGGGTGTTTAACATAGCAGTGGATCAGAGAAAAATATTATGAAAAGGAATATCTCAGAGGCAGATGTCAGTTCTTGAAAGAAATGTTCTTTTAAAAATCACTGGGTGAATCTTTTTGAAAATCACTGATTAGAGTCCTCATTGACATAATGCTCCCAGTAAGTACAGTGCTGTTGATCCAAGGATGTCATGCTAATAGAACTCTGGGAAACAGAAGGTATTTCTGATTTCAACAGGCTTTATATTATCAGTGGCTAAAATGCTGATCTTAGAATCAGCAGACTCACAGAAAGACTTGGGTTGGACTAGACCTTAAACATCATTTACTTGCAGCCTCTCCTACTCTTCATATGGTACTAAACTGTTTATGGTTTGAATTTGAGCTAATTAAAGACCGTTTAGAGAAGTATTCCCAAGTTGATTTTGTTTTTTAGAGCAAAGGACCCATTTTCTATCGCTGGCAAAATTACATAAAAAGTTATATGCAATCAGGAAGATTTACAAAATCAGATAATGCTTTAATCTTGAAGAAACTCAAAGATATCTGTCTCTGAGAAGCAGAGAAGTGAGTCAGGTATTTAAATAAGCCATGGTCCAATGAAGGGCCTGAAATGAAGAAGTTTACCCCTGCCTCACACTCTCACCAGCAGTCAATCCGTCAGTTCTCAGCTGTAGCCTCTTTGTCTGATCAAACTCTTTAGAACTGAGCTGCTTCTGCTGTTCTCCACAGCTTCCAATAGAGTCAGCAATTGCAAGAGCTGTGGGAGTAAGAATTGAGAGGATGATATAATACGTGTAAGTTTTTTCCTCCTTCTGCTTGCCATAAACAATATCCATTCAGCAAATCCAGAACCATCCTGTCAGTGCCATTGAGCAGAGCAATATGGAGCAAGTGTTCAAGGTAGATGTGGGAAATGCAGATCAAGGAAGGTACAGCAGGGCTGGAAAAGTCATGACCCTGGGGAGCAGAGAAGGGAACAACATGAATCTGGCTCAAGACTTTCTGTGTACAAATATTGAAAATATATAAAAGGCAGAGCAAATATTAACACAGATTTTTTTGTCTGTAGCACAAAATTGCCATACAAATATCACATCCAATCTTTCATTCTTCATGTATAGGTGTTTCTTAGTGACTGTGGAGGGTACCCAGCATTTCACAGCTGAAGGAACTGTTACATCAGGGTTTGATACTCTCCTCTCTTGGAGACAATTCACATGGTGACAAGGACTCCCTGCAAAGCAGCCTGGACTTCATCCCAAAGATTGCCACCCCTCACTGTCACATTAATGAACCTGTACAACTGAAAATAATTATAAATGCAAATGTTATGAAAAGGAGTTTAATAGGGATGTTTCATGACTGCACTAGAGAAGTGGTTGAGCACTAAGATAAGTCTGATTGCTTGGGCATGTGGGTGCCATGGTAACTCCGTTTGCATTTGGAAGCACTTAAGCTCAAAACCACAGTATGCTGCACCCTCTTCCTTTTGAGCAGGGTTCTGTAGAAGAAATGCAGAAGTAAACAGCATGAGAGAAACCACAGAGAAGCAAAGGCAGCGTTAGCTGTAGCTGTATAAGTGGGTTACTGCAAAACCTTCCTGTGAAGACTGAAAATATCATTTAAAGTATGGTGCAGTTGATAGAAAACCCCTCCTTCTGGCTGCTAAAGATACAATATTCCTGGGTATTTATTTTAGGTTTGCCGGAACTGTGTTGGTAAAAAGAATTTGATTTGCTGTTTTTGGGTTTTGTTCTACTTCAGGTTTATGATTTTGAGAAATTCTACATGTCATTGGTAACATTAATATTTCCATTAATATTTCTTCAGGGAAATTTCTCTTTTGCTCTTTTTAATTTTTTTTTTTTAATTTTCTTCTGGAAAAATTAAACTCCTATGTTTATTTTGCATAATCAGAACCAGAAAAATACTTTTTAAAAATGATCAGAAATATTCAACGTATATTGGAACATTGTGTTCCTCTCTATATCTGTCAGTTATAAACTCTTAATTCCATCCCTTTCTTCTGGTTGCTCCCCCTTGTACTTGATTGCTGATTAATTAGAATTGTTTGCCTTCTCCATAGCTGTAAATGCTGATTAATGCTCATAGTTGACTCTGAACTTGAGGACGATAGGGAAAATTCCAGTCTTGGAAGGTGGACAGCAAGGAGAGGGATCCAGAACAAGCATTAATTTCAGAGGTCAATTTTCACTAAAAGCGTAACACCCCATCCTATCACATTAGCTGTAGTTAGAGCAGCACTCACCCCTGAGCTGTGCTCTGCAGGGACACCACTGCAAGTCAGCTCTCAGCACTGGCAGGTGCTTGGGAACAAAAAGGCCTTTGACTCTCAGATAATGCTTTAACCAAAGGTTAAAGGTGCAGGAAAGAGTGCCAGGATCAGCCTCTTGGGCAGCACTGTGTGAAGGAGTTGCTATGGGAGGCAATTATTAATCAATTGTACAAAAAAAAATATTTTGAGAAATCAGGTGGAAACGATTTTAATTATCATTCTGAAAAGTCAGAATGATCAAAAGCAAACAATTGGCATTTCTTAATCAGAACGTTTTAGAATTTTTGTTAATTTAAAATTTACGTTTCAATATTTTATCACTTAATTTCTGGTGGAAATAAATATTATAAATATTTCCTGTGGAAAAGAAATTATACTGTTAATTAATTAATTAATTGCTATAGGGCTATGAAGATTTTATCAATTAGACAAAGAATAACTTAGAAGTGATTTGATCATCTTCAATGACCACAAGAGTAGCTTTTTATTTTAGGACCCTCAGAAATGTCTCTGTCACCTAAGAAAATTCTATACTGTAAACTCAAATTAGTAGTTTATTTTTTGACTCAGAGCATGAAAAATTTCTCATATTTTTAATATGAACTCTCTATGGCATTCTTTTACTCAAGTTTCAAAGAGTAGCAGTTTGTCCAGAATCTGGGAACATTCTTAGCTTTTTCTTCCCCAGAATCAGTGATAAAGTGTAATTCTGTAGTTTCTGATTATGAAAGCACTTCAGCACATGTGATCCCACCTATAAAATTTGAGAGGTCCTGTGTGGTATAGAATTATTCAAATTTTAAGTGTTTGCTACTCTATTCTTAGGTCTGCCCAGATTTGTTTATAAAGTAGCAATAGATCCCTTCGTTTCGTGTTTTCAGCAAAAATAACAGTAACATCTCTGGCCCCGATGCTCATTTACTTTAAGGTCTCTTTAGCTGGTTCTGGCAGCACAAGGGAGCCTTAAAGTAGGTGTGAATTACATCCTATCCCACTTGAAGTTTAAAAATAAATCAAACGGCGCTGGCAGCATTTTGTAAGGCTCCTTGCCTCACTCACCCTTCACCTGCCACCGGGAACTGTTCTTTTTTTGCAGTTTAGTGTTGGCTTGCAGGGGAGCTGCAATGTCTGTGCTGTTTGCTAGGAGACCCCCTCAAAGAGCTTTACTCCATCTGAACAAGTAGACCACATCCTGTTGCTTTCTGTGCAGATGTGAAGAGCCCTGACCTTGCTGAAGCAGTGCTGTTCAGCTGTGAAAAGAGGGAAGGCAGAATCTGGACCTACGTTAGTTGCTTGGTGTAAAATGCTGCCTGGTGGGGGTTGCTGGGATCTGTCCAATATACCAAAGGCTGGAGAGATCCTGGGAAAAGGGCAGCAGCTCTGCAGAATCACTAAGCATTTTTCCTGGCAGCAAAATCCGGCTGCCAACTGTTTTACAGACATGAGGCTGAGAGGAAGGATTACTTCCTCTGCCCCCTCGCAGCTCTGGCAAACACACGAGGAGTACAGCTGGATGTGAAGAGCCAGCTGGTATGGTACCAGGCTAGATAAAACACCAAATGCACTATTAGCAGAAGAGGCATCCTTCCTGCTTCCCACATTGCTGTGCTGTGTGTGTGGAGGAATGCAGTCCTGCAGCATGCTGTGCTCAGGGCAGGCAGCCTGAGCTGCTGCCATTGCAAGCTCAGCCTCCCGGCCAGTCCAGCAGGAAATACAAAACCAAGTCCATTTTATTCACTGTGGAAATTCAGCACCAAAATGGAATTAAAAGGCATGTCCCTGTCATCGGCTAATGGATTTCTGCCTCTATAAACATGATAACATTTTTAATGCTGATTCAACAGGATCTCCATCTTATCAGCTGGAGTTTGTGTTATTAATAGCACATGTACACAGGAAATGTGTGCTGGCACTTCCTGCTACTTGAGAAGATCACACTCTGGACTTCCTTGAAACACATTTTTATCTTTTAACATATTCTAGATCCCAGCTCTCTTCTGTTGAGTTGCTTGGTCCTGCCAAGGGAAAACATTTTCCTAAGACAGCAAAAAGTTGTCTCCTTATACAACTGGATTTCTTATACAGGTGCAACCACAGTTCACTGCAGTGAGTGCAGAGTCAATACTGCAGAGGTGATGCAGCAGCTCCTGTACCTTCAGGAGAAAGAGTGGTCAGCTCATTTGTTTTAGGCACATTTTGTTGGCAGCATGTCGTTCCATCTCAAACCTTTCTTTGAAGCTGCAGCTGCATTCTGTCCGCCAACTGGTAGGAAGGAGAATGAAAGCGATTAGCCAGGCTCCCATCTGCCCTGGGATGAGCTGCTGGTTATATCCTTTTCCAGGGCATGTGATTAAGGCCAGATCTGCTCAAACATTACTGATGGGTTTGAAACCTTTTAGGTAAATCAGCAGGAACCAACTGGTGGCCAAATCAAGAGAAGGGGGAGGGGAGATTAAAAACTTACTGCAGTAGCAGGAACTTTTTCTATGCTCTAGTTCTGCTTGGGTTATCTGATGTTATCCTTGTTATCCTACACATATCATCATAAGAAATTCTTGATAAGAATATTGGATGCAGTTTAAGCTTTGAGAAAAGTTTTGGGGTAGTTCCCATTTAAACTCAGACTGACTTGCTTAGTTTGGCAATCATCAAGCTTTCTTACTGCACAGCATGTGTTTGGGGGATTGGACATCCTCATTACATTTTAAACATATTTTTGGATTTCAGCTTTCAAGTTTCTGGAGTTATGTTTTAGAATATGAACATGAGCAGACAGTTTTGTCTTTGAGGTTACCTTGGTTAAGGTGAGGTTAGCTCAGACATTTGTTAGTGCTGGGATATTTTTTTGAAAATAAATTAATAGTAGCAATATACCTGTTAATCTCAGAGTAACAGATTCTGGTGTATTGGGATCCTTCTTGATTTTTCCTTCATTTTACCCAGTATCTCTCAAAAAGGTTTCATGGGGGAATGCATTTGCTTTTCATTTTGGGAGGATTTTTTAGTGTTCTGGTGCCACCTATTGAATTCTTTTCAACTGTGTCGTGTTCCATTGCTATAATGAAGCATATCAGGGAACAGAGTCACAGGAGAGCAGGAGACCCTTGAAATGCTTAGAACAGTATAAAACTGCCATGAAGTTCTTTTAAAATGTCAGTGCTTAGTTATAGGGGGCAAAAAAGGGCAATCTCGTCCTCTTATTTACCATAGTGTTTTAAGACACTGCTCTGAGCGAGGCAGTGGGATCAGGTGATCTCTTGAGGTCTTTTCTAACCTGGAGTTCCATGATTGTGTGTAATGTTTAGCATCTCTCACTGGGGGTGAGCAATAGACCTTACACTTTTTAAGCTATTAGCATTATTCCTAGCTTTACAACGGGGAGGATGGGGAAAATTATTTTCACAGGAATCTTAAGGAAGTGAATGAGGCAACCAGAAACACAACATTGACAAGCTTATGATCCCCCTTATCTCTTATTATCTTACTCTACTTGAAAGAGGCAATCTTGATGTATATGTTTTTATCTCTATTATGTCTGCACCAGAGATCAGTAAATAGCTTGAAAAGTATTTCTGAATGTTTCACTAATCTGAACAGATTTTAATTTAGGACTTTTTCTGCCACTTCTTTTATTCTGTTACTGGAAAAGTTTCTAAGGGGAAGTTAATCTGCGTCAATGCTCAGGGAAAGTTAATATTTGACTTGAAGGATATTTGATGTGCTAAACCAAAGTAAGATTTGAGAAAGGAAGGGGAATAATTGATTCTTCAGTTAATAAGACATTTGAAAAAAGAAAAATCACATTATGGAATTTAGAATGACTAAGTGCCAGCTTTCAAACACTGAATTGAAAACCATGAAAATACATTGAAAATTTATTGCTTATGGCAAATATGAATGGATATGAATGTTAGCTTTTATAGAGTTCCTTGGCAGTTTAATGCATATAGTTATAGATCATGCAATTGTTGTAAAGAAATGTTGCAGACAGGAGGTTTCAGATGCTCAAGGTACATTGATAGTTCAAAAGGTCACCTGTATTTTAGTTTCTTATCTGTAACCTCTCTTAGGTTAGGAAGTTTTATGTGCTAAGATTCTGTAGCTTTGGAAAGAATGCATGGTCTGTGTTTCAAGGAAGATACATAGATATAAATTAATTAACATGCTAGGCCTGTTAAATATTGTGGCTTCTATACCCATGTTATTCAATCTGTTGTCAGTTTACTACATTTTAGAGATTATGTTCTTACAATTAAGAGCAATGTTATTTTGACAGTTTCATGTGATTTCAGTCAAACCTCATAGACTTATATCCTCATCTCATGGATCAGATCACACCCTTCCCCAGTTCTGTGAAGAAATAAATGCTGCATTACTGGTTTTAGCCGAACTTCATTTGACTTCAGTTGATACCTTTTCTGTAAGGTATCAGGTTACTGGCTTTTACTGAATTGTAATTTGTAGTAAGGGATCTTGCATAATGTACAGTCCACAACAAATTCAGTTGCTCACTAGAAAAGTACTTGCAAGACTTTAACTTTTGTTTACATTCATATTCACATCATGGCTTAGACACATTCATGACAGTTCCTTGCACCAAGAAATTCTCACTCCCTGCAGGTGGCATTGCAGAATTCACGGTGGTCACTCAGCAGCCAACACGTGTGCTGCTGCTTGTCAGGTCCTTAAGGAGAAAATCTCTGGAGTCCCAGTGATGCCTGGAAACCCAAGGCATCACCAGGATAACTGCTTGTGTTGGTTTTCTGTGTCAGAGATGAGGGACATGGTTCTGATGCTGACACATGAACAGGATACTTACATATCCCTTACAAGTAATGCAGTTTCTCACATAAACCTGGCTTTTTGCTTTAAAGGTTGGAGTTTATTTTCAAAAGACTAAAGCTACAGCAGTTGTGAAGTGCCGTGTAGGGAAGCTGAAGTAACAGAGCAGTCATAAAAAGGGAAGAACTATCTGAAAAACACGTGCAACAAAAAAGAGAGAAATGAATTCCAAGACATAAACATAGTGGGAAAGATCTGATAGAAAAAGAGCAAAAGAAGGAGGAAGGAAGAGCCAAACAGGTGGATGGAAGTTTGTCAGATGGGGCCCTGAGCAGCCCAATCTTCTGGGTGGGCATCCCTGCCCATGGGTGTTTGAACCAGATGATGTTTAAGATCCTCTTTAACCCAGACCATTCTGTGATTCTGTGATTGCATACTTGATATTTTGGGGACCTGGTTGTTGCTGCATCCACTAAATATAACTTAAGAATGTGTAACTTCCTGGGGAAAGCTTAGCTGATATTTGGGAGGAAGGAATGTGTCTTTTTATATTTTAGGCAAATTCCTTGAAAGTTTAAGTTACACTTTTTCTCTCTCTTTCTCTTTTTTCAGGGCAGGAGACATCAACGACCGGACCTGGTAAGAAACAATTTTCATGGCAGAACTGCATTGGGTTTTTTTTCCCCCTGAAAATGTCTTCTTTCTTTTTCACACACAATTACCTCACGGAGTGTATAGTGCCTTTTCATTCACCCCACAAAATGAAATATGCTGTTTTAATAGGCAGGAATATCAGACAAATGTGGTTTTGAGTAATGTATTTAGGTATAGTTAAAAACACAGCATTTAGCATGAAAGGCACAATCATAACCGAAAAAGAATATACTCCCTGATTGTTCATCTAACACCTGTTGAATCCCCCGCACTTTAAATGTTCGATGTGCCTTTGTTTCGTTAAGAATTCCCAGCGTCTCAGTGCGAGAGCGCTGCAGCACTGCACCCCGGTGCTGTGGGCAGCTCTGTCCCTCCTGGGCCGGGCACACCTGGCTGAAGCATCACCGACCCCGCTGTCCCTCTCACCGCAGGTGCCAGCCTCGCAAACAGCACGCACTTCTCCACGCAGGGGCCCTCCGAGCCCGGCCCCGGCACGGCGCCCGGCCCCGGCACGGCGCCCGGCAGCGCAGCACGCACCGGCAGCTCTGCTGCCCCCACCGCACGCACTCCCTCTGCCTCCGGGAACGCTTCCCCAGGTTTGCTGGCCCCTCTAGAAGCCACGTTCTGCTCTCAGAACTCTAGGGGAAAACTTGTCCGGGCTTATCTTCTTTTTGCCAGGGTCGGGATTAAATGCGCGCGACGGTATTTCTTGTTTGGATTTAGATGTTCATCGGTTCTTATCTACATAAGTCTCACAAACCTTGAGTTCTACAGCACTTCAAGCTAACAAACTAAAAATGGAACCCTATCTCTCTCTTCACTAGGCCTTTTAAAGATAAACTATCCAATTAAAAAATGACACCTAAATTATTTTTACTTTTAACCCAATAACCAACCATCCATGGCCCACAATGTGGATTTTTGTATCCAATTACATAATAGCACCTAGACCCATAAAGAAGAAGGTGAAGAGGAAGGACAAACCTCTGCTCTAAAACCACCATCCTGCTTTATATATATTACTTTCAGTTTTCCACCATGTGGTATTACACACTCCTACTCAAACTACACACCCATAATCCCTGTTCTGTCATTCAATTTTGGAACCCTTCTCAACGGTCTAGGTCAAATGCAGTGTTCTCTTGTCAGCACAGAAAGTCTGAAATTCTCAGTGACCAGGGTTCCAACAAAAACTAAGTCGTTCAGCACCAGGGTAGCCTTTTCCAGCTCATGGTTCATCAAACTGAAAAGGTGTCTGCACTTTGGCACAGCCGCAGTGCCAGGATTATGTGCAGGATCTGGGCTCTGAGGGCCAAATCTTGCAGTCACCGCAGTAGCATCAAAATGCCAGCTGATGCCAACAAGGCTGTTCCCAAAGCAACAGCAATGGGAATGAGCCTAAAAGGGAAATAGAAACCTGTCAGGGGTTTATAAACAGGGAATGCTTATAAATATGAGATATAGTAAGAAATGTAGTGAACAAGATATGTGATCTGGCAAACAAGCACTACCTAGAGCTGTTGTTTGTGAAACAGTACAAGTGTAATTGTGTTTTATTGTAAGAATATAGCAATATGTTCTAGTTTTTCCCAGTTCACAAATTGGAACATTATTTTTATGTTGACTTCATCTGGAATTATGACATAATAGTGACCAAAAAAAATTGTCATTGTACATTGCAAAATTAATTTGTAAGTGGTATACTCCTGAAAATTTGCTTTCATTTCACATACTCATTTTTTTGGTTTATTTACTATATTAACATGACTTTTCTTTCAGCAGTCTACTCTAAATTACAAAAATCCCCTAAGAAAAAAAAAAAAACAAAAACAGAGAAGTGCTGTAGTGTAAGACATTTCTGATGATAAAGCCATATGAAAAAATGAATTTCACTTTTTGATCCTGATATGTTGTTTATTTTCTTACAGATGATTACAATTCAACATCCTTGCACAGCACCACCTCATCAGTCAGCATGCCACCAAGCACTGGGATCAGCCCCATTCCCAGCTCCACTCACACAATAGGTGACAAACTTGCACACAGTTACCACAGTTTTGATACATCAGGCACAGAAAAGGGGTTTGAATGAGGCAATTCATTTAGAATGTATAAAACCTAAGCATACAAATTATGCATTAAACATAAGGGTGTTTTTAGGAACCTTACTAACTGTTTATGAGTAATATTAAAGATACCAGATTTGTTACCTGTCAAGCAAGTGCAAAATAGAAATTATTTCCACACAATGGCACATAGTAGGAGAGTAAATATGTCAATTATTGTGTCAGTACTCCTCTTGTTATTCACAGAAATTTGCCCAAGCAGCAAAAAGATGTGAATACATCCAAGATCTGTGTGCCTCTCTGACTTCCAATGTCTTCCCTTTGGTTTAACACAACAGTAATACTTTCTTGGAATCTAGTAGTTCAAGCACTTAGAGTGATTTTAGTTGCCATTGGGCTGTAAGGAATTACTCAGATCAGTAAAATATATGTATGTGCTTGTGCAATGTACATCCAGGAGCTGGACACTTTCCATCTCTTTGAACTGTCCTTTGAGTAGCTGTAGGCTGCTGTCTGCTCTTTGACAAACTGAGCTTAGCTTTTACTTGTGGGTGTTCTGCCCCTTACAGTCTTGGTGAGTCTCCCTCTCAATTTGCCCTCTCCTTAGGGCCACTAACCAGCTAGGTGACTCCCAGCCTGAAGGCAGGCAAATCTAGGGCCTACCTTATATAAAAAAAATAGATTAGATTTAGTGCCTTGGGATATATTAAGTAACTGTTTTCAGGATGAAGTTCAGAAAATACCAACAAAAATTTCTTTTGTGTATCCCAGTGTCAAAGTAGTCATTAAACGATCTGTACTATTGTATAAATCTCTTTTCAAAGTTAAGAGAGGCAGTGCAAAAAGCAGGTAAATTTTGTTTCTTTGGTGACATTTTATACTGCTCAGGTGCCCATTCCACAGCATACATATCCTGGAAAACTGCTGTAGTTTGTCATACTGCTGTAAGAGTGTGTGTTTGTGGAATATTCTTGTGTAATTTTGTACTCAGAAATGTTACCAATAACTAGTTTGATTTCTAGCTCATTGATGTCATTGGAGAATTGTGAAAGACACTTGATTCCTAAAATAACTAGTTAAAAAATAGGGTTATGTGTAGCTGATGTTTTCTTCCCTATTTCAAATGTGAGAGAAGTGCTAAATACATTTACTTATATTGAATATATTGAACAGAGTTTGGGGCAGTACTGGTCACCCTTCTCCAATGCTCTGTGGAAAAAATACTCAACTTGTTGAGACAGATCTTTATATTGTTTTCTTTTCTTACAGAAAATACCACAGTGATACCTGAAGCAGATTGTGGTAAGAACCAAACCCTTTATTCTCCTTCAGTCTTGAAATGTGGCCAAATAATAAATTCAAATACAGAAAATTGGTAAAGCTGATAAAGCAATAAAAAATTAAAATGGATCAATTATCATCTTTAGCATATAAAATGTCTTCCAGTCCTGGAAGAAGTAAGATTAAAGTTATTTAACAATTCTGGTCTTTTCACCTCCATTTACAGTGCCTTTTCTTTCAGATATTATTCAAGATGTAAAAGACTTTACAGAGGACCTTGATAATGCTGAAGTTTTTCTGAACATTACCACAAAAGACAGAGAATATGTTATTTCGGGGGGTGGCAAAAACATAACTGTGAATTCCAGCAGCCATTCAATAGAGCTTCCAAAATGCCACATATACACTGTTGAAGTTAAAACTGGCAAGTGTTCAAAAAATACTTCTTTTCAAATTCCAAAAGGTAGGTGTACAAGGATTTTAGTAGTTTCTTTAAAAATTTTTTTTCAATTTTGTTATATGCAGTAATTCAGCTTCCCCAGGTTTCTTTGGCTATTCTTGTCACTTTTCAGAGAGTCAGACAGAAAGTTTTCATATTTTGTCCATTTTTTGAAGTTGCACATTAAAATTTCTCAGTATTTTCTTAAAGACTAATGTAAACAAACCGTAATTTTTTTATTCTGAAGAAAAAAAATGGAACTTCAACTGCGTTGACCATATGCAGTGTGGTAAACAATAGCAAGACCAGCCACCACTTCAAAGCTGGTGTTTATGCTGAATGTCTGGACTAAAACTCTAATATATTGTTTGAATATCCGTGTGTCTTGATCTCATGAAGGCTTTTTCAATTTTTACTTTCCATCTCTTATTAAATTCTTTGTATTTTATTCTATGCCGATTGTGTCTTCATATTGCAGAAGAAGTCAAAAACCATAAATGAATTGTTATTTGAAGTCTCAGTATAGCCAATGTCACAATGATGTATAATATTCTTCCTTTCCAGATGTCGATAACCCTCTTCAAGTCAAGAACATAACCAACACATCTGCTGAGTTCTGTTGGAGTAGATCACTTTCCTGTGCTAGTGTGAATGTTACCTGCAAGAGCGAAATACAGCTAAAGAATTCTAATAGTGGGTTATGTAAATATTTATTTTTAAAAACATTGCTGATGTTGTCTTTTGGTGAGAGACTGGCAGATTTAAATTAATTATGCCAGTCTGAGGGAAGGGTAGCTCAGAATTCCTGGGACTGCCAGTTGAAGGACTACCATCCCCACACACAGTTTAAACTCAGAGAACTCTTTTGCTGAGTTTACCAGCTTCACAAGTTGCACAAATTCTGGAGATGCTGAGGTCCTGTTTGGTTTTCTGAAGGGCAGCTGAGCAGTTTGGAAATGCTGCAGTCTGTGGGTGTGCTGTGAGCTGACCCTTGGCAGGTTGCCTTGGCCACTGGCTGCTCAGGCTCTGGATGGTGTGAGTCCAGGCTCTCTGCTCTCAGAGCCAGCCAGCCTGAGGACAGGCTGGCTCAAAGACACCTCGTGTGACAGGGCAGATATGGATGCTGAATGGCCTCACGTGTGCCAGAGAAATGGGTGATGGATGTTTGGGGCTGGAGATTTCCTGCGTCAGGGAGCTGAAGAGCTGAAAAGCCATTCCAGGGCTCTGCAGACTCCTCATGATATGTTCTGATTTCTGTGGGAAAGCTGTTTCCTTAGAAAGTCAAATCATGACCTTCAGTGATAGAAAGTAAAAATCTATGCAAATTAAGTTAGTGTGTAAGAACCAAAAATCTAGTCATTGGATCAGGTTGTACGTTTTTCTGTTTGGAATATTATGATAGTTTATTACAAATGATATTGAATAAATATGGTAGAGAAAATCTCAGTTGAAATGGTGCCACATACTTTTGGAATTGTGAAAAATATTGATAAAGCTCTTCCGATGTCTACAGATCCAAAATATGACAATTTAATTTGTGTAGTGCTGAATGATTTATTACCAAACCATCGGTACAACTGCACTGGAGTACTGCATTTTACTGAAAGGAATTCTACCAAACAATCCTTTGAGATAGAAACAGACTATGGTGGTAAGTGCAGTGCTTACTTTTGCTTTACATTCCACATATTTATGGGAACCCCTACTATGAAACCCATTATCTGGGTTTCCTGGGGTTACAGATCCACTTGGAGGAGCATTCTCTGCCACACTCCGCTTTTCCTTCAGCTCCTCCTTCCTGGTCTCCTGCCCTAGTGGTTGTTCTTTGATTGCAGTCACCCTCTCAGTCTTCCACTCTGAAGCCTTTCGTTGCTTCTATCAGAGACTGTGATTATTTTTTGTTGTTTTGGAGACTGAGAACGTGGTCAACTATACGGAATTTTGAATGAAGATGCACTCACAAAAAAAGTGCAGACCCACACGCAAAAAGAGCAGATCTAGTCTGAAACAAGTCTTAAATTCTTGATTTGAAGACATTGCAAAATTTTAGTAAAATGTAATGTTGCTGTATTCACCTTGTCCTGAATTAATTAAATGTATGAAATTACTGTAATATGATGCTTTTACATATACTCAGTTTATACTATGTATACTTTCTTGAAATAGAGTACAAAAAATATTACATGTTGTTGGTGTCTTGCTTTAGTGTCAGATGAAATTTAATCTAATTAATAAAAGTAGGTAAAAAGAGGAATACTTTTATCTTCATGTATTGCTAATTATTGTTATTGTTCTTTTACAACAGTTCCAGAAGCAGCACAAAACCTTACAGTAACATGTAATACCACAGGTGTAAAAGTTACATGGATGAAACCCGAGGACACTTCAAAGGGTCCCATAAATGGCTACTTTATCGATTTCTTTGTCGGAGGCAAAAGTAAGTATATTCACTGTTAAATAATTCATTGCTTGTATGTAGGTACAGAGCACCAAGCATAATGCACTGCCAAGTCCTATTGGAATCTCTTAACGCTGCAATTTTTTTTTAGACAAAAGTTAAAATTTCCTTCCTTTAAGGTTGTTCCAGTTGAACTTTCAGTTGAGATTATTCAGTTTACCATGTCAGAACATGACTCTGTCACCCTTCAGTTGGCATAAACATATGGCAGTTAGCATAAGCATGTTTAGATAGGTCTAGCTAAGGGATTGTCTTCTGCTAAATGGCCACTCCTTTCAGATATGCTGGTATAGGCGACCTTACATTTCAATGAATAAATTTGTATCCATTGTACTGGGATCATGTTCTCCAGATGCAAACTTTTCTTCAAAACAAGGACTGGAAAATGAGGTTTTTAATATGAAGAGCCTGATAATAATAAATATGTACCAGGTTTAAGCTAGTCCTGGTTTGATTCATCCTTTAGGCTTAGTTCAGCCTTTCTGTTCATATACCACAGGTTATGTAAACCTGGGCTCCCACAGGAACCAAAGGCTGTCATGCTTCTGTGCTCCTCTGATACAAATAATCTTTCCCATTCTCCATGCCCCAAATTTGACCATAACCCAAAAGGGTGGCAGCCCAAAGAGCCAGTTTCTGTGGTTGTTTTGGCTTGGCTTGGCCAGTGTAGGAGGTGGAGGAGATGTGTGGGTGCAGGGAGGTCTCATGGTAAGCAGGCAGAAGGAAGCACAGAAAGGCCATGGCTCCCCCAGCTTCCCACGCCACCAAAGCCCAGCTGCAGCCTGGGCAGGAGCTTTGCTCGTGTTGCTTCTCATGCAATTCCTCTCTTCTGCTGTTTGCCTCTCCTGAAAGCAGAACTACCACAACATCTCTGACACCACACCAGGATGGACTTGCTCAGTGTGCAGTGACAGCTTCCTACTTCCTCCTTCCCAGGATGAATGTACTCTTTATATGTAAATACTCTCTATGTATTTATGCATTTCCTCCTCTTCCTCAGCCTTCACTTAGGATTATACGCAAAGCAGAGCAACCAGATTAGGGTAATTAAAATAGAAATACACATGACAGTGGTTTCAGGTAGCTCTGATAAAGTGTAACAGTTCCTCTGCTCCTAACATAGATTTCATTAATTTCATTAATTTCATTTTGCAGACATTCATAATGCAGATATCAAAACAACTGAGTATACTTACAGTGGATTTAAACCTTTTACCAGAGCTTCTGTATATGTGACTCCATATACAATCAACAAACTCAATTACAAACTTTCAGGTAGAAATGAAAGCTGTGAATTTACAACAGAAGAAGGAGGTAAATCTGTTTGCTAACTGTTATGACCTAGCCTGATACTAACACAAAAAATTTGTACTTTCCTAGTGTAGTTCATTATATTTTATACATGATATTACTATTAGCCAAGAAACTGATTAACATTAAAATAATTGTACTGACATTCATATCATTAGCATCCCTTTTTAAATTAGTTTATGTTGATCTATTTTTAAATTATGCACTTTGTTCTATATTTTATTTGTATTATATTGTATTTTTCTAATACATATAATTTTAAAAATAAGATTTCATTAATTTGAAATTCTTGTGAAGTTTTTAGGAAGCATTCTGACCCAATATAAAGAAAAAGTTGAATTAAAAAAAAAGAGAATAAAAAAGTTTGGTGTTTTCATTGTGGCATGAAAGCTACAAAGATGTGCAGCCTGTACCTTCTGTTGTGTAGTTACCTATTTGCTTGAAGCAGACCCAGGCTACACCAACAATGTCCATCTGTAATGGAAGTCAGTTAGTTTGGATGTACCTGTATACAGATTCCAACATTAGGTTAAAAATGAAAAAATGTCTGCCAGCCCTTCTGCTGACAGAAAGGTCTGTGCATCTTTTTGGGGCTATCCTTTCAAAAGTATAGTTTGAAGTATACAGGGATCAGAATTGTCACCTGAAGCCCCACAAAACAAAAAAAAAAAACCTGATAAATTAATTTACTGATAAACAGGTTGATCTGACACTTATCTGTAATACAAATTTAAATATGGCTTTAATTTTTTAATTTTTGAATTAATGGTATTAATTAGACCTTCTCCAACTGTCACAACAGTTGATAAGTCAAGCAGGAAGTGAAAGAGTTTTATGGCTTCTTGAACTGATGAATGTATCAGTAGAACACAATTCTTGGAAGTAGGAAAACCTCTACGTTTTAGAAAAGATGTTTTCATCTTCAACAAACACATTGCCTCCAGAAATGTTCACTCTCTCTTTGTCACGGCTCTTTCAGCAGCATGTGGAATAGGAATTTAACAGATCTGCCCTGATAAAAATGATCAGCTGTGATGTAACCTCACACTCAGCCAAGTCAAATATCCCACCACTCCTCCCCTGGGATATTTGATCTGCTTATAAAGCCTTACAGATCTCAGCTCTTCAAGCAGCTGCCTTTTTTTGTTTTTAAGGTGCTGTTTTGCAAGTTGACATGATTTTGTAGAAAATTTCCATGGTGGTGTTCTACTGCAATGTGGCTGCTGAGATATGGCTACTGCTTTACACAGGCTGCCTCGTTTACTTTCTGAAAGGTTTTATCAGCTCTCAGTGAAAGGTCCCTTGGCTGTTCCCCTCAGTCTGAAACCTGCAACATTTATTGCAACATACAAGCTAGAGTTTTTTGAAACCACAGATTAGATTTAACAGATTCTGTATCATTAAATTTTTTTGTGGCTTTAGGCCAGAATTAAATGTAAGGACACTATTCCAAATATTAGAATATACTAGTGGCTCCTGGGAGAAAATTTAATTTACAATAGTTTTGAAGTGAATATTCACTCTTTTTTTCTCCTGTCTTATCTGCTGCCCCATGTTCCTCAAATGAGACAGTGATGTCAGATATAAGAGAGATTTGCCATCATAGCATTTTTGCAGTCTGAATGTCAGTAGAACCTTTTCAGTTCCACTTCACACCTTTACCAGCTTAGATAAGCCCATGATTAAGTCAAAATTGATTTTACTTATCTTGCTAAATTGAGACTGAAATTTTTAAGGACGAAAATGTTTTATTGAGTTATTGAGAGAATGAGTTATTGAGAGAAGACAGGAAACAGACAAGCACATATAGCTTAAAATGTTGGGTTTGAAATGATGAGAATAGAACAAGTAACCCTTTTTCTTGTCTACAGTGCCAGAAAAAGTGGGGAATGTTAAAATAGCATTGACAGCTGATAATGCTGTCCAGATTACGTGCAGAGAACGGGAATTCTTTGGACCATATGCAAGATTTTATTTGACTTGGGAGAATGATGGAGAAACCGAAAGCAAGGACAAATGTGAATTTACAAGAGAAAATCTCTTGTACTTGACAACCTATGCATTTAAGGTAAATTAGCTTATTATATTAAAATATATAAAATATTGCTGCATTTTCATTGTTTAAGCATATTATGCTTGATTTTAGGAAAAAAAGGCAAATATGGTGTAAGAGGTATCAATTTATAATCTGTAGGCCTCAGGTGTAAAAAAGTAATTATTATTTTGGAACTAAAATTCATATGTGCCTAACCTATCAAACAATCCCTGGTGTGTTATTGCACATAGGTTCTAACAGCAAGCAGAATAGACTGTACTTGGCTCAGAGAGAAGTTTGGGGTTTCTATAAGATTACAATAGTTTCTGGAGTATGACTGATACTTTAGTTTTGAAAACATATTCCATTTAATGAATGAAGATTTTTGGTTCTTCAGGGACTAATTAGTGCAAAGCAGTTCAGATCCTTTTGCATGTTCTTATATCAGCCTCTTAGAAGCCAGTCCTTGTGTCCATACAAAATAGATCATCCTCTGTTTACACGCTTCACTATCCTGGAGGTTTCCTGCAGTCTTCTCTTCTGTCAGGCATTTCACCCTTTTGGGGTTGTCTGCAAAACCAATGGTCTTGTGTGATTCCCTTAATATGGCCACTGGGGATATTTCTTATATCCTGATAGCTCCTCTCAGTGAAATTTAGGCAAGAAAGTGACCAGTAAGAGTGATGGAGTTTTGCTACTTTTAGGATGCAGTTTCGCTTATTCCCCACAGTCTTTTCCTCCTTTTATGTTTTTACCTGCAGAAATGCAGTATCAGAGAACTTGAGTAGTCTCAGTTCGATTTCAATATTTTGTCAGTATTCTCCCAATAGATTCTGCTCAGAGAGCTTTATATTCGGGACATGAAAACAAGGTCCTGTAGGAGCAAAAGATCCTTGCATTGTCCCAGTAGCACAGGACCTCTGTGCTAGTTAAGGTTTTTATCCACCAGTTTCAGTGAGCAGTTTTCCTTACAGAAGGAATTTGCTTCTGCACCTCTAAATCCTGGCTTCTGCTTTGCACTTATTTTGCTTAATTCTTTCTCAAAAACGAGAGCCTTATGGGCTTAGCTGGTGATGAAAGGACTCTGGTCAAGTTATAGAAGACTCAAAAGGAAAAAGAAAAAACAGTGTGAAATATTTGACTGCAAGCTGTTATTTAGATCTGATAGGAATTTCTATTAAGAAAATTTAAAAGATTTAATAAATATTAAGTATAGGACAAAACATAAACACAGCAAAACAAAGTTAGTGTTTTAACACCATTTAAAGTACCCAGAAGTTAATGATGCAAGAAAACACCTTATTTAATTAAACCATTTAAAGTACCCAGAAGTTAATGATGCAAGAAAACACCTTATTTAATTAAACCTCTATGAATTACTTACCCATACATAAATTTGTATTAAAATCATCAAATTCAGTGGACTATTTGTATATTTACTGTTGCAGCAAATGGGATTTTTATATATTACATGGTTATTTTTCAGATTTGAGAGGCTTAATAAAAGATAAAATTGATTTTACTTTGAGATGCATCTGATTTTTATTTTATAAAGTGTGTTTCCTATTTTTAAAAATTCTTTTTCCTGTCATTTCCATATTCTTGAATCCAGATCTTGCTGTAACTTGGGTAGAAACCTGAGCTGCATTATAAATATCAATACCGAGATTGACAGCAGACACTGCTGTCAATGATGTTGTCAATAGATGGATGAATTTCAAGAATCCATTGTGCTTTGTTTTTTAAGAATTATATGCAGAAATTTTTCCTTGTCATATCTGAACATCTCTATTATTGTCACCCATTGCATACAGATCTTTGTGTCTAATGGAAAACATAATGGGACAGCTGTAGTGGAGAGTATAAAAACCAGATGTAAGTAAATATGTACAGCACTTTTACCTTTAGATTTTAGCATAATATAAACAATGTAAATTGTGAATTCAGTTAAATTGCTCCTAATTAAAAATCTAAACTTCCTGTTTTATAGTTAATATTTGATCTGCATTTGAAAAATATCTGCATTCAGTATTAATGTAACAGATCATGTTGACAAGTCATTAATCATAACTACGAATTATTACACAGCTGTGATTTCTTCAGGAAACAGTCAAATGCATCTAGAAATTAATTTCTCTAACTGACGTTATTCACTTTAGGATTATTTTCCTGTGTTCAGATCCTGCATTTCAGGAGCTGGTCATCTGTGACTTGGCAGAGGTTCCCAATTCGTAGATCAGTGAGAGCTGCACTGTACAGGTCACACAGAGCAGGAGACAAGCACAGTAATGCTGAGCCAGTGACTTGTAGCATTTTGACAGGTGGACATGGAGAATTTAAGGGAAGGTTTTCTTAATGAAAACACAAAATCCCTCCTCTGCTTCGGCATAGCAAACTCAAACTTACTAAGTTTTTTTCTTAAAAAAGACCCCAAACCAAAAATTGATGAGCCCTGGTTCTAGGGAGTATACAGGTTTCTTTTCTTAAAAGTAATTTTAAAATAATACATGTATTCTTTTTCTGTTGGTAGATAATTCTAGAGCCTTGATTATATTCCTGGCATTCTTGATCATTGTGACTGTAATTGCTTTACTACTGGTTCTGTACAAAATCTATGATCTTCACAAAAAAAAACTTAGGTAAGCTTCATGTTTGTCTCCCTCTCTTACATAAATGGAAGGGGGGATGGGATTGTATGTGCTAGTTTTCTGTCACTAGCAAGAGGAAAGAAGATGGTGTGAGCAGTCACTCCAATGAAGAAATTAAATGTTTGTGGTGGGTGAGATGGGCAAAATCATGCAGGCACTCAAGCTTTTTGATGTGGCCACCTTGTTTCTCTGCCTCGGGGAAGGAGGACAAGGATCCCAAGCACCTCTGCATAATCCCAGGTGTAGCACTCTTGTTTCACAGACAGCTTGGAATGCAGGCTGCTGGCTAAAAACAGGCCTGGTGTTCTCATACAAAACTGATTTGATTTAACTTATTATCATATATATCTTACTAGTCAAAGCATTTACAGGTGCTTCTGTTTCTTACAGCAATTCTTCTGAAGGAGTGAACCTTGTTGCAGGTGAGTATCTTTATATATTTAGCAATTTATATTTATTTCTATTTAGCAAATGGAAATACAATTTGTCTCAGGTCTTGCTGCCACCTTTGGGTTATTTGCATTCTAGGTTGCATTCACATATTACAGATATCAACATGATAGCACCTTATTTGGAGGGCAAAAATACTTCAGTAAATTCACAGAAGTATTTATACTTGAGTGAACTGAAATTTCATCAGTGTTTGAAAAATTCTATTTATTATTCAATTAAAAACCCAGTTATAGTTATCCCCTACAGTGTTTGTCATATGTTTAACACTGAGAATAAGTCCAGAATAAAATCCAGCTTAAAACAAGATTTCCCTTTTCTGTGCACCTTTCTCCCCAAAAAGAGACTGAATATTAGCCAGTTATTTTTACTGAAAATTTTTGAAGGCTTTCAAATCCAAAAGACTGAAAATTTTGTGCACCTTTTTGCACAAGATTTCAAAGCCTGTGAAGAAAGACAGGATCAGTCAATACCAGAGAGCTTCAAGAAAAAAATAATTTAGAACACTAAAATTCACAGAAACTAACATTAAATGGGAAGTAGGACTATGTTGAAATTCAAAGCCATTGGCTAAGGCACACAGTTATTAAAAAATGCAACTTTTCAATGTAAATGAAAAATGAATATATGTCTATTAAGAGGTGTTAAAACTTGTTCAACTGTTATATTATCATTCAAGATGATATTGCAGATTATTGCAGCTCAGAGCATAACTTGGAGAAAATCTGGGAAGTTAGGTGATACATGTTGTGATATTTGGATCACTGACAATAACTGAGCAGAGCTGAAGCAGAAGGCGAGGCTGTTGAGGCAGCTGCTGTGCCCTGAATGTGACAGTCACCACATTGTGCAAACGTACTCAGGTGGTGTCCCTGCACGTGGCCTCCTCCAGTGGTGTCTCCAGTCAGGCAGCAGGGCTGGAAAAGTTCTCTTATTCCCACAGCCTGTTTGCTCACAGCTGCCTCAGGCAACGCCAGTTTTGTAAAAAATTAACAAAAGAACTAAACTCTTTCTTTTAACTTGGTGTATTTATTATCTGGCAGTTTTAGAATCACACTTACTGAAGTGTAATTTACGATTTCAAAAATAAACACTTGACTTATTTGCACAGTTAAAGATGATGACAAGCAGCTTCTCAACATAGAGCCAATACCCTCAGAGCTATTGCTGGACACGTACAAGAGGAAGATTGCAGATGAAGGAAGGCTCTTCTTGGAAGAATTTCAGGTCTGCCCTTCATTCGAAATATACCACAGGTTTTTATCCAGGTGGTTGGAAGAATTCCATCCAGGAGTATGTTTGATTATATGTACTCGTTAGAAATAAATAATCTAGAAAATTGAGTGAATTCTCATCTAAGGTGAAATAATCCTCAGTTAATTTTGCTACCAGTCCCTTCCTCATTGTAAGATGAAAATACTTTTTTTCCTGGTGTTCTTCAGCGAGAGTATAAAGTATTCAGTCTAAATACCTCTCATCCTAAAGTACCTTTTAATACATATTTTTAAACTTTATCTTACTGCATAGCCATGGGGATATAAATAATATGTAATTGTGGAGGTATATACTCAAGGAGAAGAATTTTTTTAACTTTAGATATAAGAAATATATTAATTAATATCTTATGAAGTATAATGTTACCTTCCAGATTCAGTAATGTCAAATTATTTCCATATTCATTTGGCTGTAAGTAAAAGCTATTTTAAATCTAGGCTTAACTAATAAAATAAATTTTGTATTTTACAGAGTATTCCTAGAGTTTTCAGTAAATTTTCTATAAAGGAGGCCAAAAAGAGCCATAATCAGAACAAAAACCGTTACATTGATATTCTTCCATGTGAGTATTTGAAACAATTTTGACACGTTTTATAAATGTTTGATTTCTCACTGCCTTGAGATAATATAATTATTTTGGTTTAAATGATTTAAACAGATGACCATAACCGTGTTGAGCTCTCAGAGATGCCAGGAGATCCAGGATCAGACTATATCAATGCAAGTTATATTGATGTGAGTGATTTTACTTTAAAAATGTCTTAGACACTATGGAAGAAATCCTGTAGTCTGTGCATTTAAAGCATCAACACCTTGGAGGATTTCCACTGGAGTTGCTTTCACCTTTGTAATGTATTTGGTATACTTGAATTGTTGCATATTGAATTTCTTTTTAAAGTTGCAAATCTTTTAGATTGTTCATGCTTTCTTTCTAAAAGTTGATAAAAATGTACTTTTTGCAGGGCTTCAAAGAGCCAAGAAAATACATTGCTGCACAAGGTAATTTATAATCTTAAAATAATATGCTTTCTTTATTCACCCATCTTTGCTAGAGTAGTAAAATCCTATTAGTAGGCTTAAAGGAAAAATGAAAATCTGACATTTTGAAATTTAATATGACAAAGTTGTCAATGAGTTGTTGCTTAGGGAACTTTGTGACAATAAATTGTAATTTAAAGGCAGCTTCCTCGTGTTGTACAATTTTACACCAAAAGTTTTCAGATTTCATAGCTATGCACTAAAGATACAGATGAGAGTTTTAAAATGCTGTAGCCTAATGACAGCAGCCATAATGAAATCAAGTATGTGGCTGTTACTTGCATGATCTCTGGTTAGCCCTTCAATTGCATGGCTAAGCATGTCAGGCAGGCAGGTGTTTTTTCATGTGGCTGTACTCTGGAAAAGTCCCTTAAATTGTCTTCTTTCTAGGCCCCAAGGATGAAACCACAGATGATTTCTGGAGGATGATCTGGGAACAGAAGGCCACGATTATTGTCATGGTGACTCGCTGTGAGGAAGGAAAGAGGGTGAGATATATCCATCCTTCCCTCCTTCTATCTTTCCATCCTTCTTTTTTCTGAAAACCTAGTGGATTGCTGCACTGTGCTGAATCACATATTCTTCTTAAGTACTATTTTTCATTCTTTGCTGCTCTCTCATTGTGGCAGAACCTGTGTTAGAAAGTATGCCAAAACAGTGTTGCCTTATGAACTACCAGTCTTATCTGAAAATATCACTTTAGTCGCAGCAGTAAGTAGGTGAGCTTCCAAATTACAGCTAATTAATCCAGAGAAGGGCTCAAGGTAGAACTTTAGCTCCTCACAGACCTGTCAGAAAAGGTATGGTTTCTATTTGTCTTCTGCCTATTCTGATGTCCTGGCAGTGTCCTCAGTAGATCCTAGAAAGAATATTTTTCCTCCGTTGCCTTTATTTAAGTGGAAGGTTGGGTGTTTCTGGCCTGCTTTTGTTCCTTATTCCAGGTACAGCAGGAAGAAGGGGAACTGCTGTTTTAGCTGCAGGTAAAGATGTTGACAGCCTGCAGATTTACAGCACACCCAACCTGATGTTATAGGCAGGCAGGAACAGCAGCCCTCATTGAAGACGGAAAAAGAAAGCATGGAAGTAGCTACAAGCATTTATCCACCCATCAGGCAACAGCAGCAGTCACTCTTCATTGTTTCATCTAGTGTACAGGACTTTTTTTCCCCCCACTATTTGAATTTAATCTGAAGTTAAATTCCATGGCCATAAATTTCCAGTCAGAGACCTGAGTTGTTGGATATTTGGAACTGAAAAGTTGAAAAAGCTATACTGAGTTGCCATCTACTTTAAATTAGGCATTTTTCTAGCTCTCAATTCTCTGCCATTTCACAGTTGGGCTGCTTACTTAACTTCATCTCTTCATAGAACAAATGTGCCCAGTACTGGCCATCAATGGAGAATGGAACTGCAACATACGGAGACATCATTGTGAAGATCCATGAAAGTAAAACGTGCCCAGACTACGTCATTCAGAAACTGCACATCACAAATGTGAGTTGATTCCAAAGTGTGACACTGACTGGATCTGGAGTGTCTATTTGCAGTCTGTATTTTAAGGGAGAAGAGTCATCTCTCAATGGAAGATCCTCTGCAGTCTTTCCTAAGCATCATATAGCTTAAGGGAAAACTTAGATGTCAGTGTAATTTCTTGCAAGAAATATGAATTAGATACATATTACCCAACTTCAAAAGGTATTTTTCCTTAATCTGCTGGAACCTTCATTTAAGATTAAACGATTAATATGCTGCTAAGTGATAAAAAATTAATAGCTACACTGTGGTTTCCTTATATATTTAGTTTGTTCTCTAACACAAAAATTTTCTGCTTTTTGTGTATCACAGCATAACCCTCTGTAACTAAAATCAGTGTGACTCATAGATAACCATTATCTACCCTCTTGATAATTGTCCTGTGGGACAATTACAAATTCTGGTAATCTCAAGTGTGTTTATAAATACAAGTTTTAAAATCACCATTTAGATATGTGTAAATCATTAAGGCTGGTTAATTGCTCTCTTTCACACATCTGAAATCATATGAGTTACCCTACGTGTAAATGAGAATAAAATTTGCCATCAAAGGCTAAATGCTCAGCTTAGACCCTTTGCAAAAATATCTCAATGATGATAAATGGAGCCTAAATTTTAGCTAAAAGCATTCAGACTCAAGGAGTAAATCTGCTGGCAGATCTTCAGCAAAGTAGCAGGATCCACCCATCTTGATTTGTGATTACTGCTGGAAATTCCTATTCTGCTGTCTCACATCGCATTAAAATTTACTCAGGAAGTGGTCTGATTAAAAGAAAGCTATAACTTTGTTTAGTCAGTGAGCAGATCAGGATGTTAAGAATTAACTATTTTCAAAGACATTGCTCTGTCACTTGAGGAATCTGACATTAGAAATGAGTGATTGCAGAAGGTTGAGGGCTGATATTTTTAGAATTGTCTGCTCTGTGTTCAGCTGACATCATATCAATAAAGATAAAATGGATATTAGTTGTGGAATTGTAGAGTGGTCTGTGGCAAGAAAGTGAACACTTCTGCAGTTCTGGTAGAATAGTCATGTATAATTACTGCAACAATGGCAAATAACTGTATGAATAGCTCTGCTGCAACTGGATAATTCAACTATGAGTAAGAATTTTTAGGTTAATTAGTGGGAAAATGCCTGTACAGCCATATAAATCTTGGCCAGTAAAATAATGTCACTGAGGCATTTTTCTCATTTGGTTTTATGATCATGGTTATCAAAATTTATGTCCTCTCTTTTAGTCTAGCAGCAACATATCAAAGTCCACTCAAGACTCTGCATGCTTTGGGATTTAATCTAGTCACTTAGACTTATGTATATATCTGAATACATATTACTAATGGATAAATAGAGTGATATATATTAAAAACCACACTTCACTTTTTCTAGGGAAGAGAAAGGACAGCTGGAAGAGATGTCACTCATATCCAATTCACAAGCTGGCCAGACCATGGAGTCCCTGAGGATCCACATCTCCTTCTCAAACTCCGGCGCAGAGTTAACGCTCTCAGCAACTTTTTTAGTGGTCCGATTGTGGTTCATTGCAGGTAAATATATATTATTCTTTTAAAAATCTGGTAATGTGAAATGACTGAAATGAAGCTATTCAGAAAAGGGAGCTGGCAAAAGTGTTTGTCTGATCCCAGATTTCATGACTTGTACACTTGAAAATGAGGCAGCAAAAGATACACAAGGCTTCTTTTCTGAAGGATATGAAGGAAATTCAGGTTGATAAAACCTGAGGATACACAGACTTTTGAAAAATAGCCAGATCAGTGTTGGACTGCTCTGGCTATAAGCACCACATTTGGCCACATTGGCCTTGCTTTCACTAAAAGATACTAAAAATGCAAACTCATCATCATTTGTGTTGCCAATCAATTTATAGCAAGAAGTGCATTCAGTTGCTTTGAATCCTGTTGTAACACGTTTTCAGTGTCACTCTGTCAAGGCCTGCTGCTGTCAGAGAGGCAGTGGCTGGTGCCATTGGCTGTCCATAACCAGGTCCCTTTGTGCCTGGCAGTGCTGGCGTTGGGCGCACTGGGACGTACATAGGAATTGATGCCATGTTGGAGGGGCTGGACACGGAAGGCAGAGTGGATGTTTACGGCTACGTCGTGAAACTGCGGCGCCAGCGGTGCCTCATGGTCCAAGTGGAGGTATCTCCCCGAAATTACTCCTGGCACACCTCTCCTGCACTACTTCACACTGCTTCTCACAAGTGCATTGCTCAGTTCTGTTGAAGCTGTTCATGGAAAATATAGCTCTGAAAAGTATTAAGAGGGGAAAAAACTTCCAACATAATTTTTCAATTTTAGAAACTTCAACTGTTTAAGTTCAGGCTTTGGAAGGGGAAGCCAAGGAGAACAGCTTTTTGGCATATATGCAAAACTGAGCTTGCAGAGTCAAACTTGATTTTAAAAATTCTAAAATGCATCTGCCTAAGTGCAATTTTCCTCTGAGTTGAGTACAACAAAAATTATGCACTGATGCATTGCACGTTTTTAACTTTCTTCAGCATTTTACAGTTTTAACACTTGTATTTAATATCTGTTTAATATTAATGCTTAATATTATTAACACTAATGATATTGTCACAGAAGTAATAGCTTTTTGTAATGATTTTCAAAAGTGAAATGACTTTTTTTTTTTTTTTACGCTTCACTAACTTCATGTTTAAATTCTTCAAATGGGAAACACCAGTCACAGTACATCCTTATTCATCAAGCACTGGTGGAATACAATCAGTATGGAGAAACAGAGATCAGTCTCTCAGAACTGCATTCCTCCCTTAACAACCTGAAAAGAAAAGACCACCCGAGTGAGCCTTCTCTGCTGGAGGCAGAGTTCCAGGTAAATAAGCTTTGCATTCCAGTTACCCTCACTTATGTTAAAATGTGCCTTTCCCCATAGTCATGAGCTATAGATACCACAGGCAATAGATCATTTAGGTGCTATTTTATTTCTCTGGCACAGAAAGTTTCTTTACCTTCATGAAACAATGCTATATACTAATGAAGTTTCATTTGTGCTTTGGTGTTAATATTTTAAAGAAAGATGGAGCTCACAGAATGATTACTTGTGTCTGTGTTCATGATTTCCATGATTTCCTGTGTCATTGTACATGGTGTAGCAGGCATTTTTAAATGGTAGTACAGACATTACCAAAGTTTAAAGAATCAAAGTAAGGAGTGAGGCAATGCAAGATGAAGACTGTGTGTGAGTATCCTGAGGAGACAATGATCTCAAGAACCATTTTAATCAAGCATAATATCAAACATCCTCTTTCTTCAGCGATTGCCTTCCTATAAGGGGTGGCGTTCACAGAACACTGGGAATCGGGAAGAAAATAAAAGCAAAAATAGGAATGCAAACATAATTCCTTGTAAGTATTTTCCATTTCCTTATTTTATCCCACCTTGGCTTATTTTATCTTTCTTCTATTAGAAAAAGAAATGAAAAAATTAACAAATCACTTTACAGAACAGTATTCAATTAGTATTCTCAACACTGTAAATTTCTAAACTTCTTATAGTGATTAAAACAGAAGAGTGTTTTTACCAATGTGAATTATGGGGAGTGTTTATTTCGAACGAGGTGGCCTTGGTTCTGCAGTATGCTGTGAAAGGACTGGCCTTTTCTATTCCTTCCATTACAAATGCCATGCCCAGGGGGCCGTGTGCTGTGACAGTGACACTTTGTCTCACACAGATGACTTTAACCGAGTGCCCATCAGGCACGAAGAGGATTGCAGTAAGGAGGGTGAGCATGATTCAGATGACTCCTCGGATGACGACAGCGACTGTGAAGAATCCAACAAATACATCAATGCTTCCTTCATAACTGTATGTATTTAGAGGATCCACTGTAGGCATTTCACAAGCTTTCAGCTAAAACTCTTATTCTTTTGTTGGCATCACAGTAGAAAATAATTTAGTTGAATAAGGGAGAAGGATCTGATGGCTGATTGGCAAATCCATCTATGTTTAAAACCATTAGCCTTCAGACTGGCCTCGTGATAACATATATTTCCATTAGTGGGCTAATTTCCATTAGTCTACAGGTTGAACCAGATTAATATTGTCCCTGTTAGTGAAATGTGACTATAGTTATTCACATGGACCAAACCCTACCAGTGAAAATCAGAACCAACAACTTTTTGGTATCATTATATATCCATGGAAGAAGAACAGTTATTGGTCACTAATGAAGTAACTGATTTTAATGGAATTACTAGCTAAGTTTCATTTATCTGAATCCTTTGAAATGCTGCAAAGTTAGGATACCTATTCAGGGTAAATGTATCTTTATTTTTAGGAAGCTCAATGTGAACTGACTGGCGCACCAACTTTGTGTGGTATAAACACAAATCCTTAGTGGTAAAATGAAATGGCTGTGTAAAAATGGATGGTTTACCCCTTAAAAAGATGCTTGTCAAAAATGGCAGGGTGAGGTCTCACCCTCTGCAGCAATCATCTTGACTGCAGTCAACATATCTTGTTGTCAGTCTGAAGTGATATTCTTAGGAGGATTGAGGTTAATGTCATTTGGGTGGTAGAATTCCTGTAAGACCAATGCCTACTGTGATAGCCATGTTTTCCCTATAAACGGGTTCATTAGTTTATTTCATGGGGTATTCCTCAGATGATGAATTCTGTTGTTTGACAATCACATTTCAAATGAATGGAAGAAAAAATATTTCTTTTATAGGGTTACTGGGGTCCAAAAGCCATGATTGCAACACAGGGACCACTGCAGGAAACTATCTCTGAATTCTGGCAAATGGTGTTTCAAAGAAAAGTCAAAGTCGTTGTTATGCTGACAGAGCTGAAGGAAGGAGATAAGGTGGGGGCATTGTCTGCACAATGACACATTTAATATCCTCTACATGCAAACAAAACACTGCACTGCACTCTCTCATTCCCTTGCTCCACTTAAGTGTTTCCCATAGGATGAGGAATTTGCATTTCCAATATATTTTGCTCTAGTATTTACCTACTTAATTTACTTCCTAATGAATTTTTGAGGGAAAAGTGTATGATGCTCTATTTCAAAATACAATGGAACTCGTCCTACTTTACAGTCAGTACAGTCTCTAAGTGCACACGGAGAGCAAAATAAAGGGAGATTTGAGTGGTAATCACTGACTTGTACTTTTATGCATTTTAGGAACTCTGTGCACAGTACTGGGGAGAAGGAAAGCAAACGTATGATGGCATAGAAGTTCAAATGGCAGATGTCAACTCTGGTCCTAGCTACACCATACGTGCATTTGATGTTGCACATCTGAAGGTAAAAGTTTCTTTGCAAATTCCAAAAGGTGGTTTTCAAGGAGTTTCTAAATTTAAGAACAAATTTGTAAACTTAGCCTCAAGAAAGAGAAGAAACAGTTCCCACTGCAGTTACCTCCTGCTCTAAGAAATGGAAATGTTTTTCTCTTCCAGACCAGCAGTCAATCATGAGAAATGCTATAAATTATCTCAAGTTTTCTGTTTAGTGAGTTGCTGAGATGGTGGTAAGAGAGTCTCAGGAGATCAGCTGTCTTTTGTACTTTGAACAAAGCTTGGATGTCTACCTACCTCATATTCATGAGATAGAACAATCACTCTGCAGTTCCTCAGGAATATAATTCTTCCTTTCTAAATCAGCAGCAATAGAGTTATTGTGTGAATCCATATTTTATCCTGAACATTAACCATCTCTCCACTGCTGTTTTCCAGACAAAAGAAACTCAGAAGGTTTATCAGTATCAGTACCATAAGTGGAGTTGCTGTGATGTTCCAGAAAACCCCCAAGATTTAGTCAGCATGATTCTCAACATTAAACAAAAACTTCCAGCCAGACCAGTCACTGAGGACAGCAGGAGAACCCGCAGTGTCCCACTCCTTGTCCACTGCTGGTGGGTCTGAATTCAGCACACACATTCACCTAGCTCTGAGTTCTGGGTATACACAGCAACCATAATTTTGGGATGCCTACTTTCCTCACAAGCCTTTCCGTCTGGAGACTCAATTCTCCCTAGAAATTCCTTGAATTGCTCAAGCTTGGCCTTTTGCATTGTAGTGATGAAAAGCAAGCACACTTCTCTTGGGCAAGTATGGGCACAGAGCGGGTGCTATAAGCAGCTGCTCTTGGCTGGTGCACCTGTTTTGTGGGGAAGTGCTAGGTCAGAGTGCACTTGCAGGATGCACTAATGAACATCCAGTAGAGTTTTTAGGATAATCTCTTGCTCCAGGATACAAGTGCACTTTTCTAGGACCATTTCCAGGAATAGCCTTGCATGCGATCTAAACCAGAAGATAATCCTGCTAATAGTAGTTGAGACTGTAAGTCTGAAATTTTGAATTTTCCTCTTCTCCTTAAGTGGTACTTCAGGTCCAGGTAGTCTCTAGAACTATGTCCTGTGCAAATCCTACACATATACTTAGTTGTGACAATTTCAGTAAAAAATGCTTTGGAAATATAATTCAGTATAAATACTTTAAAATTAATCTAACATTTAGTCAAAAGACTTCTGATTTTACTTTATAAATTTTCATGTACATTTTGTGTCATCTTCTAGTGATGGATCACAGCAGACTGGTGTATTTTGTGCTTTAATGACCCTTTTGGAAAGTGCAGAAACAGAAGAAGTAATAGATGTTTTCCAAGTAGTAAAATCTCTTCGTCGCACCAGGCTGGGAATGGTCTCCACCTTTGTAAGTAAATCTTATGAATTAACAGGAAAAGAGTAAGATTATTTTTCATGGTCACTGATATCCCCATAACCTTGGGCATAATTTCTGTATAGGGAGCACTGATTCTAATCAGAGCATTCACACTCACCACCATTTGGGCATTGGCCCTTGCTGATAGCAATGAAGGAGTCTGGGATGTCCAGAGCTGCCATTCTGCACTGCCTTTGGCAAAGGCTGTATAGTATAAAATTAAAAATTTCATAATTTGCTGTTCCTGCACTTGGTTCGTGACGTAGATGCAGTGTCCCTTCTACAGCTGGGAGATGAGCTCCATTTGCAGGCTGGCAGCACTGAGGGTTTTGTTTCAGTCACTGCAGAGGAACTGTGGCACACATTGTGCAGTTACCAATAAAGCAGACCTGGGTGTCATCCATGTGGGCAGGGTATTACATGACTTTCCAGACTCAGTACAATAGGTGTTGTTTACAACTTAGGTACTCTCAAAACCATATTTTTGGTACTTTATGAACCAAAAGGGCACTGGGTGACTTGGAGTATCTGATGCAGAGTTTCAGAGATGCTATGTACACATGAAGTCAGAATAAACCCTAGGAGCAACACTCTATGTCAAAAACCGTGGAAGCTGCTTCATATGCAGGCTTGCTTGTCCAACTACACGCTACATTTCTAAAATGTAAGAGAGCAAAGAAAGAATTGATTAATTCTGGGACTCTGAGCATTCCATTAACATTAACAACTTCTCTTTGTTTTTAAGGAACAATACCAATTTCTGTATGACACCATTGCCAGTATCTACCCTGCACAGAATGGACAAATAAAGAAGAACAGCCAGCAGGAAGATAAAGTTGAATTTTGCAGTGAAGTAGGAAAATCAGATCAGGAAACTGATTTGATCACAACTGATCTTGCCCCACCACGGCCAGAGGAAATTGAGCCATCTGAAATTTGTGATGATTCTAAGGCTGCAGATAGCACTAAGGGAACAGAAAGCTCTACAAATGGCCCCACAGCTGCAGTTCTAACTTAGAGCTAGACTTTAAAAAAAGTGCTTTTTCACATGCAAAAAATCTTGTGCAAAATGAGAGGTATAAGATTTCTTCCTCTTCTCACTTTTTTTTTTAAAGTTTAGTTATTTTGGTTTTTGAAAGGTACAGATTTAAAGGAATACTTGAAACTTGTAGAGAGTGACAAAGAACTGTGGAATTTTAATTTTTGTGTAGATTTGCATTTAATACTTCTTCAGAAACCCTCACTATTTTTATACTTTTCCTTTTAGAAACATGTACAGTGTAATACTATACTGAGCAGTGCAAAGCAAATTTTTTATTTCTGTAACAAGGAAAAAAAGCAACTCAACAAGATTATTGAGTTGCAAGAACAGGTTTGTCCTCAAAACTACTAGCAAGTAAGTGAACCTATTGGTAAACATATATTCTAGTATTTCAGGACTAATGAGAGCATTAATAGTACTCTTGGGACTTGGGGGACTTTGCCACATAGTTTTAAGAGCTTCTAATTTACATCATGTGGCAATTCCAAGGAATTCAGACTTACAAAGGGTGTGTGAATCCTCCATACCAATGCAGAATATAAATTTTTGCATTTTTCTAACTGTCCTCAAGGTGTCCTTATTGCTCCACATATATTAATCTGATACTCCTATAGGAGTTTGGAGATCGGCATTTGAATCATTGCAACAGTTCTGGTGGAAAATACATCCTATTTACTCTTAGAGCTTAAAATACTGACTGCTTGCACATCTCTTTCTTATGCTTACTTTTATTTAAAGGACTACTTCCATGAATACCTCCAACCTCTTTTCAGAAATGGAAATTACTTTGATAATTTTCCTCAAAACTTGTAGATTTTAATTGGTACAGAGATTTTTTTCATAATGGTGTATGTTACAGTTTTGATTTCTTTTCTCTTTTTCTTGCTGGATTTTAGCCTATTGTTTTCAGAACAAATAAAAAAGGTAATTAATAGCTGACAAGATGAAAATTATTTTGTTCTCTAGTACTATGAAAACTGGTCATTTACTTCTAAATGTATAAAATCTTGTGCTGTCCTATATGTGGATAAAATTCACAAATGTCAGCAGGAAAACACATCATTTAATTATTCTAAAACTGTGTATCTACCCAGGTAAGTGTCATGACTCAGAACAGAGGAAAGAGGCTTCATTTTATTTTGCTTGAAGCTGTCAAAGGAGCAGTCACACAACAGATTCAGTGCTCCAAGTTTATCACTGTTTATTCCTAGTTTCTCATTACAAAACATAATTGAAAACACTTAGAGAGCTGTCTAAACAACATGTACAGTCACACTTGGTTAAAACCCTAATTTAATTGTGCTGTTAGCCTAGATCAAATCTATCATTCACAATTATCAGCTCAGACAAGCGCTTGCTGGCAGACTTGCTTCAGAAAGTGGCAGCAAGCAGACACAGAGCAGGGGGACTCCCCTTGGCTCTCAGCTGAACTCCCCTTTCAGCAAGGAGTTGTGTTAGGTGACAAACTAACAAAGCTGAAGGGGTCATGTGTGGAGGGAAAGCTCTAGGCACTACATGGGAAGATAACCTAAAAGATACTGTAGGCCCAAAATCTGTTGGCTAGTTTTAGAGCAACTAAAAACAAAATTTCGCATTTAGCATACCTTGAAGGTCAAAAGTATAAAGACCTTTGGATGCAGATTAATTTACTGGTGTTCATGGCATGTCAGAAAACAATTAATTTATTTTCCTTCGTTTAAGATTTGCCAGCTGTAAAGCCTTTCTTTCAGGTAGCAAAACAGAGAGGTGAGTGCTGCTGTCTCATGTAAGGCTGTGGAGACAGAGACTAGTCACACTTCTAAAAATAACTGAAAGTGTTTCCCAAATCAAAAATTACACCAAACTTTTCTTGTTTTAAATCTTAGGGCAATCCTATACTTCAATTCCTTGAAAAAAGGTTCCTATGGTTTTTGAGCTCCTGCAGCACTTAGGCTGTGAAAGCCTTCAGTGGTTTTGATTTGTTTAATTATTTTCTAGAATGATTTCAATGTTATTTTGCTGGTATTTTTTAAAAGAAAAGAATACCAAGTTAACTCTTGATTTGTGCATGTACTTTGAAAGAGAAGTCCTTAACTCTGTTAAATTTTCCTTCATGCATGTCTTTGTGATTAGAGAAATGGAGCTTTACACTGGAACTGCCCTCATGTGCCTAATGTGAACCACTTTTGCAGTAAAGTTCTTAACAGTCGCAAGGAGGTAAACTTAGCTCTTGGCTTTTAATTATTTTCAAATTAAAGGAATATTGTAGAATTGAACCTCATTAAATCCCAGTACAATGACTCAAGAAGTCTGTCTTAACACAGTTTAGAAGGATGCTTTTTGCCTTCTCTATTGTCCTTTGTTTCCCAAACATCCATGAGGTGGTGACACCGAGCTTGTAGAAGGTGGTCCTTATGCTGGATACTCCACAGTCACTTGGTTTATTCACTTGTAGGATTAATTTCACTTTCCCCAGGAACACGGTGAAACATTTTACAGGTGACATACTAGACAAGCTAGAAGGCTTTGCTAGGAACTGCTTTGGCTCTGTCAGGGCAAGAACAATAGTGTAGCACACTGGCTTTGCATAGCCTGAAAGTTTAGAAACAGTCTCAAAGATGAAAAATATTTATCTCATCAAGTACAGCTAAACCACAGAAAACATGTCAGCCATTGCCTCAAGCTCAGCAAACCACTCTGAAGCCCAGGATAAAAACAACTAAGCAACAGATGAGCTGAGAGAAGACTTTGAGCAAGAAATGAAGGTAATCAAGTGCTTATGTGACCAGAGGGACTGGATTTCTCCCACAATTTTCTGCGTAGATGCTGACATACAGGTGGGCATGTAAAAATTACAGTGCTGTGTTAGTGGAATCTGGTGTGGGAAGATGGGGAAGAGGAAGGACACCAGAGTCTACACAAGATTCTGTTCAATCAGGTAACTGCTGTGAAGAGTAGGCCATGAGTGTGTGCCTTTGATTAGTTTTTGGCTGTTTCTTATGCTCTTTAACGAACAAAGCAGTTATATTAAAACCTTTTCAGAGGCCGTACATTATGATGCAACACAAAACTGGGCCAGCACACAGAGCTCTGGCAGCTGGGGTTCCAGGAGATGGCAGAAGCCCTGCTGCTCTCTCACACCCCAGCTCCCAGTGCTGGATTTGTGCTCCTGCAGGGAATGTTTGTGCCTGCTCCTTTCCCACACACACATGCAGAAAGTGCCCATGAACTCAGCATCTCCACTTCTGAGCCGAGCACACGCTGCAGTGGCACTGAGCTCACTCCCACTGGGAAAGGGAGGGGATTCTGCCCCTTGCTCTCAGCAAATGGGCTGGGGAGAGCTGGTGGCCACACGCAGGAGCCGAGGGTCTGGACGCACCTGGAGGGTCCCCACCTGTCCCCACTGTTACCTCCTGTGCAGGAGGGCTGCTGGGGGACTTAAGTGGGCAGTGCCTACTGGGCCTTGCTGCAAGCCAGGAAAGCTCAGAATGAGAGGCACAAACTGTGCTGGGTAGCAGGTCTGAGCTACAGAAAGTGCTGGAGCTGAGTTACAAAGGGAAGAAAAATACTGCCATCATGAGCTGTTTGTTTGTGTGAGATAGAAAAGAAAGTGAATTGAGTGGTGGCTCCAGACAGGTGTGTCATTAAGCAAGAAGTTGTATCTTTTATTTAACATTCCTCAGAGAAACTCCAGCACCAATGCTTATCTCTTTGACAAGGCATCTCTTTTTTAAAAGGGCCCAGGGTTTTTTTTTTTTTACATGGTACATTCTACAGATTGCCTCTAAAAAAAATCAGAAATCCCCTGAGGGTTCTACACAGCTGTTTTTCCATGCATAAAGCAGCTGTTTGCCAAGGACCAACGTGCTGGCTTTGGACGTGGTAGAACTACAACAGAAGAAAAGGAAGTTTCAGTTACAGAATACAGGACATTTCTATGTACATCAGCTCTGCTTCAGAAAAACCTCGGGTCTCCTAATAAATATAATCCAATTATTTGAAAGGTACAGCAACAGAGAATAGTTTTTATACAAAAACCTAAGTCAATCTGTCTTTTCAATGCCAAAGAAAGGAACATGACTACAAAAGTACAGTGCAAGTTGATGCTCAAATATCTTCTCTCTAGTGATAAAAAATTATTTAGGAAGGATAGTTACTACAAGCTATAATAAAATATAGCTTTAAATAGTTTTAGCTTAAAATAGTTATGTTCTCAGTCTCAGGATTGCCAGCATCAGCAATGCATAATGTTACTAAACTTTCTAAACTTAAGGTAATAAATCTTTTTCAGAGGAATAGGCATAGATCTATTTCCAGCTGGGTGTCTCTTCAATCCCACATCTGTGCAGTGCCATGGCAGGCAGTGCTAATGTAGCCATAAGTGTGACTGTCCAACACACAGAGGGAAAAGTAAAAGGAAGTTTCTTTTGGATCAGTTTCAGCACTCAGATTCAAATTTTTGCTTTTGGAGATGAACCCTCCCAATAGCCTGACCTTGCCTGGCAGTGAGCTGGGAGTCAGAGCCTGCACGTCAGTGCTCCACAGAGTCCTTGGGGAGGCCCCGGTGTATTTTCAGAGCTTCCCAGCAGGCTGTGCTGAAACTCTTCAAACGCCTTTTGCTCACTCCCGAGCCTCCTGCAGTGCATCCAGCTTGCTCCATTTCAGTAACATGGAGCCATCTGAGGTAATGAAGATGGCATTTGTTTGTGCTGCACTGCAGAGGTTGTGTCTCCCCAGGACCCAGCTCCAGTTGAGACGCAGAGCGTGTGCGTGCGTGTGTGCATGCATCGCTCATTGCCTCAAGTGTGAGATTCCATTCCCAGCCAGAAATCCAGGAGCTGCTGATTTGGCAGCTGCTCAGCTTAAAAAAAGAAAGGAAAATAGGAGAAACAGGGATGATATGGTGGGCCTGTACTAATATTTTTTGTGGGGCAGTGCCGCTGGTGGTCTTTATAATAGTGGTTTTCAGAGATTAATTTGCAAAAAGTGACTTATAGGTGAGATGCAGGAGACTGCATGCCTACAGAGCACTCCTGTTGTCACAGACTAAATCAGCACTGGCATCAGTGGCTACCAAATACGTATTTGTCAGCTCTCCTGATGTTGCAATAGAAATCAGTGTGCGTGTCCTTCAATTGCAGAGAAAAATGGTAAAAAAATAACAATAGAAAGTTACCACTGGATGATGGTGTTCTTGCCAAATGCAGACATTTGGTCAGAAATGTCAATTTTTCATTATTTTCTTGAAAAAAAAAGAATAATGAATAATTTTAATCCTATTTTAGTAATGTTAATATGTCATTTTGAGAATAACAATATCTTGTTCTATGTTTAGCACTATAGCTCCTTTTACTTCTGCTATTTTCTGAAATACCTAAATATATTATTTTTAATATATCATTATGTCACTGAAACCACTTCAGGACTAAAACAGTTCAGTATCGTTAAGTGTTTCCTTTCCTAGGCTGCTTTCTTAATATAATTTCTATTCAGCCATAAAATGAAATTCTGACTTCATATATTGATTTAGCATAAATAAAATTCTCATAGAACAGGAATTCAATTTCTTAAATGGCATTAGTAAATTATTCCATAAAGAGTTATGTCTTCTTTCAAAGAGAGCAAGGCATTTCCACTATCAAATAACACCTTGCTGTGTTCCACTCACGGTGGAAAGACCCTTTCTGTGGCGGTGCAGGGCAGCCAGGGCTCACAGCCCCCTTGCAGACAGCTCTGCTCTCATCTTCACAGTCCAATTTGTTGAAGTCTCTGACCCTTCTTTCTGTAGCTTTTGCTCAGTAACTGAATCGTGGTCTCTTCCTATCTGAATAATTTTATCAGCTTCCTAGGTTTTCTTCTGATTTGAAGCTCCAGCATTTCACTGACTTGAAGAGCTATCTGTTTTCCCCAGCAGCCTTCTGTTTCCATCTCCCAGCCAGCCCTGTCCCCATGCTCCCTGTCCCTTTCCCCCCATCCTGGGTGCCAGGAAGCAGCAAGAATTGTGTGCCCTGCCAGGGAAGCAGAGTCCAGATCGAGGGCAAAGCAGGGGAGGGACATCCCTGCATGGACACAATCTCACTGTGCTCGAGCAGGGTGAGGAGAGCAGGGCTGTGACTGTGCCCAGCCTCAGCTGTGTCATGGTGCATGATTCCATTGGCCCTGGTTTACTGCTTCTGAAGAGTGCTGATATTTTAGGTCTTGGTACATGACAGAAAAACTTCTGATTCCTGTAAAATCCTTGTCATGGGCACCAGCTGAATATTCGGACAAAAAACTCCAAATCTTATTGAGAAAAAGTACTAGTTTGGGATAGCCTATGCAGGTAGAGGTGAAAAAGAAGCAAGTCAGCTGAATTTATTGGGTTACAGATATGATGCTCATGGATATTTTCATTCAAGGCCCATTTCTACTCAGAGCTACATCTATGTCTTCTTCCTCTCTATCATCTGGTCAGCTGAGGTTTTATTCTGAAAGTTCATCTTAGACAAATAGGAAAGAAATATCCACAAAGTAGATACCTTGTTCTCTACATTTCCATCGTGCAGGAACAGCTTTCTGATGGAGTTTTGTGAGAGCTACAGCTCCTGGCTTGCTGATTTTGAAATCCTAATTCAGTATTTCTAAAGTCATGAACTGTGTACTGCTGCACAGAAATACATTAAAAAGCACCTAATTTCATTTTCTGGTCTTTGGTTGAAGCACAAAGCTATATTATGTGCTTTATAAATGCTGCTGTTTTCCTAGACAGCTGTTTCCCTCTTATTTCTTTTAACAAATGGCATACCAGTTACTTCTCCTTTTTTTCCTCAATATGCCCAAACAGGGAGGAAAAGGTTCCTTGTCCCAACAGATGTATGTACCCAGACAACACCACAACTCATGACAGGCTGCACTCCACGCAGGTGATCAAGTTTGGGCTACAGTAAATTTTGGTCTTAATCTGTTTTGAGTTTTAAAGACCTTGAAGGCTAGGCCACTAATCCAGTCCAATACAGAGCTGAGAGGCACAACTATGACCTGACGTGTGAAATCATGGTCTCAGCCCTGTTCATACGGGAAAAGTCTCTTCTGCTGTCACGGCAATAGCTCTGAAAATCAAACTGCTTGTCAGCAGCTGAGCACCATGAATACAGGTTGGTTTGGAGGACATCAGAAGCCATTTACAAGGTTGTTTGTACTTGTAAATGTCATCTTTGGTGCATACATTCCGCAGCCTTCCTGTAGGCACCTCCTCCTAGCGAGCAGCTTCCTTAAGCCGAAGCAGCGCCGTCCTGAGACCAGCTGCGGTGCCAGCTGCAGGGCAGGATGCTCCTGGCAGGAGGCACTGTGGGAAAAGGAGAGAGGCAGCTTGAACTGAGGTGGCCCCACACTCACAAAGAAATGCTCAGGAGGCATCAACTGAATGCCATTAGCAGCCAGTTCAATCTCTTCTCTCTGTTCTGTTCCAGAGTGTTTGGATGGAGCAGGTGGGTATGGTCTACTGTATGTTTGTGGATTTTTTGTTTTGCTTTAGTTCTTTTCTGCATTGCATTTTTTAAAAAATTGCATCTAGCACTCTATTCAAGCTTTTACTAGTAGCTAAAAATATAAATAAATCAGGAGTTTGTTTAGTTTAATTCCTGGCGCTGTGAGCTTTTGCATCCAACTGTCATTATGAATCAGTTATTTCTTTGCTCAAAACCATCAAGTATAACAGCATCCAAGGTAAATACATGAATAAATCAAGTTTGATAAATTAAGTAGTTATAACTTCAGAAATCTAAGATAAATAGGAAGGAGAGAATATTTTTATAAGGTTTATTCAGGTTTCCTTGGCAAGACCTTGATCTACAGTAGATATCCCAGCCAGTACTTTCCCCTGCAACCTGACACTCTTGGCTGAGAGACATCACAAACACAACCGAGTGACCATGTGATGGTAACTGCTCTGAACAGCTACAACTGTGTGCTGATGGCTCCTCTGAAGTGGCTCAAGAGCTGGGATCACATGTAAAGGGCAATTAGAAAGTAGCCTGGGTAACCCAGCCCACAAATGAGAAAAGGATATGCCTTCATGGCAGGGTAACAAGCTATATGCAAGAAATAAATGCAGGTGTCCAGTTATTCTGCTGGACTTCTAGATTGGAAAAAGACACACCAGATTTAGAGAGGAGGACTTTTTTTAGCCAATTATATAATCTTACAGTGGCATTTAAGGGAAAAACTGCAGCATGCACTAATTATTTCTATGGCAAATTAATAAAATCATCTGATAGAAAGGAACACATTCTCTCCCTTTGCTCCCTTGAACTGGTTCCCTACTTGCTGTCCTGTAAAACTGAAGCATAAATATATTCTGTAAGGCTGCCCCTGATCCTCAAAATATCAAAGCAGCTTCTCTATAGAGGACTGAACTGTGCAGGGCCAGCAGTACATGCTACAATAAATATCTGAGCATCTATTGTTTATCAAGGACTAAGGAGAGCAGAAGGTTATATTAAAGAAGAAAAGAGCAAATTTTCCTGCTGTGAATACTTTGAGTTAAAGGACAAACCCAGTATGTCAGAGTTCAGCACTGGAAAGGAGAGCTCAGGAAACAGAAGATGTTTCTTTCTGTCCAAAGAGGGGATGCTGTGACAGTAAGTGTGTCATCCTAGTCCTCTGTTAAAGAGCATTTTAGATGACGTTAACCAGACTTTGGAGGGCAGCTGTTACGAAGCACAGCTCAAGAAACTGTGCTGCCTCAAGGCCTTGGAGCAGCCTTTTTACTTTTATGTCTTGGCTAATGAATAGGCTGCCCTTTGGCAACTGTTATATAAGTGAGAGCTTTTTAGACTCAATGCATTTCACATTCTCTTGAAAAACAAAATTTTTGACCTAACAGGATAATGCGTAAGCAAGTCCCTGAGTTATAGCCTTCTCTGTGTTTTCCCAGTGTGGGTTTTTGCTCCATAAAGCACATTGTGAGCATGGGGAAAGCAGTTCCATGGACAAACTGCTTTTGCAATACTGCTTAGCAGTGTCCAGAGATGTCAATATGACCACAGCATTCTTCTGAGCCAGGACTCTGTCCTATAACAACTGAAATTAGTGGGATCATTTCCAATGGTTTTGCTGTGCAGTAAGTTGGGATTTGAATAAGAGAAGCAAGTATGAATAGATTATATTCAACACATTTTTCTCCTCAGTACTAGAGAAACTGATACTCACAAATACTGCCTCTATGCAGAAAGTTTCCCTTCTTTAATAAGCTCTTTCTTCTCCCCAAAACTAAGGGGAAAACAGGTCATGAACATAAAAATGTGCATTTGGCGCACTACTTCCCTTGCAACAATTCAGTTCTTGGATTCTGCTGCCCTGTAAATGGAGAACAGATCTGGGTACACTTGTAGTGGACTCTATAAACATTCATGCTCTGCTTCTTTAAGGAAAAAAAAAGGTAAAAATAATAATCTGTTTCAAGTTTTACCTGGAGCCCACTGTTAAATTGGTCCTTGGCCAATGGCAATCTAAGAATATGCTTTTCTGCTAATTTGGTTCAGTGATAAGGTTGCTTGCCAGCAGTACATAGAGGGGAAAACTATGTGGTTAGTCCTGGTCACCTGGCAAACAGGCAGGCAATTTGAACAGCCAGTAGGAAATTCCTATTGACCTGCTTATACTGTTTTTTAGAGTCATACACCTGTTTCTTTTTCAGTGCTCTCTTCCTATGCATTGGTTGTTCCTTCGGATTATTTTTTGTGCCTAAAAAAAAAACAAAGCAAGAGGCAATCAGAATTTGCTCTTAGAAGTGGCTTCTGTTACATCGAGATTGAGTCCACTAGACTAAAAATTCACATGTAATTAGAAAATCTCAAACCCCACCATCACAGATACAACTTCCGGTGCCTCATGGTTTATTTTTGGGTAGAGCCGATTACATGAGCATAGTTGGAGGACACTCAAGTACCTGTTACAGTGTCAAAACCAGGCAAGTGTAATTAAATGTGCTGTTCTGGTGGGCTTGAAATCTATTTGCAATCAAGCGAACCATTGAGCTTTTCAGCAGATTTGGCTTTCTCCCCTGGGGAGAGGTTGAGCACTGGGACAGCAGCCACGTTTCACTGCTGCTCCTGACTGAGGCACATTGACAGAGATGTGTGGGAGTTTACACAGGGTCCACTTGCACCAAGCCTTGTTCTGGCCAGGATTAATCTCTCATTTTTATGAGCACTAAACTTCACTAACATTTACCCCTAAATTTAAAAAATATAAGAATGTAAGAATGTATTACTAAAGCAAACTTTTTTTCCATAAATAAATATTTATTTAATCTTTGTTGCCGTGGATGAGGAGGACACGGTGTTGGTGCCAAACATTTCATGTACCTGATGTTAACTCTTCCAGAGGAAAGGGGAAGCGATGAGTCACCCACTGATTCGCAGTTTCTTTTTATTTCCCGTCTAACTTGAGCAAAACTGCCAAAATCTTGAATGTTATGAAGAGTCGGAGTACATTGTGTGTGAAATGTGAGATGCAGCATCTGACAGTCCTGCAGCAGAGCACAGCACAGGCGTTCCCAGCCAATGCCAGGCCAGTGCACTCGGAGCTCAGGAGTCGGATGCAGCGTAGCAATGTTATTCCAGCAGTCTCATCAGAATTAATTAGCCTGGCTGAGAGGCAGGACAGATTTTGCCTGGGCAGACTGCACAGACAGAGCAGCTATAGAGCCTGGTACCTGAGCCAGTTTATTTGGAGCAATACGGAAGTGCTGTCAGTGCTGAGAAACTGTACTGACTTAAATGGTGCCAGATCACACTGTTTATTAGATCAGTTGTCATATGCAGGAGGCTGTATCTAAAACAGGTTTGCTCCCATGCTTTTCCTTTTTGGTGCAGATTCAAGAGAAGGAAGAGTCTGAGTATTCTACTTCAAAAACCATTCTCTATGAATTCAGGAAAAAGGTTACGTTTTAGTAAAGCTGTTCCTTTTCCCATCTCATATGCAAGTACCTCACGAATGGAAGTAGAAGTAGGACCACATAGATATGCATTAAAGTATCAGAGATCTCCAATATCAATCTGTACACTCACTAATCCATAATAATTCAATTTTACTCAGTAGAACCCTTTAAATGAATGTTTGGCAAACAGTATGCCTATGTTTTATTCCTGAAGTCTACACAGCTCAGTAATAGTTAAGGATATAAACTCACATTCATTAGCTTCCAGGAGAAAGGAATTTGGAAACCTAATCTGATATTAAGACCTTTTCAGGTAATGTGAGCCTTTCATCTAATGGGGTTCTTGTATATATGAGCTGTTATGGCCAGGTACAGCAACCCCAGATATGAGCAAGGACTGACCTGGAGAGTTATCTGCCCCCCAGGGAACACTGGCACAGGACTCAGTCCTTCCTCTGCCCTTGTCTTTGGAGTGATTCTGGGCAAGTCACTGGGAAATAAGACACAAAGGCTATTTGGAAAGTGAGGAATATAATACCTTGAACTAGGGCTAAGTGTTAAGATAAAAAATAAATTGAAAGACTGTGAAGTTATCTTCAGTAACTGGGGAACAAACAAGCATTTTAGAAAAAAAACCCCACACTGTTATGTGGCTTGTTTTTGTGAGACTCAAAGAGGAAGAAGGACAAAAATGTGAGTACGAGAAAGTATTTTATATACACATAAATACCTATAACTGATGGGATCAGTAGGGAGGCACTGCTCTGGTAGGCTAATCCCTGACTGCATCCTTCACACTGTACAGCTATTGCTTGATCCTACAACAAAGACTGTTCACAGGTGAGATTTCTGTACAGCTATATATGACACGCTGCTGCTGCTGCTGCTGCTTTACAAAGTGCTCAGGGCCAGATGCTGCTGCATTTTGGCAGAGTGGGTACAGAATAGGAATTAGGACTTTCAGAGCTATCTGTTAAATTTACATGTCTGTTTCAATTCAGTTAATGGAATAAAAATCCAAGGCTGAAGATCTCAACTAGGAACCCCTGGAGAAATACAAGGCAAGATTTAGGTAGCTTAAAAAAGAGCAGATATTGTCTGCAGTTCTCAATGCAAAAATGTGCTGTAAAAATTCCATGTTACCTAAAGGGAAAAAAAAAAAAAAGAACAACCCAGAAAAAGAACAACCCAAACATTTTTATGAGAAGCAGCACTAATGGGGAGACATGTTAACAGGAGTGCTGATTCATATCATTAATGTGGGCAGGCAGTAACCGTGGAGAGGGAAAGATCTGTTGGAACATGCTTTTCTTGAGAACATGCCTAAATTAAGAGGCTGTCAGAGACATGTGGTGTTGGCAACCCAGGTGTAACAAATTTCCAAGATGACTATTAGTGAGTACTAACAGCTAAGAAAGCACTTCTAATTTCTTGCTGAATATAGAGGCTTAACTGGAAGTGGGAACTGCAAGCAGAGGTGAAGAACATTTAGGATACACATTCAGAATAATGGCCATTAGCAGGGAACATGTAAATGACATAAAAGGGTCCAAATCAAGTGATTTGATTTAAGAAGAAGAACCAGGAATGATGAGAGTGGCAAGACCACCTCACACTTTCCTAGTGCAGAACCTTTTGCTTTCTGTGTCAAGCATTTGTCTTTGACACTGGATCTTGGATCTGGTTTGTTATGGCAATTCCTGTCTTCCTTTATTTGCTTTTCTTTTGATATGTTTTAGAATAATTATAATTGCCCTGGGGAAAAAAACCACATATGCTCTCCACTTTTATTTTTGGAGTGCTACATTTCTTTTAATTCATTGACCAGTTTTTTTACTACAATGGAACCAAAGACTTGATAGGATTTTGTTTCCTGAATGTGACCAATGCCTGAGAAAACTACTTTTGTATTTCAGTAGGACTGCTTTAAGAAGCAGAAATGGGAATTAAGCATGACTCTCAAGAATTTTGGTCTTCAACTTCACTAATCTCTTCTTATAGTTAGTGGCCAATGATCTGCATGTAGAAAATTTAAGCACATGACATAAAGGAAAACAATTATTTGCATATTTTAATAACCATTAGGTATCTTGAAACCTTTGAAACTTTAAGTAGGGGTGAAAGAGAAAAGGTAAAAATTTTGATGCTAAACATTGAGGCAGGGTTCAAGGATGTTTATTTTACCTATTGGCTTATTATTGGCAATATTTATCATGAAAAGCTTGAAGTGACAGTTTGTCTACTTTTTTTTCAACAAGCAACCCCACTCCTAGCTGTACTTATGGCACCTAGAGATGTGAGACTGATTCATGATACTGAAGAGTGAAAAACATTTTCTAGTACCTTAAAGAAGTGTTTTCATGATAATTATAAAGTGCTGACCCATTCACAAAGGAGGGCATCAAGGCAGGTGAAAATGGTGCAATTCAGACTTCGAAAATGGAAGGTCCCCAGATCACATCTGAAATGCATGAAGTGTTTTTTCTAGAAAGTGCTCTGTCAGTCACTGATGCTGGTAGCAGAGCACTGCCAGCCAAGCAGATCAGGTGGTATCAGCTCCATGGTAATCAGCCTTGAACAAATGCTGGTGGACTTTTTTGTTATTGCTTTTTTAAACAATCTTTCTGTACTCCACACTTAAGTAATTCTACAGGTTTATTAATTTATGATTTTATTGATTTTATGTATCTGATTTATAGTGTTAATTAACGTTGTGTCTGGGAACTGTTTGGAAATGCACCTTATTTTGGAACTGTGTGAAAAATCTCTGAAGGACATGGGAACATTCATTCCCATGAGTTTTCTCTCTTTCTTTCACGTGTCTTTCACATGTGTCTTTCTGTCCTTCACGTGATTGTTTGCAATGTGTAGGAATCTATAACACCTATATCTGTGTTTTTTTCTGGGGAAGAGACAGCATCAGAAATTAAATTATAATCTACTGTGTTGCACTGGTTGGTAGGGGGAGTGTGGGGTGGTGTTTTGGGGGTATCTCTCCTGAGAAGGTGCTGGAAACTTCTTTGGAGACAATGCCAGACACCTCCAAGACTGATCTGCTGCTGGCCGAGGCCAAGCCCATCAGCAACAGTGGTAGTGCCTCTGGGATAATATATTTGGAAAGAGAGGGAAGCTCTGCAGTTGCATAAGGAGAGAGGAGAAAGGAGTGAGAATATATGAGAGAAGCAGCTCTGCAGACAGTGAGGTCAGTGAGGAAGGAGGGGCAGGAGGTGCCCCAGGCACTGGAGCAGATTCCCCTGCAGCCCGTGGTGGGGCAGCTGTGCCCCTGCAGCCCAGGGAGGGCACGGGGAGCAGAGATCCACCTGCAGCCCACAGAGGACCCACACCAGAGCAGGTGGATGCCCAAAAAGGCTGTGCCCTCACAGAAAGGCACACTGGAGCAGGCTCCTGCAGGACCTGTGTCCCCATGGGGAGAGGAGCCCTCGCTGGAGCAGGTTTGCTGACAGGAGTTTTGAACCCCCTGAGGACCCACCCTGGAGCAGCCTGTTCCTGAGACCCTGCACCCCATGGAAGGGACCCACGCTGTCACTGGGGAGGAGTGTGAGGAGTCCTCCCCCTGAGGAAGGTGTAGTAGCCAAGACAACGTGTGAGGAAGTGAAAGCAGCATCTGTTCCCCATCCCCCTGCACTGCTGGCATGGAGGAGGTAGAGAAATCAGGAGTGAAGGCAATAAGGAAGGGCTGGGGAGAAAAGTGTTTTAAGATTTCTCCTCATCCTACTCCAGTTTGATTACTAACAATTTAATTTCCCCAAGTCAAGCCTCTTCTGCCTGTCACAGTGCTCACTGTTGAGTGAACTCTGTCCTTTCTCGACCCAGGACACCTTCATTACATTTTCTCTGCCCTGCCCAACTGAGGAGCACAGTGACTGAGTGGCTCTGGAGGGCACCTGGTGATCAGATAGAGTCAACCCACTGCATATATGTCCCTGACCACTTAAAAGTGAATTTTCTAATATTGTCTCAGCTGTAGAGGACTTCTGGGTCTCACTCTTTCCTCTCAAATAGTTTCTAGATAAAATTTGTCATGGGTGACAGTTTCAGGTTTCAATGTCAGGCTTGCAGAACCTCATGATCCCATGGCTTTTCTTTTAGATGGATCCACAAATCATGGTGTGACAGACCAAACTTATTTTTTGCTGCAGGATAAAATTTTATGCTGGGTCTGCCCTGCCCATCTCACAGATGCTTTCTTAAAAAAAAAAACCTTCTATTTGCTTTGCTATTCAGAGTGTTTTGACCTTGAACTGCTTTGAGCACAGCAAGAATAAGCAACTGGAGAAGGAGGCAAAAGGCAGGCAGAGAAATATCTGCTGTGAGCCTCTTCAAGCAGCCTGGGCTGCCCAAAATGAAAGAAAGCCCTGTGAGGAATGAAGGCAAAAGTACATGGTCTTTGGTCTTTGACTGAAGTAAAAGCTCTTGACTATTGCCAGGAACTTTGCATCATTGCTGATTGACGCTATGGCTGCTGACTGTTTGCTCCAGGATTTCTCTCTGACTCACAGACAGCAGCTCGCAAGCAGCTGCACCAGCCTTTGAGACATCCACCTCTGCTGCAGGCACAGGCAGTCCAGGAGAGGGCTGGCAGGACACCCAGCTCCGGTTTCTGGGCAAAAAAAGGGGTCAGCAGGCAACAGCTAAGTCATTCAGGAGGTGAGGGGATCAAGTCAAAGCCTAGGAAAGCTGATGCAGGTTGACTGTGGAGCAAACACCATGCCTGATGTTCCCAGTGTGGATGTGTTTAGAATGCCTTCCGGCTCTGAACTTAAAAGCATTTTAAAGGGATTGCATTATATATCCTTTCTAGTACTTTATGAAGCTATTTATAATAGTTCAATGCCAGGAGTTTGGGATTTAAAAAACTGAAACACCCAAACAAAAACCCCAAAGCAATTCTAGGAGTAGCCTGTCTTTTTTTCATTCTTGTGGTTTTGTGTCAGATGGATAACACAGCGTTAGCCATATTACTGTTTCAAATTGGCATGTTTTATTGAAAATGAGTCAGGAGCTACCCTGTAATACCTCCTGAATCCAGCAGAGCTAATGCAGATTTACACTAACATTTCTGAGAGGTGAAATTGGCCATTTTTGGACATCAATGATTTCTAAGCAAAGAGATGTGTAGTATCTCCAATAGGGCTTCATAACCCCTCATTAATGAGATTTATGAAACTTGAAGAGAAAACAGACTGCTGAGCAACAACTTTATTCTTTTCAATCTGTGCAAGCTAGTGGTACATACATTTTACATTTAATAACAAGATACCTGCCTGGAGCACATTTTACACTTCAGCTTGTAAGTGCATTGTGTCATAGTATTTTATTCCAATTTCATCAGATAACTCTACTGTCTGTACACATGAGGAGTTTTTACAAGGCTTAGTAAAGGTCTGAGTCCCTGAGACTGGATTTTTAGTTCTCAACTAGGGCATTCTGTGCAATAACTTTCCATCACTGCATCCAACATTCTTTGTTTCCTTTGGAAATCATGGCTGATTAAAAGTCTAATGCAACAGCTGTTTGTGATCATATGATTGATATGTTTTCTAGAAAGATCCTGGGTATTAGATGCAGAGACATTTTTGCAGTGCTCAAGAAATTTCGGAATTGGTATTTTTTAGTCACAGTAGAAGAGAGCTGCTAGACAATGCAGGTTCTTAACAGACATCATTAAGAATTAGTGTAACTCAAAAGTTTGATCACACCACTGAAAAAAACTTCCCTCATTGGCATGTTTCAGGAGGCAAAATTATAAAATTATTTTCATTAATCAGAAAGTACTCTGAAAACTTCTAACAACTCACTATGCCCATAGATTATCACATAATGTAATTTCTCTTTGCTGTTTAATATCAGAAGTGAACTCTCCTTGTGAAAAAGCTGACTTGTTAGCTCCTATTAGCTGGCCACTATGAGAACAGGTGCTCCTGGCAAGACCAGGTGGAGCACAAGTAGGGATGTGGCAGCTAAACAGTTTGCAGTATAGGAGACATGAGGTTTCAAAACTGTCTTTCAGATATAAAAAAATAACTTTGTGGTCAATCAAGGGCCTGAAGCCTGACAGCTCCAGCTGGGGAGTCATCTCAGATCCTCATCCACAGCCATGCCCCGAGCCTGGCTCCGAATGATGCCTGGGAGAGCCTCACCTGCACCCACTGGGAACACCTGCTGTGCTCATGGAGTGACTCCTGAGACCTTGTGCCCGTGAAAAGAACCCGAAGGGGCTGCAGCAGAGGTTTGGCATGGCTGAGGGGCTGCACCTGGGGCTGAGGGGCTGCACCTGGGGCTGAGGGGCTGCACCTGGAACTGACTGAGGGGAATATCAGGGCATGAGAGGTTACACCTGGCACCTGAGGGGTGGCACCAGGGCTCAGCCCACCCTCACGCCCTGGTAGCAGCCGTTCCAGCCCAGTCTCCAGCCAGCAGTAAACCCTCCGTGGAGGGTGTCCTGGCAGTGTCCTGTGAAGAGCTGCTGCTCTCAGGTAGGATGCTCCTGGTAACCCCTTTGAGCCCTGTCCTGTGCTGTGCTGGAGTATCTGCGTGGGCAGTGGGAGCAGGGGAGGGGAAGTTTCCTTTCCCCTTGAAGAGAGTTGGAGTCTGAGCTTTTAAAGGTTCTGGCTTCCCATTCAGCCAAGGCTGCTGCTGTGTGCGTTTGGGAGAACTTGCCTGGGTAAGCCCAGTCTCTGCTCTTCACTGAACTGCCCTTACATTTTGGGGAACTGAGCGTGTGGAATGCACGTGTTTGGTACGGAGAAGAGGCTTGGGCTTTTCAAGGGTGTGGACAGGGAAACCAGGGAAAGGTTTTGTCAAAGCAAATTGCAGGCTGAGGTGACTCCTAACAAGCGTTGAGAGGGAAGTTTGAATGTGCTCTTATCTCCTCTATGGGCTCTTGGTATCCCTGGCTTCTCACTAGGATTTGTTTTCCTGGTGCTGTCACAGATCCTGAGCTCTGATAATATATTCATTCTTATGTCAGACTGGTAGGAAAAAGAAAAGTAGGTGAAAGTGTTTAATGTTTTTGAAGGAGGAGAAATCTTCAGTGGTGTGCCTTTCCTTCCAGAAGGTGTGTTCTGTTGACCATCCAATTACACGTGCAATTTTTCTTGGCACTAAAGATTTTTCTTTTTGGTTTCCTTTTTTTTTTTTTTTTTCCTTTTTTTTTCCCTTTTCCTTACTAGTTCTACTTGAAATCAAAAATTTTTATCACTTCCCTCTGCAGCATGGAAAAAGAAAGAGAATATGAATGTGCAATTACTTTACATCAGGGCTGCACCTGAAACCAGTTAGTGGCAGTTCCTTGGATTGAGGGTGGTGGGGAGGGGGAAGCAAGTTTATTCCAATTTGTGAAGTTGAAGTCTGTCTATGGAATTTTTATACACTAAGGTCTAAATAAAGTTAAGTTTAAGAACCTAGTCTTGAAATAATCAAAAGCTTGAATAGGTGGTGTTTATCCATGTCTTACTATTTTTCCAGGAAGGTCACTTTTTCTTGATTGAGGAATTTGGTTACAGAATGAATTAGTGAAGCAAAAGTAACATGGTAGTTACTAGCATAGGCAGGGCACTCTGAGTCTGAGAAAACTGCAGTAATTTATGCTCTTGGCCATCAGTGTGTGTATGCCATGGGAACAAATAAAAAACAGCATATGAAATAGGCATTCAAAAAAGCCTTTGCTCTGTGTAACATGTAAGACAAACAACCTCTGTGTGTTAAATCTATGGGTCTTTAATGTAAAACTTACAGAAAATATATGTTGGGAATCTACTTTTATTTAGTGCTGAGCTCACTTTGACAATTATGGCATTAAAAAGACTTTTAAAGACCTTAATGCAGAACCAAATAAATTCTTTTCCCACTTAGCAGAACCTGACACCTGAAAAAGGACAGAAAAAGGTTCTGAAAATATGGGGGACAGGGATAAAAACACCCAAATTGGCCAGTGGAGTATTTCTGTATTTGTGAAAGGATGTTTTTGGGGCAGAAGAGGTTCTGTTTCTTCCGTAACTGTTGTTAGTTTGCCTTCAGCTAGAAACTGATTACAAACATACAAAATAAGCACAGAGGAAATGATATGCATTCATTTTCTGCCAGCATGCAAGACCCTTGTAGTAAATGAGGGTCAAAAAGCTTCAACCAGGAAGTTGAACCAATCTATCACATACAAAAATAGTACCAATTAAGCATCATGTAATGTTATTTGCTATAAAGGAAAGCAATATATTTCATTTCAGATTATCTCAGTTACAAGCTACAAAATGTGTATGAACTACAAGTACCCATATATTAATTAGCTCTTGTGATATCTGTTTTTAAGTTGCCTATTTAATGATATAAATTGGAAATATTTGTACAGATTCCTAAACTGCAAAATACTGTCAAACTTTTGCCTAAGTGGTACTTTAATTGATCTATGTGTACAAAGCATAAGATTTGTTTAGCTGATCTATGTTGTATTTTCTTTAGGTATTTCTGCTAACATTAGTAATGCAAAGTTATTACTCCATTAGATCACACTTGTTTTAATACCAGGGACTAAGAAAACGGGCAGCTATGTGACCTGAACAATGTCACAGAGTTTGGGCTGTGTGTCTGGAATAGTGTGATTGTAGTCCCTGTAAAGCCAACAGAGAAGTGCCTGTCTTGGGGTTGAGAAACCCCTTTGGAAAAAAAAAAAAAGGAGGTCAAGCTGTAAATAACTTACAGGGAGCATAACTTCCCTGAAAAAATTTCAACAACTTCATTTTGTGTTCTTACGTACTTCACTGGGATTATTTCATTTAAGCATGGATGCAACTGCAATTTTTACAATTTGATGGGATTACTGTGATGAAATACAATAGTTTGGGTGTTTTCTATGTGGAGTATCCACTAATTGTAGAATTCTCATAACACAATCAGGGTTGATTGGCTGGTTGATGATTTATCTGTGAAAGGAGCATGTAAACATCTGGCCAAACAGGTGGTGCCTCTCCTAAATGCATCTGCAAGGAGTGGAAAGCTGCAATGCATGTCTGCCCTGCTGAACCCAGACTGCTCATCAGCATCTTCCTGTAGCTGCTCCCAGCTTCTGACTCAGGACTGTGTCCATGTCTGCTATTGTGACTCTTTAATATGCCACCTGTGATTTTAGCTCCAGTAGTTGAAACGTGAAAGGGTCTTCCTTAAGAGCTCTGTTAACCTCTAGTGGACTAAATACAGCATGATTGAAAGCAGTGTTGGATTTAGAATACGGTTGGAGAAACTCAAGAGAAACAAGAGATCCACAGCTATGTCCCTACGGGGTACATGGCTAAACTGAAATGAAGCCTTGTATCACAAGGCTTGTGAATATGTCAATATTTATAGTTTCCAATTTGTATATGTATATTCTGGTAGGATGGGTGCAATGTGCTCTGCCACACAGTTTTCTTTATTAAGCAAATGTGGTTATTGAGAGAGAACTAACATTGTTTTCCTAAGCACAGCTTTGCTATAAAGCTGACTCTGGGAATTTAGGGTATATGTTTGTTTATTAATAGTGTACTTTGTTCTATGCATATAAAGAAAGGTCATCAAAAAGTGCATTTCTGATTTGTAGTTTGAAATGCAGATCTCTGCTAAAGTTTGTTTCTGTTCCAAATATCTGCTCATAAAGATATATGGGTATGTGTGCAGTTTAGACATCGTGAGATTAAACTCTCAGAGGCAAGCTTTGCTGCTCTGTTTATTAACAGGCAAAAGCACTGTCTGAAAATTTTACAATAGAGGAGCAGTTCTAGACAGACAGCAAGGCACCACCGTGGGGGCTGATTGCTCATTATATTTATAGATAAGCACAGAAGCAATGTGTGAAAGATTGCTTTAAGGGCTGAAGTTTTCTAGTATAGGATACAAAGTACCAGTGGCTGTTTCTTAGAACTGTTGAGTACACAGATTTAGAAATGGGTCCCCGTTTTTAACAGCTGCCTAAAGATACCAAGTGAGAATTCTCAATTCTCTCTTGTTAAAGACCTTTTTTTGAAGTTGTAACACTTCTTGTTGTGCTAGTGAGGACTTTCTTGACTATCACCTAACTCAGAATGCCTGATGAGGAACCAGTGAGCCCTTAAATAAAGCTTTATCAGTATGTTGCATAACCTAATATCTGGGGTTGCTAGAAATCAGCAGTCCTTTGACTTAACCTAATTATTTTTTGATTTACTTTAAATAATGCTCATTTGAATCCTGGTGGGAAATTTGATAAAGAGCTGGCTTCCCACTTGACCAGTTCAACCCACCATGTATTTAGATAATACTTGAAAGCTGGCTTATCAGAATTATATCTGTGTTTTAACAGGGTCATTTTCTTGCTTGGGAAGTTCTTAGACTTATCAAAGAGCAGTAATTTATTTTTTAAGAGCAAGTCTTATGTATCATTAAGTATGATTTGAGACTTCAGACTTTAATTTCCATACCCTATTGAACCTAATATGACTAATTCAACTTAGAAATTGAACTTTTTCCCCTAAACCTTGCATAGCATTAAAATTGCTGTAGCCGGTACTTAAAAAAACCCTGCCTTATTTTCTCTTTTCAACTTTGCTTATCATGTGTATTTTTCAGCCCCCTCTGTAAAGACAGACTATTTGGGACCATCTTTCTCCAATAATGTGTCAAAATATAGGATTAAGAATAGTGTAAGCCACAGATACTGTGTTTCCAGAATTGGCATTCAGAATTTGCTCTTTTTCCAATAGGTCTGTGACTAATTTGAGGTTCACAATAACATCATCTATGCTATACAATTGTGCAGCTTCTGCTTGAAAAGTTTTGGAGACTCTGTAGCCTGGGGTGCAAGCTGGCAGCTTTCTCACCTTCACCTCTTGTGGTTTGAGAGCTGACTGGAAGGTGAGCAGCCCCCGAGGTGTTGAGGCACCACTGATGGACTGAAACAGTGTCTCTGCACAAGCCTTTCCTGTTTCATGTGGGAGCTGTGATAGAGCTAAAGGATGCCTGTTATCAACATCCTGCATCAGGTTCTTTAGGGCTCTCAGTCAAAAGGTCACTGCTTGCTGTGATCCCAAGTGATGCTTTTTTCTTTTCCTTTGCAAATTCATAAACTGCAAACTTAGACCCTTAAGTCCCCTGGATGCCCAGGGTGTTTGGGTGCTGACTGCTCAGTCAGGGTGAGCTCTCAAATGATGCAGCTGCCTCAGGTGAAACCAGTGCAGGCACTCACTCACTCCTGGGGCTACTCTTGGAGTCTCAGCCATGAATAAAATTAGTGTTTTAAAGATGTTATCCTGTGACAGTTTGGAGAACCTTATAGCTAATTTAATGACCTATTGTACAACAATTGTGCATGATAAACTCTTCATTGCCACTTGGGTTCATGTCTGACTTCTGCCAGGTTATTTATATCTTGTTTGTAAGGATGTGTTAAGAAACTAAGATATCTTATTTTCATGTGAACCATTGTGTGTTTCCATTTCCAAAGAATCTTTACCTCATGTTCGTTCTTTCCTCGGCCTTAAAACACCAAAACTCTAAAAACACACCAACTTCTTATATCCCAAAAAAGTGAACTGCAAGTTACATTAACCAAGATGTAAATTCCAATCTGGGTTTGATGCCAATCCATGGTTCTTCTGTTGTGCAGATTTAGATGTTCTGTGCTCATGTGCACTATCATTTGGCAATTTTATATCAAATATATTCAGATAGAATATTGAATTGCATATTACGCTTAAGAAAAAACCCTTTTCCAGAAACAGTGATGAAAAGTATTACTGATCTCATTTCAGTTTCCAAATTTAGGGTAGGCAGAAGGGAACAGCTTTGGAATGAGACTGGTGATCCTTTTTTCCCTTTGTAGTGGAGAGCAAGCATCTCATGTCACCAGGTTTCCAGTACCTGAGCACTTACCTGGAAGAAAACAAATACTGGACTTAATAATGGACTTAATGTATTTAATTTTCCTTAATTGATTTATTACTACTTGGAATGTTCAAAGGTGACTAAGTCATGTATTCAGTTTTCACTCCTAAAACACTGGAAATCCAAGCCCAGACAGTAATTGAATAAACTATCAGCAAGTTTTCCATGTTTCATATAGACAGTTGAAATTAAACTCAAAAATATTTTTAATTTGCCACAACATTTTGTTTCATTCTGTATCTAACACAGCTGAACCCTGCAGATATCTGAGGCATGTTTCTATTGCTTCTCGTGAAAGATAAAATCTTAGCTCACTCTCATAAGGACCAACTTTTAAAATTAGCAAATATAGAAAACAAATTAATTTTAAGCACGGTGCGAGTGAATAAAAATGCTTCTCTATATCACTTAGTGCCATGCAGCCTCCCCTTAACCCAGCACAGTTAAAAGATGTTATGTTTTTTATCAGGCTACTCAGATTTTATGTAGATTCCCTCTGCCTGGAAATTTTCAGGAGAGAGAGAGTTGTAATTAGTGAGAAGTGGGGTATGATTGAGTGCCATCATTTATAGTGATATCTTCACCTTTCCTGCACACTTTTCTTGGACTCCATTATGATTAAATACTATTTTTGTGTGTAGAACAAAACCCCATCGATTCTGGTAATGCCTCAGACTGAAAGAAAGTTGAAGCAGTGCAGGAAATGCTTTCTGTGTGGACACTGTCTCTTTTTGCTCATGTTCCTGTGCTTGTATGTAATGTTTATAAATCAAACAGACTTCTATTTCCCTTTCCTCAATTGTAGCCCTTGGATCCAATGAAGCAGCTTGTAGATTATAGTATTTAGTTTTTCTAAATGGGGAAAGCAGCAGTCAAGCTTACTGGAGTGCAAGGTGTGTAGAGGAAGCAAGAAAATGACTCAGGTCTGTGAATTTTGCAACAGGTCCCTGAAATGGTTTGTCCCTCAATCTTTCTCTTCAGTGGTGTCCACAGATGAGTATGGATTCTGTCCCCAGCCAGTTTGGTGTGTGACCTCTGACAACAGCTAATAAAATCCTAACAAATTTAAAGATGTCCTTTACAATATAAACACTGCTTAGCAAAAAGCTTTACAATCCTCCAGTTATGTGTGTGCATCAGAGCACAGATGTTCAATAAAGCCAGACCTTTACAGTTCAGTGATTGAATTAATGCATTTGAAAGGAGGAGAGGGGAAAGAGTTTCAGGACAAACCAAACCAGATGGAAGAAGGTGGGGGTTTAGCTTTCCTATCAGTTTCTTTTGGGTGAACTTAAATACATGGTCTGAAGTTAATGCATTAATTTAAGTATTACTTTATATTTGTTTAATCTGTATTAAAAAAGAGCTTTTTAGATTAGCGTGTTCAATATATTTCTTTGAAAATACTGAATGAAATTATTCTGAGATCCCAATTTCCCCCCATTTTGATCCATTGAGGATGCAGTTTAGCTGCAAATCACAAAAGACTTGTTCTACTAACTATTTTATGGTTAATCCATTATTTCACTGGGAGGGAACAGGACAGGGAAAGTTATACAAAATGCTTGGACTTCATTGCATGTTTAAGGGCTGCTATAGGTTCTTTAAGATAGAGTATCTGAGGGAAGAATGATTTCAAAACCCAAGTTGCACTGAATGTCAGATCTGTCCATATAAAACAATATGAAAAATGAACCTGTCATGCAGCCTTTTAAAAATTTTCTCCCATGTCTCATTGGTGGGTATTGAGTTTTTTGGCTCAATATTCTTTTAAAAAATTTATTGAGATACCAAATTACTGTCTCTTTCCTACATTGTGTACAGTAGTACTAGATTTAGGAGCATTAATTTTTTATTTCAAATAGAATTTTTTATGAGCAAAGAGATGTTAAATCTTTCAGATCAGCAGAAATACCCACTGTAATTCTAATTCTGGAGTCTTGGTTATATGATAAAGGCAATATTCACACATACAAGTTGAGGGAGCTATTTTGGTGGCAGTCATAAAAAGCCCCAGCACAGACTGCTGCTATATATGAGTGTTTACCAGAGCACGATGTGTGTGGACAGTTGGGAAGGTCAGAGCTGTGGCTGTGCACTGACTCTGGTACAGGGCGCTGCAAACAGGGATGTAAAAAAAACCTACACAGATTGTTTCAAATAGTGGTGAATGCTGTGCCTTTCTAGATGAAAGTAGAACATAAGTTTGCTAGAAGCCAGAAGATTTTTTTATGAACTCTTAACAGTCTGGGAAAAAAAGAAGTTGGCTCAAAGAAAAGAGAACTGAGATGAAAAAAAATTAACTCCTGGAAAACAGTTTTTGCTGCTTGTAAGAAAATCACAAATGCCTTTATTGTTCATGTATTTCTATGTTTTTCCTAAGTTTTGAGGCAGAAGGCAAAAACAGTCTGACTATGACTGTCTTAGGACAAAGCAACTTCAAAATAGTATTTCAAGAGGATGAAAGAATTTAGCCAGGTACTGCTGTGACTTGTTATCTAAAACCTCCTGGATGAGGCACATCTTGTGCATATAAAAACATCACACAGTTGTGTGAAGAAGAGTTGCTATAGCATAACTTGTGAACGTTTCTTAAAACAAAAGAAATGCAAAATCTTGATTAACCAAAATGGAGAACAAAAATTTGACTATTTGTTTTGATATGGCAGTGCAGGCAACTGCATGGTGAGACCTGAGATCAGCAGCTGTGCATGGGGATGGCTGGCTGAACATATTGGCAGGAAAAACTCCACCCAGAGACAAAACTTTTCGATAAATAAATAGATCAATGAAAGTTTAAGGCTTTTTATCCTGGTCTGGCTACAAAAAACTGATTTGCTAAAATTCACAATGGGTTTTTCAGATGCTATTTTCCTTCAAAACTCCTTCAAATTTGAAAAATACCCACCAGGAGGGGAAGAAAACCTGGTAGTTGTACAAGCAAAATGTATTTACATTTTTCATCATTCTAACTCTCAGTTCCTATTGCAACGCTAGAAGTAAGAAAGCTTATTTTGAGAATGAGCTAGCAAAGATTCTGTGTGCAACATCACTCATCTTATCCAGGTGCCTTTAGGTGTGTGTAAGGGAATAAAGCCAGTGATGTGCCAGATTCTGCTAGTCTCTGGTCCAGTATAAACCTACCTTTGAGGGGACTCCAGTGTAGAATATGACTTGTAGAGTCACAGCAAGACAACGGGGCCAGATTGCTGACTTAAAAAATGAAGGTCTGGAAAAGATGGGTATCTGGGTTCACAGGGCTGTTGCTGCAGAGGTAAGCCCAGCTAGCTGTCATTATGCCATCGTTGTCTAAACCAAGGGAATTAGAGATTGCAAAGGACTTTTATCAAATATAGAAGTGAGCAGGAAAGGCTGCATACCAGTTATTGATGTCCCTACATGATCCTTTTTCTGGACATTTCTTGGCCTGTTTTCCTCATTCCCACAAAGTATCTCACCTCCTTCTGTGGAATTATATTTTTCAATCTATGCTGAGACACTGTCTGATGCTTCTTTATTCTCTTTTTTTTTTTTTTTTTTCAAGTTTTCATTTCACGTGGCCATTCTAAACTTTTTTTCCCTGAAATCTACCTATGAATGATCTTTATCTATCAGTACTGCAATTCCTTAATCCTCCTCCTGTTCCTACCTGACCTAATCCACACCATCACCCCCCATTGGTGTCCACAGTGCCTGGGTCACTCGAGCACAGTCTTGCTGTCCCAAAGCACGGCTGCCTAGGGACCAGTAATGATGCCTGCAGGCTTGACCATGGGATATGTCACTTGTTCCATTCCACTATTGGCCTGCTGTGAGAAAGTGGGATGTGTATTTTTGTCTACAAGTCCTTCTTCAGTTCTGGTAGACTTCTGCTCAAGTAGTTTTTATTTTCTACCACCAAGTGTCCTGTGCTGACAGTGTCAATCATATGTGAAACTCTCTAAGTTCTCTTGCAAACTTTTTCCTGAAAAAATGCCTAAAAGATGTGCTTTGAAAGACTGAAAAGCTCTGTGGAGGACTGATGATGCCTGGAAAGAGGAACAATATTTGCATCTTTAAGCAGGAAGAGGGTAGGGGGAGTCACACCATTGTCATGTTGGCTGAAGTTGAATTCCTTGAATTAATATTGGAATAAATGGTCCAACTTTTAAAAGTCTCCTGGGATGTGAGGAGAATGGGTTGTATTGAGGATTTGTAGGAGTAAACTGTAAAATTTCCAGTACAATGGGATAATAGATCTTGTAGAAAACAGAGAAGCATTAATGTAGCCTTGTACTAGTAAGCTTCAAGGCAGTTGTCAGTTATTTGCCCTCCAAATAAAAAGCTAATGAGTAGGGGCGCACAAAAAATAAAAAGCTATTGAGTGGGGGTGTGCAAGCTTCTGTCCCAAGTTAGGACTATTCAACAAGTTCACCTGATGTTGAATTTGAGTGTCTTGGCTAGCTTTACAACTAAGGATAAAACTGGGAAATGGCAAGTGTGTTGGGGAAACATATGACCCTTCCCCATCTTTAATGGGCTAATCTTTGGGACAGTCCTATGCAAATAAACATGCTCACTTGTGTTGTAAAATTATTTCATTTTACATAATCAAAATGCTTATGTCTTTATATGGGCCTGTGAAGATCTAGTAAATTTAATTGTCCCAAACTAATTTTTCATGATACTTTTTTCCCTCTCTTTTTAAGAAAAATCCTAAGAAATAGTGAGGTGATGTGAGGTTAAAGAGATAGCATAAGAATTTATACTAGTGCTTGTCCCAGTAGGAGAACATTTCACATCTGTTATTTATGATGTGAAGCACTGGGGACAGCTTCAGTAACTATGTACATAGTAATACCTTTAATTAGACTAGCAGAATAAATATTGCACACAGGCTTTAGGGATCTCATAGAAGCTCTACCCCTGATGGAGAGCAAATTGGTGTAACTGGGGAGTGATAACTGTAAACTGGGAAGATCACCATCTCCTAACTCCTTGTGCAGCAAGATTCTTGCAGCATTTACGGATAAACTTAAGGTTCCTCTATGACCTTTCAGACAAAACCTTCCTGTGAACTTGGAAAGCTTCAGAGTAAAATTTACTTGTCAGTCAAATGACAAATGTCAGATGGCCTCCTGCTATCACTATGCTTATATTTAAGATTACCCCCTGCCTTTCTCCCAAAGTCTCTTATAAGTACTACAGAGATTAGGTTATTAGAGCAGAAAAATATCTTTACCTGAGACTATGCTGCTTCTCTTCTGGGCTGCAATGCCCGAGGTATAGAGCTGAGGCTTGGGGTATGAGGCTTTGAAGTTAAAGCATAACAGGCTCTTTGTTTTCTCTGTTTTCCTTGCCATAAAGAGCACATAAGTGCAGTGACAGAGCTCAGTGAATAAGTGCTTTACATGGCTGCCCAGTGCAACACCTGCTGGCAGCTGAGTGTGACACCCCTGCAAACCTCTACCTATGGCACAGGAAGGGACACAGAAACCCCTTGTTCGGCCTCATGTTTTATAATAGTCAGAAATATACATGTGCCGGGTTGCATTTTCCTCCTCGGAGCCGTTTTTCCATGTGTTTCAGCCAATGCAAGACCTGCAAACAGAAGGAATAATTTTCCAGTTCAGGACTTTAGAAGTAACTATGGCAATGCTACAACTGGATTGTGACATCTTTAGCCTGTGGGGCTGCCTTCAGTGGTCTGCAGGCATAAGTGGACGGGGTCTTTTAATAATCTGTGGCTGTGGATTGTGGCTTGTGTCTATCTTGAAATAAAAAGCCAATGGTTCAGTCTCCAGAAGAAAAAACAAAATGGAATTTTAAAATGGGACCTTTTTGCACAGTTGTCACAAATGAAGACTTTCATATGAATGCTTATGGGGCAAGAGAACTAAGGTAACAAAAAGTGAGTTGCACCTTGTGGATGCAGAATGTCTGCTTAAAACATAGAATAGCAATAGCCTCTGCTGTTGTGGAGAAATAAGTGAAAACACACAAATTACCAGACTGGCTTGAATTTGTGTTCTTTCTGTTATCATTTGTATGCCTCGGTCCATTAACATTACTGCATATCTTCTTACAGTACCTATCTAAACCTCTGTGTTTGTGGGTTTGGTTGCTTTAGTTTAGTGGGCTGTTGTTTTTTTGTTGTTGGGGTTTTATTTATTTATTTATTTAATAAAGGACTGTTTGTCCCTTGAAGAATTACAGGATCTGCTCTTACAAAGAACCTGTCTTATAGCCCCTTCCAGATCTTTTTCTGACTTATTAAATGTTAATTTCTAAATGCAAAGTTTGAAAAGTGGCAAAGCTATGTATTTTTTACAAAATGGATGCCTCTGAGCTGGGTTTGATATGAAATAGTTTAACATTGCAACTTTATGTCAAGAATTAATAATTTATTCAGAAAAATTCCACATAAAGTGAAAATTAGTGTCCTTATTTTGCTGTTTAAAGTTTTATCTGAAACAGCACTAGTGGCTATTGCCTGAGATGCAGGCTAAAACCTTATTTAAAAGCTGACCATCTACTACAATATTTCATTCTCCATTTAGTTTTAATAGTTGAGAGCTTTCTTAGTGGGAGATGTTTTGTTAACCATAAGAAAAAATTCTATACACGTATAAATAAAACTTGGTGATGAAAGTAGGTCACTCCTTCAGTATGGCTTTTAGCTACATCTTAAAGATTTTTCTCTGCAGTGATTTGCTGATCCAGTTATTCTTAATATCATAATCCTTAAATTTATAATCCTCAGTGATAGTTAATGATTGCTAACATGCATAATTTTCCTCATCCAGTGCCATCAGTGGCAGTGATACATTTGGTCACGTGTTTGTAAGTGGCTGTCTGTTTCAGAATCTGGTTATTTAAAGTGTATCTAATTTAATTACCAAACAGTGAATACACTGCCTGCAAAAGTCACTGACCTAGAATGTTGCCTCTAAGCTTTTGAGCATGGCTGATAGTGGAATGATGTAAAATGACATGAAAGCTGAAGACATAATTGCTCATTGTGAATCTTTTTTTTCAGTAGCTAACATTATTCCAAAGATGAAAAGTGACAGTTATATATTTTTGGCAATGTTTCCCTGTAGGAAAGGAACAGGCAACCTACTTATTTTTTCCACTGTTAGGGCTGACTCAAAATTATATTCATAAGAAGTTTATTTACTGACATTATAGACTGAATTTTTGAGCAGTCTGTACCCAAGTACTAATTTAGGGCTCTTATAGTCTAGGTATGTAGGCATGAAAAATGAGCTGTTGGAGGTTTAGCCACAGAATATCACAAAACTATTTCTAGCAGCAAATTCTTTGTTTTGGGAGTTTTTAAGAAAATAAAAAAATTAAAATGAAGCATTCAAAATTCAGATGCTGCTTGTGAATATCTGGCTCTAAAAAACTTAAAAATGCCATCTGGTGACAGCTTTACCTTCTCTACAGATTCCATCAGACCACGTGTGTGTTGTTCCCATTGCTTGCAAATTTACACTTGTAGCTGATGGGAATTGTACATATGTGAAAGCTTGGAAAGCAGTTACTGAGCAGCCTTTTTTCCAAAAGAGCTGACAAAATGTAGCAGCCAACAGTCTTAAAGTGAACACAGGGCTGAGCTCACATTGCAGTGCTCTGTGCAGACTCTGTTCACTTTAACAGTGGCTCTTACAGCTTCTGATGATGATGATGAAGGTACATCAACTGCAGCCAGCTCAGGAACCATCTGATGTCTGGGTGCTATGCAGAGATACCAAGTTCTTTTCTCAGCAAGTGTGAAGGGTCTGCCTGTTCAGCTGTGAGTCCTCCTCTTACAGTAGGATCGTGGCTCCAGCACCTGGGAGCTCAAGTGCAGCAAGCTTGCTGTGATCTTACTGATCTGAGATCCAAGTCAATATTTCTTTGTATACCTTATATATATATATATAGTTCTATATAACACTTGATTTATGATAGAAGGCAAAATAATCTGTTTTGATAACTACAAATAGTCCTTAAACATGGTCTATTATTTGTAGCCACTTCAATTAAATAATTTTTAGTTGCAGTTCATCAAAAGATGGTATATCCTCCTGGCAAATAACTCTGTCATGACTATCCTGAGCTAATCTGATGATGTCCTCACAGAAAATGAACAAGGTAGAAAGACTTCTGTTTTGGGAAAATATAACTCTGGTACTCACCGAAGTAGAGAGGAGCCGTCAGTGTAGATATTAAGGCTAGAAAGGCACACACCTAAGATCAAGCAACAAACCCTTCTGCACAGGTATGTGAGTCTCAGGCTTGGATTACTCCTCAGCAATGCTCCTGTCTAATTAGCAATAGACACAATAACGCCATAGAATCTCAATACAAGGTTTAAAGCAGAAATCCCATTCCTATATAGATAGGAATCTCTATAAGGAAGGAAATCTAATGGTTAGTTTGGTTTTGATCTGGCTTATTGTTCTCCTGCAAGGATGAAGTGTCTTAAGTGCTTTTCTGCATCCACAAAAGGCATTGATAGGATGGGTGGTGTGGCAATGGAGAAATGAAGAAGGGGAGGTTTTTTTGTTTGGTTGGTTTTGTTTTTAGAATTCACTCTTAACAGTCAGTTTGTGGTATTCACTTTGAGCAGACCTGTGGTTTGGTTATCTCACTCTTGATACGTGTCAGCTAGTTCTACAAAGCACTTCCAGGCAGCACTTACCAGCATTTGTACGTGTACCTGCATTGCCTAAATTGTGCAGAACATAAATCTTGTCTTGTAAAGGCTGATACACATCTGAAGACCATATGTAGCTCTAGGCCAGAGAGGGATGCCAATAAGCACCCAAAGTAAAGAACCTCTGGGTATTGTGACAGGAGGTATTTTAAAAGGTGTGATAATGTTTTGCTTAGAATTTTTTCCCCCAAATGTAACCAATGAGTGGCTTCCTTTGCTAGCTCTGTGTCAGAATAATGGGAAATGATGGGAAGTGCACAATGTGAAGGGAGAGAGAGGAAACAGGCTGCCATTGCTTCAAATATATACACTTGTGCTGTGGGAGCCATCGTCAGCCAAAAATAAGCTGTGAGCTCTTTCCCACCCACATAGCTCAAGCTTCATGAAGAGAAGGAGACTGTCATGTGGTGGCAAAGGCCAGATTATCATAACGTGGGTGAGATGTTTCTGCCCAAAAATACTCTCCTGCCTGTTCTGAAGCTCCTTATTTGTACCTGCAAAGCAGTAACTGCACCAATGGAGCAGTGAAGTGTCCAGGTGCTGTTTGTGTGGGGCACCCCCGGTTTGTCTGTGGGCAGAAATACTCTCTCTGTAGGTGGTAACACCTGTTTTTTTTCAAGCACATGTTCTTTTGTTTCTCCTCTTCCCCCTCCCCCAAGAGTGACATGTACCTCTGCAATTTTCTTGTAGTGTAGGATGTGTGGGACCATACTTCTTTTACAGTTCTCTTGTGTGTTGGCTTACCAAATCCTCAGCTTGTACAAACTGCCATAATTCACTGAAACTGACAGAAGTATGTTGACTCCAAAACCAGCAGAGAATCTGCATTCATTAGTAGTGGACCATGATCCACATGAACTTGTGGAATAATCTACTGCAATTGTTGTGGGGATGTACAGAGATATTCCTGGAGAGTCTACTAAGATTTAAGATTTGCTGTAGGCCACAGCTGGCTACTGTCTATAAAGTGATGTATTTTTTTTTTTTTCCTCTTGTTGTCTCCTACAACTATATCCTGAATGTCTCTCAAATTTCCTTTAGTTTTGTTACCTCTCTAGCAGTTTGTGGCCTCCCTAAAGCATATTCACTGTCCCTGTCTGTGGGAGAGCCTAATTTCATCATGTCTGTCAGTCTGGTAACCAGCAGCATATTGATACTGAGTGAACTGCATGGCATTTAAATGTAAATCTACTGTCATGAACTCTAGGCTTATCATGGCTCATTATTTTGAGGCAGGCACAGTAATTAGCACGGGGTGTACTCTATAATAATTAGGAATGTTTTACACATCAGATGGTGATGTTGAGTTTTGAGGGCAACCACCTGGACTCAACCCTCACTAGCTAAAACAAATATTTTTGTATTTTTTTTTTTTTCAGTGTTTCAAAATGCCTGTGGTAAAATACATTAACTGTTTAATCACTAAATAATAGATCAATTCAATCAGTTAGCTGACCAGTGTGATTATTGGGACAAGTTGCTGGTATCCAGAGGTGACACTGTAGCTGAGATACACAGTTTGTGTGTTGTAATTTCTCTTGAGCACAAGGTGAAATTTCCACTGTCTTGAAAGCACACATTGCTTTCCAGCTCTCTCTCCTCTTTACCTGACCTGGTATTTGAACCTTCTGAACAATGGTGTCATAGATTTGTGGTATCTGGTCCAGTTTTTACTTGTTTTTCTTCATAAAGATGTAAGGTGACATTTCTAGTGGAGAAAATAATAATTATTAAAAAAACACCCACAAAAAAACCCACCAAACAAAACACAACCCAGAAATTTCTATAATCAGATCTCATTATAATCTCTCTGTGAACTTGTTGGATTAAAGCAGATTTGTTAAAACATCAAAAATTTTAGGGCTATCTTGGAAGCAGCTTTCATGAAGTAAAATCAGGAAAGATCAGAATATGTACCGTGGACCTATATTCTGTCTGCAGAACTTGGGGGCTTATTTCTGACTTTCTGTAAAATGTAGACAGTTTCTAACTCGTGGCTTGTGTGTATTAGTTTCTGTACCTGAAGCTTTCCCTAAATTTTTGGTATTAGCTCATATGCAAACCCAGGAGGAGGAGAGTATTTTCATTTCCAGTGGCAATGCAAAGGCAGTCTCATAAGAAGATGTAGAAACTGGGCATTTGTCAGTTTTCCTAAGCAGTGTATTTGAGAGCTGTGCAATTTGAAGACTTGCCCTGTTTCCTCCTCAGATCAGTAATTGCTAAACTCCAACATAAACCTTCCCTTACGTGCATTTGTCACACATATTTGTATTCAGTGTGTGATTACTGCTTGTTACGAACTGAAGGCTCTTCCACAGCCATGGAAATACTGAGCTTGTAAATACCCTTTGGGTGCAGACAGCAGGAAAAGTTAAACATCATGCTTCTGCTGCCTCTTTTGCAGTTTGTACTCCTAAAATAATGTGGGGGAAATGCACAACAGTGGAAAGTTTAGTTTTATAAAATTATATCATGATAGGCTTCTGCTCATATTCAAAATTCATTCCCACTACTATGTGTTACCATATAATTTCTGACGCTAATTTTCAAAACATTAGTGATTTTGAGGAGGGAAGGAGGAGCTATATTTTGGGAAAAAAATCTCTTAAGTTCAAAAAATTGCAAGTGTTGCATTTCAAGGGGATGAAATAATCAATTTTAAACTGGGAAAGAACTTGTGGACACTGTATCTATGGAATAATGTCAGAAAAATTTAAATGTGTTAACAGTGTGGTGCCATTACAAATGCTTTTTTTGGCTGAAAAGGATCAGTAATTACTTGTAAAATAAAGAGACATCAGATTATTTCAGCTAGCCCTGACTGGGCTCTTTGGAATGTGGTCTAAGTTTCTGACATTTGCACTTAAAGGAGAACATATGGAAGAAAAAAAAAAGTAAAGATCAAACAAAATTATACAAACATAGATAAAAGAGAAGGCAAGATGTAAAAATTATTCTGTAGAGGGTGTCACCATGGAACTGATTGTAAAAACAATTGGTTACCATTATAAATCTGGCAAGTAACGAAGATATACATTAATAAGAAAAAAAAAAAAGGTGGTTGGCAAGAAAAACAGGTATTTACATGAGGTCAAAGTCAGGATTGCAATTTTTTTTTTCCCCAGAAAGACATGGTTGGAGGCTAAAATTGTATAGATACTGCTTCCTTTTCAACTATAAATGGCTTCTATGTTTAACTCTTTAACATACTGTGTCACTTCACCATCTGTAAAGCAAGAGATGTTAGTGTGGTGGTGTCAGCTGTGCCAAAAAGCAAGTCTATCATATTCATCCTGCCATGGTCCTGAGCATCACAGACTATTTCTATCATAGGAATTCTTTGACTTGTAGTTTTAGAGGTAAAACCAAGCGTGTTTCTGTACATGCTAAGCAGAAGTTATAGAATTGATACAGAAGCTGCTGGATTGGACGTTTTAAATCATCTTACTCCAGAAGCCAGGGAGGAAAAAAAGAACTTAGAGGTAAATGAAAAAATCCAACAACTCCACCTCATAACACACCCTGAGTACTGATGTGCACACTGGGGAACAGCAACTGATCTCTCATGGAGGGAATGCATTCCCTGTCCTCTTCCTCCACTGCTGTAAAAGCACTGCTCCTATTATGTCAAGGTCCATCGCATTTACTGCAACTTTGATATGCTTGACCTAAAAATATTGCTGTGAGTGAATTATTTACAGTGACTATGAGGAGCAATTTTCTAGAATGTTTCTATGGCCTGTGGGCATTGTACTGTGTGCATATGTATGATATTAACAAAAAACATGAAAATTACCATGAAAACTTGCCACAGTATATCACAGTTATCATTGCCAAACTGGGATTGTTCTGTTGCTTTACAGCATAAGGCAACATATGTGCAAGCCAACATTGGTTGTGGAGTGTGGAATAATGGTGCTGGTTTCCAATGAATGTTATTAAATAACTAGTGTGTAGAGGTTGGTTTCAAGTTGTATGAAGTATTATATATCTGTGCACTAAGAAGACATTTTTCCATTTCTGTACAAAAACATGGTCTAACAAATATCACTGATAAATTCCCATGCTAGGCACCATTAAAAAGACAACTGCTGCAGATTCTCCTCTTCAGAAACTAGTAAAAACTTGCAGTCCGGGTGGAAATACTTGTTTTATATTTGTAATGAGAGTGGACTGTGTGCCTAGGTCAATGCTGGCTGAGGTCTCTGCACCCTGGCCTCATAGGGTATGAATAGGTGTTCTTCCATTAGCAAATGTATGGACCAAAATGATGACCAAAATCAGGAGAAATGTGTATTTTGAGGAAAAGTACCGCCTTAAAAAAGGATGTAGCTTTTTCTTGTAGTGGAGTCTGGCCTTCCTCAATACCAATCATTCAAACATTATCAGTTAGCAGAGAAAACATATATACAGAAACTGCTCATGTTCCAGGACATTAGTTCCTCCAGTGTTGAGAAATTCCAGATTCTTCTGTTTTGATAAGTATTTTGATAAGTCTGCTAAAAACACATAACACATCTATAACTAGCGTTAATAAGTGTTTTGCAAAATCGAGATCTGTTTTTTTTTTTTAGGTTTCAGTAAAGAACTTTGTTTTGTCGCAAAAACATACCAGCTACAGCTTAATTTGAAATTTTCTCCTTCTAGACAGAATGCATACCTCTGAGTCTTGCTTTTAATATGATCTTTATCTACCTGCAATATGTAAGTCTGTAGTAATTAAAATTCCCATTTTTGTAGAAAGGGGTAAACCCAAAGATACAGGCTTATCTCTGAACGGTGTTGCTGAGAAATCATTTATCCATAGCAACTCTTCCTTTTTATACTCTTCTGTCTCTGACCATGATAGTATTCAGTGAGCAACAGACCATGTCGGTTCTTCTGCAGTCAACATCAGAATGAAAAAAGATAATCTTCTCAAACACCAATTTTAAATAATGTCCAAATAATTTCAGGATTTATATTTCTAGGGTGGCTATGTACTTTGAACTTGGGGGGGGGGGGTGGTGGTAGGGGAGGGGTCTATAAATATTAGTTTCACCTGTGACAGAGGACTGATCTCTTTCATGATTGAAATACATTTCTACCATTTAATTAGACTGATAACAGTTCAAGAAGTGACTATAGATGTGTTGTCCCATGATAGCTTTGACACTTTTATGCTGTTCAGTTCCTACACAGTGAAACGTGGATAGACCAAGCAGGCCCAGTACACCAAGATAACTTGTGTGACCAATGTGCTGAGGAAACTTAGTAAATAATCAGAATAAAGTATTGTTTGTAAACACTCCCATAATGAGAAGAATTATATGAGTGATACCATGATCTGCTGTGAGTTTTCCTGATTTTGCAAGCAATTCCTGCTGCAGAGTATTCGAGTTGCACTGAGTCTAAAGGCTGAACTTACCTTGGATGATTGTGTTAGGTGAGAAATGTAGATTGGTCCTTCTGTGTGTCTGACCAGGTTAATACAGGGTTATAAAGGAATAAGGACACAATTGTGGGCTTATTTGCACTTTTTATTTTCTCATCACAAAACTCAGAGCGTGACATAGGTACTCAGTTTACAGTAACTTCACAATTTAACTGCTTTTCCATTATTATTTCTGGATATAATTTTGTCATCTTTCAGATCCCTAAAAAGAGCAAATGCAATAATATTTGTTTTCCTAAAATCAGTTTCATGTAAAATTAATTAATATTTTTTGATATAACATTTTTATCCATAACTTTTAAATCCCATCTGTTCCCAGCTGTATTTGTCATGACAAGCATAGAATAACCTTTTGAACTCTTCAAAAATGCCTAGTTAAATGGCAATTAAGTATTCTTTCCTCTTCTATCAGCCCTTAGGAGTGGATATACAGAGCATCCTGTCCTGTTATTTTTTTCTGCATACATATTAAATAAGAATTTTCACATTTTCAATGGTACTGAAGCCTGTGAGGACAATTCCCCAGAAAAAGGCAGCGGGTTTTCTTTTCTAGTCAGCTAAGTTAAACACACTCAAAACCAAGCAAGCAAAAAGTGCATACTCCCAACTATTTCTCTGACCAGAAAACTGTAGCTTATAAGAAATGTTTGCTTCTCACTATTGCCTTCAGAGCTGCTGCTCCTCTCAACAGCAACTGTACAATGTGGGGCCACAGTTGCATTCATTGTTCAGTGAGCTTGTCCACATAGTTAAACCCACCGACAGCAATGAATGTTGATTGTGACCTTTTTGTAAAGCTTGGCAGGGTGAGGGAGAAACATCCTATGATGGTTAGGTGGCTATCTTCGGTGTTAAGGCCTGAAAGCATGAAGTAAGGAGGAGGATGGTTAGCTGGAGGGTACAATCAACGGTCGATGGTTTTCACTTTAATTCCAAACTCACCGACAGCGTTGAATGTTCACTGAAGCAACCACTACAACAGAACTCCATTGACTTGACTGCATCCTCAAATGTCTGAAAGTAGGGGGGGAAATCAAAATTCACACAGTGAATTTAATCATACAGATGATGCAACTTCAATCATTTTTGTCTTACCGACACCAACATCCTTCTCTGCCTGTCATCTTTCAGCCTTTTCTGTGAGGAGCTGGCAATTTTCCAGACTTCTTTCTATGAAAAGAAAATATGTTTCAGTTATTCAGGCTTTAAAAAATAGGTTAGAGATCCAGGCACGAGTGGATTAATGTTGTCTGTTATTTCACAAGACTGAACTTCACAGTAAAATAAAACATGAGATCCCATAAATGAACAGAGCTGGCTATGAGTTTTACAAATTAGTGTTGCCAATTAGAGATTGCTCAATTTAGCAAAATTTCTTCTATTGACGTGGTTCAATTGGATTAAAACTTGTTCAGGATTGATGAAAAATAAATTTCCTTTAAAGAAGGCTTAATTTTTAAAAAAACATCTCGGAGAGATGCTTTTTTTCCCTTACCAATTTTCACACATGCAGAACCTGTTGTATTAGTTTTCAGGAGGCAAAAAGGTGAGTGTATATCAAGGCTTGACCTATATTTATTTTCATTTTTTTAAATGTGTCAGCATGTTGTGCACATCTAGCTGATCATCACACAATAAAGTCCTTATTCTTAAAAATTTCCACAGTAACACAGCACTTCTTCCTAATCTTCTGAGCTTTCCAGCTCAGTTGTCCTAATTATAATAAAAATAAATACTAGTTTTTAAATAAAATTAAGGTAGTAATTTTTGTGTTGTAGAAGGGTTTTAGAGGCTGGATAAGAAGGCAAAACATAGTAATCCAGAAATGTTACCTTATTTCCATTTGTGAGCAGAGTTCTTATGCAGAAGGTGTTCTTGAAGCTCAGCTTGTCAGAGTTCCTTTCTGCTAGGTCCACTCTTAACTGTGCTGAAATTGAGTGACTGATCCATTGACTTGTATGAATAGGTGTTTGTTTGTTTACCTTATCCTTTGGTTCAAGATGCTCTGTACTCTCTCTCATCCATCTGTTGTTATTTATAAGACTTGATAAATGTTTGGGGGTTTGTGTCTGTACTTGTGTGAAGAGAACCCTGAGTTCATCAGTCATTAATATAGCCTACTGGAGAACTAGACAAGAATAGAATCTAATTTTCTTCTTTATGGTAGATTAGATGTGTTTTATTTCCAGAGGCCACTGTGATTACAAATATAGCTAAATCAAATAGATTTTAATTAAATCTGGCAGCCCACCTTTCTTTCATAGTACAGCAGCACAGGATATTTGCTGCCAATACTTTAGCTTTGATTATTTTTATTTCTCCATTTATTTGTACTGAAATTTCAAAGCTTTAATTCCATGGATGTTAGGAGAAGACCTCTGCATATTGGCATGAGTGATGAGAGAATAAGGCTCTCCAACTTAGTCTGATGTGCATGTGCATCTGTTCATCACTGTTCTAGCCAAATGAATTAACTTGATGGTTTAGGGTTGCTCATGTTTAAGATCTGCCCCATTATTAGCTTGTTTTCTGTATTTCATTTCTTTCAGTACTCATTCCTGTGCCCTTATTCCCTGCTTCCATCTGTCACTTCATATGTCAGTACGGGGGCTTGCCTGGCTGGTATCTGGCAATTGGGATGGGGTGCAGGGGAAGGAGAGGAGCTGTGCAGAGCTTGTGGCCGGGTGGATTACAGCTTAGAAGGAATCGCTTTCATAGGTTGTTATTATTGCCTCCCCACCCCCCATCATGGAAAACCTCAGTATTTCCTTGGTCATCTAGCCTCTGAAATGGGCTGAAACTTCTAAGTACAAAAGGTATTTCTGGGTTCCAGCCCTGATTCGTGATGTGTGAAGGTTATGCAGGGTAAATATGCTTTCATCTTCTTTCATCTGGTTTTCATTATTTTTTTAAATCCCTTACCAGGCTTAGCTAGCTGTTACAAATGCCAGCTTTATTTTAAATTTTATTTCAGATCTGCAGGCTTATGTGAACATTCAGATTGGATGTATTTTTTTTTTTATTTAAGGTTAGTAGGTCATAAATAAACCAAAGCACTTTCCTTGCTTTGAGCAATAGGGTCATGATGTACATGAAATATCGCTTTAAAGAAACTAGAACCTAACGTGAATTGACAGAGGAACATGAGGAAGTAGTTCATCGTGTCGCTGCAAAGGCCATGGGGATTTGGACTGCTAGAGCTGCCTGTCTTAGGAATAGATTAGATATCTTCTCTGATGACCTGTACTTAATTTAAGTGACTGCCTTTGCAAGTCCTTCCAGAGGGCAACTGTGTGAAGTAGAGCATCTCATCTTCAGTCTTCAGTCCTTTTCCTCTTGATGGCCTGACCTAAATTGAAGATATGGTTGTTGTGCTGCACAAATAGACAATTACTTCAATACTATGTGAACTGCATCTTCAATTCTAATTAATTACCTTTTCCATTTTGACCTTGTTATGTTGAATCAAAAGACCAACATTCCAACTTCATTGTACTGGTTAATACTGGGCAGCTGTTATACAATGCACTCATGTTAACAGCTGCCTTTTGCAAAAATAAGGCAGAAGCTCCCTCTCCCTGCTTAGAAATGGTCTAACAGATATGGAGCTGTCAAGTACTACTCTGCTTTGTTTATTGCCCCACCTTTTCCTTTCTGGCTCCTCTCTTGCCCACACAATTGCTAGATGAGATATGAAAGATATCAGCCAGGTAGAAGTCTGGCTTGCAGGCCACTTCAAACAGCTGCCTTACAACTGTCACCAGTCTTACTGCTGGTACAGCAGGGAGATTGCTTAGGAACAAATACTTAGATGAAGACACAGAACTCAGCCTTGAGGCTCTGGTAGATCTAAGTACTTTTTCTAATGGCACATTAAAACAGTCTATCCAGATTGTACACTGGTTAAAAATACCATGTTAACAAATTTGTAAGGTAGATCCTCCACGTGGTTAACAGCATCATTTTTCTTTTTGCTGACATGGAATTGTTTGTTAGCGGAAGGTGGAGTTAAAACGTTTTGAAGCCAAATATTCATTTGTATAAAAGGAAGACAACAGAACAGTGTTCATACTGATACTGCAAAGTTATCTCATAGATGCAGTTGTTGGCTACTTCCACCTTCCACTTGCCATCTTCCACAGTCTGTCAACAGACTTCCAGTTATACACTTGGGGACAGGAAGAAATGCGATGTGTGTATGTGTTTTTTTTAATTGCCTTCCTTGCAAAAGTGAATTCTAGTGGCAGGGTCTAAAATTGGCAGCAGCACACTTGGGATCAGATTCTTAGCTAGAGCAAACTGACACAGCTCCATTGATGTCAGTGGCATCTGCGTTGAACCAGCTGACACTGGACACTCGTCTGGAAAAAAGTGAATTAGAATGATCAGTTATTGGTTCTTATATTTTCAATTTTTTTGTGTTGTGTTCATCTTTTTTTATTAAACCTTTCTAAAATGACAGATTTTCATGTTGTATTGACATTTTACTTTCAATAAATCATCTGTAATACTAAATCTCAGTAAGTATTGACACGGCTGTGCTTCCACTGAAAGGAATTAAGTCCAGTTGACTGTAGTTATTAGAAATTCAATTTGTTCTTAGATGACTTTGAGTTATTTGCTGAAAGTAAGAAAATCTGTGCAGCTATCAACACAACAGAATCAAATAAAAATCACTGTAATCCAAGATTCACTGTATTCTACAGACACTAACTGCAGTTGTTTCTGCAGTGCGTTGGAGTGTAGCATCAGCTCCTAATTACTGATGCAGTAAATCTAAGGCTAATATTTTTCAAGAAATCCAACCACACAATCATCATGTTTTCATGTTGCCTTAGACCTATGGAAACATCTCTGTTCCCTCTGCTGGGGAAAAAAAAACCAACCTATGTTTGAGGGAGTATTTCACCATTTACTGGAGTACAGCCATCTCTGGGGAAAAGTAGCAGCTGCATAACATCTTGAAGCACTAATGCACGCCAGCCTGAGACAGGAGCAGAAAGTTGTGAGTGCCTTGTTTAAATTCTGCATTCTACAAGGCTGCTTTTTTTGTACATTCCTCATATAATAAGGGGGTGAAAAACCAGAAAACATTTTGAAGTGAAATATGGTCCACAAAACTGGTTTTTAAACTAAATCAAAACTTGTTTGACATGCATGGCCATCACAGAGTGATCTGAAGTTCACTGTGTCTTATCAGAGTTGTGATGGCCCAGGAACTGTGACATCTCCAAACATGCTGCTTCATGTCTTTGTAGGCTTTGACTAAATTTTTGAGTAAGTTTGCTGTCAAAAAATTGACTGTGCTCTTGAAATGAAACCCATCAGTTAATATTGCATGTTTACAACACGGGCTATGAGGTGGGATACTGATTAGCCAAGCTAATTTAGGAACAGAACAAATGTGAGGAGCAGCAGTGATATTAGTTCAATCAAATATTTGATTGCGCTTCCAAAAATAATTTAATTGCAGAGCTCAAAACTATGCTTTGCCCATTAGAATGTTACCTGATTAGTATTTTATTAAGTCTTGATACTAAAGAAACTTCCAAGCACAAATTTAATGTCAAAGTACACACATTAATATTGGTTTCTTTCTTACTGTTTAGATTTATTGAGTCTCAATCAATAGAAATTGTTACTCTTATTTAACAGACCATAGTTGCACTCATGTTCCAAAATGGACTTTTATATCTGTCCTTTTGAGCCCAACTGCAATTTATTACTTCATGTTGTTAGTCCTGTTTGAAATTGTAAGCACTTTTCCAGCATACAGGATTCAGGCCCTGGCTCTATGAGATTTGCATTTTATTTAAAGCCAAGAAATTGCATAAATTCTAATACTGCCTGCAATTTCCCAGTCTTTTGGATCACAATTCTCCACTCTTTGTTGCTGGAACACATTACTATTTATGGAAGATATGCACATATTTCAGTGTCCATAAATCATATGTAAACATCTGTTCTGTAGATCAGTAGATGGAGTATGGTAACTGGTTCTTACATTAATGTCCATGAAGTAATGCTCACCTATTGATGTTAAACTTTATTATTTTAGCAAATATATCGGTAATTTAACTTTTCAGGCAACGTTGGTCAAAACAGTAGAAATTGCAAGCATAGTCTGGCATAGAGTTAGTTCTGTGTGGCCTGTACCTGAAAAATGCCCAGCGAAAGTTGTAAGATACAGGGAAAATATTCATTGTAACAGGATCGACCTGGCTAGAACACAAAAGGTTATGTTAATAATTCTCTCTGCACTCATTTCTTTGAAGAGAATTTCTTTCCCTCCCCCTTCCTGTGATAGCTTTAAACAGGCATCCTTTTCTTATTTGATGAATCTGGACTGTGTGTAGTGGTCTACATTTTTGTCTTATTAGTATGATCTATTTCCTATGTGGTTCTGCAGGCAAGGTTGTAAGGCCAATAACTGTGAAGCTGTGCTCTGAAAACATATTGTGTGTGTGGAAACCAGAGCTGTGTATGAGGCAAAATGTAAGAGGTGGGAAAGACAATGTTGTAGAATAGCACGGGTACAGGATGGAAAGGCAGAGGATAAAGTTTTCTTATTCTGTCTTCAATCTCAGTGTTAGGATTCCTGGATAAAGTGATTTCACTTGTGAAGAGAAGAATCTTCAGCATCTATCCTGTTTAGCATTTATGTCGCCTTTAGTTGGTTGTCATATGTACTATGGATACATTGGTTGTTTTTCAACATTTCCTTTGTGTTTGTATCTTTTTTTCAGGAATAGAGACTTGATACTTCAAGACTAGCAATATAAATGTCAGCACGGTTAAATTTTCATGGGAAGAATGTATGTATAAATATGAAGAGCAAAAACATTCTATATTTTAAAAAGTTGAGTCTTTAGTCAGCCATAAGACACGAGACTGTAGTTCTTTTTCTGCAGAAAATGGACTTACTTTAAAGCTGCCTACTAATCTTCACATAAAAACTCCCAAACTGCTTTGAATTAATTCAGAATGCCCTTTTAGGATTTCTGGAGTATTTCAGTACTGTTTGCATGTTGTCTTTTATGTTATTCACAGTGAATATGTGAAATAGATACATTTAGAAAAACATGCCTGTGGGCTTTCAAAACCTTTTGTTTAATTTTTGCTCCTGTTTTTTTTTTTTTTTAATATTTTTCCAGAATTTTCTATAAAAAGTGCTGAGTGTAGGTTTACCTAAGAGATCCTCCACGTGTCCATCTCGCTGCCAGAGCAGAGAGCAACAGCAATTGGCTTTAATATCCCATCCCCCTCTTCATTCTGTGTTGCCATAGGAATGGTCTGCGAGAATTACCAAATTCAAATAATTATGGTCCTGCTGCACAAAGTTCCTTTTGATCAAGAGCAAGTCATTTGAACCCTGATGTTTAGTGGGTAATACTTACAGCCTCATAAAAGTGTAGTGATGGCTGATATCTCATAGTGCTTTGAACATGTGAAGTGCTATATAAACAATATAGGGCTATTGCACACAGCTCAAGCTATTAGCATTTGAGGCACAGTGCCCCAGGCCCTTGGAGGGGAAGTCACGTCTTCCCTGGAAAAGAGGCACCTTTTTGAGTTCTGTCTGCTTCCAGATTAGGTATCAGGAGCTCTCGAGGTAGCATAGAGATATGCAAGACTTCTTTTTTTCAAATATTGGGTCTACTATACTGCACTGGATTCTAACAATTAGAACCGTGATTCTGAAAATGTGAGGATGGTAAATCATTGCCTGGTTGCATTATTTCCTTTGCTGTAATTGTATTTGGGCATTTCTGCATTTTTTTCCTTTGTGAAATTTCTGTATGTAAATCTATTTGTTCGTAACATCCCCGGTATTTTTCATGTGTAACTTGAAAAAGATATGAAATTACGCTTCATCTTTGTTCCCAAAAATGTCACCATACTTTACAGAATTTAGACCACAAATGCAATTTGAGAACGTGTAGAACTCTCCGTGAGTGTCTGTGTGTAAATGTTGGTGAAATCTTGCTTTAAGGTAGCAATACAAGTTAAGAAAATGGGCCAGGGGCATTTGGTACCCAGCTGATGTAACTGCCTGTTAGAGCTGAAGGTACTGCTCAGATGGGAACAGTTTTCCTGGGATTGATGGAATTGCCTGACCTGCTTTGTTTTGACTCTGACATTTTTGACGTTTTGCACACTCTGATAAACAAGGGCTTCTGCTCAGGACCCACAAGATGAATCTCTCCTTGCAATCACTACAACATGAAGTCTGGGGCACCAGAAAGGCTCATGACTATCTTCGGGGAGAGGAGAAAGTTCCTTGAAGTCTTTTCAGCCAGTCTTGCTCCAGTTTAAAAACAAAGCAATTCTTGGTCCAGAGTTGGCAAAACATTCTCTTTGCTTTTTGGTATAACTTCTTTTCACCAGTAGAGACTATTCTAAAGGATTGCATTTTTCTGCTTGCTTGTTGTGTGGCTTTTTTAATGTCTCAAACTAAGCTCTTAGGCATGATAAATGATGTAAACAAGTTTTGGATTTTTGTTACTGTTATCTAGGAGCAGCCATTCAAAACAAATATGCTATTGACTCAACTCTAAAAAGCTCTGAACACAGAATAAGCTCAGACTTTGAAGGACTGGGCACACAGTTTAAATATTTAGCATAGCAAAACCCATTGCAGTACAATTACTTGTACAGGATCCAATGATTTACAGCACAAATGTGAAGCGTAATCCCATGTATTCAGTGAGCAAATGCCTAGTTAGTTTCCTATTTTCTAGTGGCTCTTTTTTATCAAGACCAACACACACAAACACAAACCACCTTTTCCTGCTCTGGCAGAGTTTTTTTTTTTTAAGTAATACATACTTTTCTAAAGAAAAGTAGCCCACAACAAATAGATAGAAATTACCAGAACTGTTCTAAAGGCCTTATCTGTATTATTGAAAAACAGCATGGCCTCTGATGGTTTGTAATCTGCCTGTGTTTTTTGTGGCTTTCTCAACATCCTCCTCCTTGTCCTTGTTGAGCTCAGCTACCCTTTGAAAAGCTTTGTGCTCCAGTGACCGCTTTAAACTTTCTATTGACAAAATAAAGCTGGACTCTTAATTCATTTTTCCAACAGAAGGTGCGAGTTGAAAGTGGTCATTGGTCCAAAAACCTATCATGAAGATAAAGTTGATTTTAGCAGGAAGGGGACTGATGTCTGGTTTCCTTTTCTCTGTCCTTCAATCTCCACCTCCCAGAGTCCCAAGTAAACTGCAGTTCCTACACCTTTCCCTGAAGTCTCCCTTTTCCAACCTCACAGCAGCAAGCTTTTCCTTTTTTGCTGCCGTTAGCTGCAGCCAGGAAAGGTAGGCCATGAAATTGTATTTGACTCCTCAACTCAAATTGGTTTGTGAATCCAAATTCTGTTTTTTAAAACTGTGAGAAGACTGACTGGGAGATGGACAATGAAGTAAATGAGTGAATGGGACGAAGGAAAGCATGTACAGCCAAGTAAATTAATAAATTAAACCATTCTCTTTGTTTCATGTGCACATATGTGTAGCTTAAAAATACATGCAAGCACATTTGCAGACAGTTTATACAGATTTGCAGTCTGTTTATACAGATCTGTACACCCAGAAGCCTCAAACATTATCAAAATGCATTTTTCCACTGCAGGATATTGCTTTTCTGCAGTACCCAATGCATTTAAATACAAACCCTGTAATGAATTAGTAGGTTTAGGAGTAAGTGGATGGCATTTTACACAGTCAGGACTTTCTGTAAAAGTTTCAAGAGATCCCCTATCCCAGTAACCACTCCTGATCACAAGTCATAATCTGAACAATCATAAGTGATATTGGCTATCCCAAGGAGTTTTGTGTCTGCAGCAGAACCTCCCTGGATTTATGAACCAATCTTGTGTCAGTACCTGCCCCTTTTCTTGCTAAAGGTAATCAGGGAGCTTGAGGCTCACAGATTACATTTTCTGTGCTGTTCAAAGGTGTTCTATTTGTATTTTTATTTAGAAATATCTGGATGAAATTCCATTTGGAGGGAAGTTCCATCACTTAAGCCCTCTGGTAATTCTACACTCTGAACACCTAAAGCAGAGACATTGTGCTGGCTCTTAGCAGATAGGATGAATTTCATTCTTACTGAATATGACCCAGGTGCTAAAAAGCTATAGCTGAAAGTGCTGGGTTAAAAGCACAAGTCAGCTAGGTGCATAAATATTACATGGCTATATCTTTAATGGGTTCCTGTCATAGACTTGCTTTTGTTTAAAGATTTCCATAACCCTGCTGATTTATTGCATCTTTTCTAGAAGTATGCTGTTAGCAGGAAACTCAGTTGAAGCACTTTCAATCACGTTGGAGGATCATTACACTTTCACTTGAATAACTAATTAGTTGCAAGAAATTAACCACTGCTGTTTAGCACAAAAACACTTTCAAGAAGGGCTTTAATTTTTGTTGTGGAAAATGACCTCAGGCACTTGAGGAGGCGGGGCAGAAAGGAGAAATAATGATCCTGCTGTCTTTTAATATGACTTTTGTTTTCAATTCCACCTGATAACTGGCAGGCTACATAGCTGTCTGAATAGGGCACTGCACTTGGACTTTGGATAAATGTCTTGTGATCTTTCTGGTCCCATGGATCTGACAGCTGACCTCAGCCTATCGATTGAGACTGGTTTAAGGTTCCAAAAGCTGTCACTGAAGGCTTGGGAGATGAAGTACAAGACTGAGGAAGAAATAAATTAGTGAATAGGATGGAAAGAAGGATAGAATATAGCCAAAGAAAGGATATAAGCAGTCTCATGTTTCTGGAACTTAATTTTCTTGTTGTGAAATGTAGATTTTTTTCTTTTTTCTTGGCACATTAGGGTCCTGTCTTGAGCTCAGTATTATTGTCACATGGTGTGCACAGCACTGCTAATCTAATGTCAAACACAGTGAGGTGAGGAAGGAGAGCAAACAGCTGAAATACTTAGTGATTCATCATACATCTGAGGTAAAAACGGGGAGGAACTCGAAGACAAATGATTTCTGAGATCTAGATTCCTCTCTAATATAAAATTCATTTAACAAGCCAGTAAAAGTAACAGATCCTAGACACTTTTTTGTATAGGACTGCAATTTTGCCTGTTATTGGAGAAACATATATATAAAATCGATTTTAAATTATAAAATAAAAGCACAAGAGGATGCATATACAAATCAGTTACCTCCTTTCAGTCTTCTCCTCTGTTTAGGAGGAGAATTCCTCAGGTATTAGATAAAAACAAGAAGTATTGGTCAGTAAGGTGAGGACAAGGGGGAAAGGGGGAGTTTATTGGTATTTTTTGCTCTCTTCTTCCTTCTCTCTAAGCACACTTGCAAGATTAGAAAGTTGTCTTTGATATGTGTATCTAAGATGTGATATGAAAATGCTGGGAATTATTCAGTGCAAAAAGGAAGTGGGCTGCTCATGGCAAACTCCACCTGAATATAAAATATAAAGGTTCCTATAATGCTTTTAGCACTTCTACTGTCTTCTCTGTTCTTTGCTTTTTTTCCAATCCTTAAGCACCTATTTTGGGTACCTGAATGTCAGGATTAGGATGTCATTCAGCTCTTTATGATTATATTGTATTACCTGCATAATGTGTCTTCTGCAAATATTTACATAAATGCAGTACATTCTGATGGCTATGGGTTAGACTTTTTTTTTTTTTTTTTAATTTGCAGCATTTTGGTACATGAGAATGCAGGAGACAGAGGTTTGCATGTGTACATATCAGGAGATCTAACTTTCTGCTTTCTAGAGAATTACCTACCAGGCTTTTTAAAACAATGTATTACCCTGAAACTGCACACAGAGAATTTCAAAAGGACTGAGAGATTAAAAAAGTTCTCTATCCTTGACATTCAGGGGAACTGCTACTGAAAGTCCCAGTGCTTTTCTTTTGTGCATCACTGAATATTGAAATCTGAGTGTAAGATCACCGAAATCTTGGTGATAAATTCCTTGGAGTTGGTCTCTCAAGTGAATGCTGTGCAATAGCCCAAGATGCTTTAGTTCCAGACATGGTGAGAGTGTGGTGACAACACCAAGGCTGTGGGTTCACTTCCCTATGGGCTGTTCACTCAAGTGGGACTTGATCCTCGTGGGCCCCTTCTAACCCAGAACATTCTGAGATATAAAAACTCATTCTTTGTAGTAATTACAGCTGAATAACAAAGAACTGAATATAAACCCATTAAGAGACATCCAAGTCAGATGTTAATGACAGATGTCTCAATTTCCCTTTCCCCTCTATGAACATGCTCTCAGCTTTGCTCTCATTGTGCTTTGCTTGCTCTTTCATTTTGATCTGTAACTGCTCAGGAAGTATAAAGTGTCTTCAAATAACAGGCACTGACTTTGAGGGTAGTTTCAAATTTTGGTCAAGACTTCTGCCTGTGGTTCAGATTGGGTGCATTTGAGTTCTTAGATGTAAATCTTGAAATTCCTTCCCACTTGGATACTCTTATTCATGCCACACCAAATACTGACTTACTAGTCTTCAGTCATCACATGTTCCTATGTCATGGCAAATATATGATCCTTCTTAGTATAACCAAAAGGAGTGGAAAAATGTGGAGTCTACAAAACCTGCATATCTAGGGAGAAGAGAATGTAAGACTCTTCTTTAAATAAAAAACCTTTGAAATACATTAAAACACATAGACAGTTATACCTCCCTTTCATTTACACTTTAGTTATGGGATGATATCACAAAACCAGAGCTGATCATGAATGAATCAACAGTAGAACAGCCCTAGACCTCTACTGAGAAACTGCTTTAACTGAATACATTACGACCCTGAGGGAGAGGAATATTACTTTAAGTGGATTATAGGAAAAAGCATGTAACTATGTTCCATTTTTTCCATCTGGGAGACTCCTATGTATTACTTGTGTGTTAATGTAGCTAATTTTCTATTTTCAGTAGCTGTGGTCACATGCAGTTGAAAAGACGAAGTGAGAAAGTGGGTTGGGTTTGTAATGCATTTGAGAATCCTTGCTTTTATTGGGCCTGTGCCGAGTAAACCAAATGTGTAGGGATTAGCTCCTGAAGCACGTTACAGGTGATTTCAGGCAAATGGAAAGAAAGAAAGTTACACTGTGGGAATTGGAAAAAAGTTCTGAATTGGAGAGACTGTGCCTGCTTGTCTGGTATAGTCCAGAAAGATTTTTTTTTCACTCCTTTTTCTCTGCTATTTCCTCCTCTACTGCAGATATAAACCAACCTTATTTGTCTTCCTTGCTGATTTACCAACGTGTGAGTGTGTAAACATGTCCTCATGCTGACAAATATGTTTCTGCAAATTTTTGTAGAGCACAAGCATCCAAAGGCTGTATATCTATCTCATCAGTTAATGAGTTTCAATGTTCAGCACAAAACATGGCTGCTTTTCTCAAATGGCCACAGCAGTTCTCCATACAGAGCTGGTGGGGGTGGATTGAAGTTTCTAGTGTCCAAAACCCCTTAAGGGCAATGAATTATTATAAATCCACGATCTTTACAGTTACAAATAATTGTTGGAATTTTGCAGTTCCTGAGTGGAATTGGGAATAGTTCCACTGGTCAAAACAAATCTGTTTTTCTCAGATTATACCATGTCTCATGAAAATGAACAATTAATAGTCTTGCTTGCATTATGGCTTCTTTGTGTCTAATACTTTCATATATATTATAGATATTTGGCAGAGTTGCATAGTCAGAAGCTGAATGATGAACAAAGTCTGCATTCTCTTGGCTTTGGTATTCTGCCCAGGATTTTTACCTCACGATCTTTATTGGGGGGGGGGAGAAAAAAAAAAAAAAAAAGAGTCCTAAGCCCCAAAACGACTTTATTTCTTAATTCTTCCTTGTGCTGTCTTGAGCCTTTGTATAGCACTAGTATCAATTATTCAATCAGTGTCTTTGAAAAGCACCTTCCAGGCTGCCAGATTCCTGTTGCAGAGAAGCTAGATGGTGCCAGAAATCAGTCACTCTGTGCTAAATATTGCTGCTGGCTCCACTCCCCGTCTCTCAGAGTCGGTAGAAGTCTAATCTTCTGTTCTTCAGTGAAAAGATGGCAGGATGCAAAAATGCCATGTGAAGTTGCTGTTATGTAACAAATGTTTTGCCATCCTGCATGGTTAAGGAGTTAAACTGGTCTCTGGTCTCAAAATGTGGGTATCTTCTATTACATGGAAGGCTTTTATGCTCAGTTGATGTGGTATTTGTCATTTAGTTCTTCACTTGCCAGACCTTTAGCTCTGTGAATTTAGAAATTCCTCTGTTTTAAAGAACTGGTTTGCTTGCAGTCAGGTCTAAGCACTGGTATCACAGTGCCTTGCATGTGCACAGAACACCACCCAGCAGAGTTCCTATAATGCAGTTCAGCTACCCCCAGCATTCACCACCCAGATGATGTTTGTGCACAGTTGCCATGCTGAGAATTACAATGGTGTAATATTAAAATTAAACTCGGAAAAAATAATGCTGATGGTAAATGTGCAAACAAATTCGTTCATAATTGCGAATGTATCTTCATGGTATTTCCAGTTTTTATAGAATCCAGGGACCTTTCTAAAAATGCTAAGAGCCATTTGTTTGTATAAGGAGAAACAGAATTAATTTTTCAGTCACATTTAAAATATGCAGATAATTTTTAGTAGGCATTTAAAACAATCATAACAAAATTAGCCTAGTGTAAGACTGATCAAGCTGCTGGATTTCTCTTAAATGTGTTCCACAGCTGGGTTAAGGTGCTTAATTAGCACACAGTACCAAAATATCTGAATTCTCACTGGCCCGTTCAGTGCTTGTCTCACCATGGAGGAGCCCAAAGCCACCAGCCACAAAATATCTGCCAGACAACTTCTCTGTTTGGGCCAGGCTGGAGCTGACCCCCCTGTGCAGAAGTGCCCCACTGGCCTCCCTTCAGTGTGTCCTGCACAGGACAGTGTGTGCAGCTCCCCTTCCCTCTGCTTTCTGCTCCTCTGAGCAGCAAATCCTAAACCTAAATCCTCCCTGAAGGAAGATGGTGTCTCGATTACCAGGAGTATTCTCTATTGCCAAACCAGTGTTTAAATTGCTCTTTACTTCTCGAGGAAACGTTTTGGAGCATCCTTCAATCACAGATCTTCTTGTAGCTGGGGGTGGGTTTAGGTTTGAAATCCAAGGTCTGTGCCCTGGGTGGGGAAGCAGTTTCTTCAGAGAGAAGCAGTACAAGTGCCTGCTCCTTCGTCAGTGGCAGAGGAATGTTTTCAAGGCCAAATTCCGAGAGGGTTTCTGGTCGTATTGTTGTAACACCAGCAAAAGTTTAAAGGCTGTGGCTCTCTTTATTTCCCCATATAGTTTAGGAAGACTATCTTCAACCTGTAGACTTCTGAGAGTATTTTTGTGTGTGCAGTTCCTTAGACAGCTCTATGTATTGCCTAGATATAAATCTCTATGGATATTTTGGGTATCAATGCTTGGAAGATAACTGCAGCATTTAGCTGAGCTGTGAGCTCAGACCTTTGGTTGCTCTAACCTATTTTCAGTACTCTTCTCCTCTGCCTTCTAATTAGGAAATGACTGCAGTGATTGTGGGTTATGGTTGGCTCCTCTTGTCTTTAACTAAGAAGCTAATGTATTCTTTGCTGGATATTCTGCTTTCCTCATAGGCCCAGGCTGATATTGCTTCTTCTGCTGAAGTGACAGCTCCTGGGTGATGGGTGACACTGAGCAGCCAAGAAATCTGCATGCAGGATGTGTTTTCTCCAGCTCCACAGTTTTCCAGGAAGAGGTTTAACAGGTAAACCAGAGTCCCAAAGTCTGTTTTCATTATCAAAAAGCTTAGCTTCAACTGCTAATTCTAGAAATATGAATGTATGAACCCAGTATTTATGCATATTATTTTGATAGCTGAAAACATTAGCATATTAATTTGAGGATCTGAAAAGGATTTTTAGAATGCAAATTGACTTTTTGCTAAATCTTTCACTGAAAGTTAAACCTGAGAATATAAAAGAAAGTAATATTTAGATGTAGCAAACTGTAAGGTTTATTACTCTGTCAAAAAGACAGACAAAACCAAAAGGCTTGTTGTATCTCACAAGCTCTTTTCTAGAGCTAAAATGTTGGAAAATGGCTCTGAGAGAAATTTCATATTTCAAGATTATTAATATGAAGAATTACCAGTGGGAGCAACCTATAAGCTTTAAGGTAGTGTTTCTCCTTTGATAACCTTTGTTTTGAATGCTATGATTTACCTTCAGTGCAAGAGAGTTTTAGCTTCCTGTCAGAAAAGCTGAACTTGAAAAAGTGCTATGCAGTTTTCTTCTACTCTGTGTATGCCAACTCGAGTTGGTCTAATAAAGGAGTACTTTCCTTTTCAGGTGGGGATTTCCTAAAGTATTTTCCTTTTAAATTGACTTGGAAAGAAGTGAACTGGGTTTTGAGTTTCCTTACTCATGTTTGACTGCTTTATTACTGAAACTTTATGCTGATTTTTGTTTATTGTTCAGAAGATCAGGTAATTGAAATTACTTTAGTTACTCTTCTCTAGATGCCTTTTGGGCATACTTGGGAAAACTACTTGTACAAATATGCTATAGTATGAATCTTGCTGACTTTCATTTGATTTTCCATTCGTTACTTTGAGACAAGGAGAACAAAAGTTTCTTGTGTAAAATGAGAGCATAGAAACATTGCAAACATGCCTATTCTTGTGAGAGGTGTGGTGTGTAATAGCTTATGATGAGGGGCATTTGAAGAGTTATTATGACTAAAAAGATGCTGCCTAACACACAGGTCTGGTAGAACTACTGCTTCTGATTGTATTTTTCCCCTGTACTTTCCTGCTTCTCCCACCACTGCACTGCTGTTCTGCATTTTTCCTTCATGAGCGAGGGAGTTTATAGGGCAAAACCAGCTGGCAACAGAAGCATGCTTCCAGCTGGACTCTAAAGATAAAACTAAAAAATATGTTGCAAAAATGCACTGGAAAAAGGGAAATAATAGCCTTGGGAGCTCTCTTTCTGTTGTGAACTGTGGCAGCTGGGCAATTGCATTGCAAGGGGTTATGTGTCTGTGGCTTATGACTAGTTGGTAATTATAAACTGAAGATAATTCAGTTCACTATTTATATAATTTCTTGTGAAAATTTTCATGGATATTCACTTGTGATTCTATTTAGGTTTGGCATTTTCATCATACTGTATTTACGTGGTTTACCGCTTTTCTTGTTTGGGAAAATTTATGATCAGAAATCTTTTCCTATGTTAGGTGATAGAGGTATTTTTTCAGGACTAGAATGTAGGCATAGATGTTTCTGTGGGTTTGGCAAGTCTCTCTTCTTTTGGAGTTCGTTTTGATTTCTTTGCTCTTAGAGTATTCTCTTCATATTTCTTCAACTCAAACATAGGCACTTAATAATAATGGAAACTGACAATGTTTCATCTGCCAGGTATGTGATTAAAAATGTTTGTCAAAACCTGCAGCTTAAAAAGAGGTGTCTGCATGAGCTCAGCAAAACAGTTCCCAGATTATGCAAATTCATGTTCCACTCCAGAGGGTACTTAATCATCTGATTTAAAAAGTAAATAATTATTGAACTGATATGCAAACTCATTCTAGTGTGGTAGCTTAAATTTTTCTCAAATTTATTTGATTTTCATATCATTAAATCCTAACAGTATTTAAAAATCATAGATATGCTAGGCCTGTTGCAAGTTTCTCTTCACCCCTATGCATTTGAGTGATGGTGAGCAGTGAAAAGTGTTCTGCCTCCTTATGTCCCCTTCAGTCCCATCACATGTCCCTGAACACAGTTGGCTGATACTTGACTGTGCAAGGAAATGATTAAAATATGTGCAGTAGAAATTTAGTATTCTAGACAGTCCTACTATCATTGTATGCAAGTTGAAATTGGAAGATGTAGTTGAAGTTTATCTGGAGAAACCAGGGAAATGGCAGAAAATTTTGTAACTCATGAATGCAAAGAAATATTTTATCAGGATATTCAAAATTTGGTCACCATGAACATGAAGGAGAGCAAACAGGTGTGAATAGAAGAGGGTCTTTGAGACACGATACAACAGACTTCTCTGATGGTCAAGAATGGAAAAGGATTTTAGAGCATCAAATACTTGTTTGTTTGCTGGACTTCACAGAGCAAAAACTTTCTATGTAGTTGAGAAGGCAACCAAAATGTTTTTGTATTGATTTTTGTAAAGGCTTATTTCTATCAGCACTCCACCAATAATATCTGCTAGAAAATTTGCTAGAAAATGCTAGAAAAACATTTAATTTTGTGTTGTTCTATACAAGTATTTATATCTTTGTGATACGTCCTAAACTGAATAATAAAATGGTGTTTTCCTTTGATTTAAAAGGAAAATATATGAAAACGTATAACAAGGTGTAAAATTGAATGCATTCAACCACTAATATTCCTGAAAATCTTGGAAATATGAGACTTGTGATTTGTAAGAGGGAATGCAGCGGGTACTGATCACTCTCACTTTGGTTTGTGTTCAAATGCAGTCCCCTTCCGATTGTGTCAGTGAATTTCCTGTTGCCTCAGCAATAGGACATATCAGTAAGTTTAAAAATGGACCTGGTATCCCAGTTTGGAGCATGGGGTAGAGTAAAAGGTATTCTACTTTTTCCTGAATAATGTCTGTGTCATCCTACATGTGAAACACAGGTGACAGTCAGCTGGGTCTGAGAAAGAATGAAATGTTTGTCAGGCAATACCACACCTTTTCAAGAAGATGTCTGAAAAGAATATCTGGTATTTTAACCCTTATTTAAAGGTCAGAGATCAAGTTTACTGAAACAACTAAAGGAAGCAGTTCTGCATAGAGTTTATCTCCACTTTTTGAGAATTCAAACTAGGTATCTTTTAATAGATTCTTCTGGGGGGATTGTCACATGCATTTATAAACAGTGAGTTGTTCCAGGGCTAGTTCTGGGCTAAACAGTATGTCTTCAAAGTAGGTTTTGAAAAGGGCCTGATGTTACTTTACTATCGTCTTAGTGAAGTTAAATGGAAATCTTTGTGCTGACTTCTAAAGCTGGAGATGATGATTGCTTCTGTGCAAGGAGAATTTTCTGTTTGAATTGTCAGAACAAACCATCAGTACTTGGAATGAATCTAGTTCGGGCTGACTCCATCAACTCCTTAAGACCCTTTGAGGCAGTTGTAGTGAATGACGTTGATAAGAAATTAAATATTAGTGGGGCATTGATAAGTATGGTCAGATTAAAATGATTCAAAACCTAAAAGTATCTGCAAAGGATCATCCATATCAAGATTCAGTGTTCATACCAAGTCACCTAATACACCATTATCTAGTGGTTTAGTCTAAACTGAGTGCATTTAGCAGTAGTTAGCATGGGTAGTATCTGACATTCCACAGCTGTTTCTTTTCACAAAGGAGAAAGAATATGTCACAAAGAATAGTTAAATGTTAACAGCTAAAATGTGCATTTCTTCCAATTCACTCATTGGCTAATATAAGCTTCTATGTACATTTGTAATCAGATAAATATATAAAATCTTGCCTTGTATTATTACTGACATGTGAAGGAAGGCTGGTATCTTCTGTCTTGCTGATACTTCAAATTTGGACAAGCTGCCCAGCACAGGGTAATGCCAGGTTTTTCTCTGGTTTGAGCAGCACACTGGACTAGGTGAGGGACTGAGGTCCCTTCCAACCTCACTTGTTTCCAGTGTCTGATTTCAGTCATGCTGCATATGGATTGATAAGTTTTGACTGAACTGCATCAGAGGCCCTTCTGTTGATTGTTCAGACATCAGAAGACTTTAAAGTAGATTTTCTTTTACATGTTTGTCAGCTGTTTGAGAAGAACTTTTGTATCTGAAATATACTGAGCTTTCTGTCATAAAGGTCAGGAATAATCAATATATCCTTTTGACCACTGACACTTGGAAAAAACCCCAAGCATTTGGATCTTCCTGTGTATGCATGACTTTGTCCTTGCTTATAGTGTGGTGGCCTTTTGCTGTGGTTTGACTGTGAAAAAAGATGAGTGAAAAGCTGGGTGGAGTTTTGCTATGCTTCCACAGTCCTCTGTCCAATGCCAAACCATTGTAACTTGGGATGATGTTGAAAATGGAGTGTGGGAGGAGAGAAATCACATGGCATTGGAGGGGAAAACAAAGAAATAAAGAAGCTACGTCACTAAGATATAAAAAAAGCTTTTTTTCATTTAGAGAAAAGTAAAATAATGTCAAGATTGCAAAAGAAAATTGTAGGCTCGTATTTGTCCTCCCCTGCCCAGTGGAAACAATTTTAAAAGTTCAATTAAACTGTTAAATATATTCAGCTGTCCTAGATGTTCTTGGCAAGTTTAAAGTATGCACAAAAATTTTCATGAATTCCTGATATTTAGCTTTTCTGAATTGAGACTATGCCTTTAATAATCAAAAATCACTGCTGTTTTGCATATGGCATTAAAAATAAGCCAATACAGAATAAAATTAGCTGGCCAACTTAATACTGTGAATTTTATTTCTTAATGTGAATACTTTGAGAATCTGAGTGCTTGAAATTATGAATTGCACATGCAGAAAGCAGGACATCATGGAATCTTGAAGATTGTTCCATATATAAACCTTTCATCTTAAGTGGAGTTGTCCATTTGAGGGCTACAAGCAGCAGACCAGCTTATAGGAGCAGATGTCCCCCTCCACAGCCCCCAGGAGTTTTGTGACCTTGAAGTAGCTTGCTTGAGGCTTTTGAGATTGAAAAACTTTTAAATGCTGGCTAAAATTCTGGATTTGGTACCTAGCTCTTTAGTGACTTGCTATGACCAGTGTAGCTTTTTAGTAGAATCATTTAGAAAAAGAAATACTTCAGATTTAGTCATGCAATTGTTGAGAAATGTCAGTACATTTTCCTTTAAGATGCTGTCAAATAATTATTTGTTGTTCAATCAATATTTGTCATTGTGAATAACTGTATGTAAAGGTCAATACATACAGTATTATACTTCTGGGAAACAGTATTTCAGTAAATATTAAATACTTTACTGAAAGTAAATACAAAAAATACCTAATACTCAAAGTAACCCAAAAGAAACAAGAAATCCCACCTGATGTAGTTTAGAATTTGGTTTGCTTTGAAGCATATTATTTCTGACTCCCTAGTCATGTCCTGTATTTTCAGTTTAAATTCTCCATGATTTTTTTTATCTGCCTCTGTACTATTTGTATGTCTAAAAATTTCATTGCTGTAAACAGGAGACTTGGATATGTGATGAATGAAGTGTTGCAGCTGCCTGAGTAAGAAATTTTTGTGGAGCTAAAGATAGACTTGTCTCTTTTATCTATTCTTTGGCAGAGAAAAAGGGTGATTGAAGAGAAGTAGAGTATATGAAAGCACAGCTAAAACACAGACACACTGACATTATAATACAGTGTCTCATCGGGTGATGTGGTGTTTTGACTACATGGCTGCAGCAGGTCTATAATTTAAATGTCATTAATGGCACAGAAAACAATAGTATGGAGACAGAAATACTGTAAAGTCTCTGGGTCTGTACTTACAATGCAGATGAAATAGCCCTTTGAACTTGTGGTGCCAAATGTTGTCCAAAGTTACCATTCTTCCATGAGCAAAGCAGTTTGTTTTTGTGGTGTTTTATTTCTTTCTCTCCTAGCACAGACAGACATTTTCTGTTTCGATTGCTTGGCTTGTGTCACTACAAAAATCCCAGGCAAAGGGGGGCTGATTCTATTTTGCCTCGCTCACGTCCCGTTCACACATTCCGTACAGAATTCACTATTGTCAATAGTCATGACTGTGTTTTCTTTGTGCTTGTTGTCTTTTGAATATGCTTCTTTATACTTTTCCTGAAGTCACACACAGCACTAGTTTCACCAGAAGCTCTTGGTGTTCAGCTGTAACAGAGTTACACACAGTCCTGTGACTGCACCCCAGCTATAATATCTCATTTGTTTCCACTTGGCTGTTGTAATGTTTTCTGCCACTCAGACTTCTTGTCCTTAGCCTTGCTCTCTTTTTTCCTTTTTCTTTCTTGCCCCCATTTAAAATTATATCTGACTTCGTTTTTCTTATCGAAGCTAACTGTAAGTACGTGTTTCTGTACCCTGACAGATGTCAAACATTTAATGCATCCTGGTGTAACTTATGCTCTAATTATTTGCCAAATCAGGGTGAGTCTTTCCAGAAACAGCTCCTGATCTTTGAAAACCTTGCGAAATTTATACAATACGTTAATTGTGAAGAGTTTTTTAGAACATATTTCAAAGGAGGAGAAGAAATGCTGTGTAAGTAAAACTTGTTTCAAGTGTTCCACCACTTCTAGCAGGAGACTGTTACAATAGTTGCATTATTTCTTTATCCTGATCGAATGCCTTTGCAAATCTCACTCAGGTTTCTTTTTCCCCCTTTAAACTAGTTCACTGTGTGTAGGTCTGGTACTATATACTGTGTCAATACTTAGCTGTTTCCAATTTTGGCTAAGTGGATGAACTCGTGTCAAAATATTCATGCAGTGTTAACAAAAATTAAGCCATCTTATACTCCATGAACTATAATGAAATATTAAAATTTGCTAAAGGGATAGGTCTGGAGTTTCAGGAAAGTTGTTTCTCTTTATAGTACAAAGTACATTCAAAGTGTGGTAAATGTGGGTATGTAGGTATGCCTTTCTTTTCTCACTTAAAAACAAATAATACCTACAATTCAAAGCTTATGGAGTAGACATGGATCTACTTAATACTGAAGGTAAATAGAATTGAAGAAGGATAATTAATTTATTCTTTCTTAGCAGAAGTAATTTATTGAGCATTTTCCTTATCTAATGTGTCTCAAGTGTATAGAAACAGGGTCTTTCAAATCTGTGATCATCAAAATGTCTTTCTACTGGATCTGTGCATTCATAGAACAATTCAGGTTCTTCCAAAGTATTGATGCCAATGTGTGCAAAAAATGAGTCATCTGAACGTTTTGATCTTGGAAGCAATCTTGATCAGAACAGTCAATAAAATACAAGAGTTACAATTGGCCAACAGAAAAAAAATTGTCTTTGTCTATTTCTTTCCCCATGTAGTGGGCTGAGGGCTGGCCTGGCCTGCTTGGTTTTTCCCTTAACCAAAATCCAAGCCACTTCAAACCACCACATTCAATAATATTAGTAAAGAAAGATTTTGAATAGGCCACTATTCCTAGCTACTGCAATCAGTACTTTTCAGTTTTGTCTGAAGAGAAATTAATTTGTCTTGCACTTGTTGCCACAAACTCTGAGGAGTAACATGAAACCAAAGCAGAACTTGAGAGAAGGAATAGCTAGCATTTACTCAAACTTGTTTCTAGTTAGATCAGAATATGAGTTAGTGAAAAAATTCTTCTTAGTGGCAGGTTTGGTAAAATCAGTCTTAGTTATCACACTATTTTTCTGCTTAGGAAATAATTTCTGAAATGAGAGGGAGCTATTCATGCTCAATGGGGTTTAAATATAGAGTGAATCTGCACAATTTCTCCATGTCAGAAAAACACAGTATGCACTTTGACAAACTTTTCCTAGTAAGTGCCTTGTACACAAGTAATTTCTTCAATACCAGGATGGTTGTTAGTTTTCTGTGAACAGCCCCAAGTATATTTTATAACCTGAGCACAGTTCATTTCCTGATGGAGAAATGCAGTCCCAGCTGCCCTCACAAGAGCAGAATTCCAGATGTTCCTGTTTTGCTGTATGGAGCAGTGCTGTAATTGTTGGACAGCAAGGATACAGTTTGGCTCTCTGATAATGTTGTATCTGTAGAAATACTTTCACCATGGCTGCAGGAATGTGTATATACATTAGGAAGGAAACTATATTATGGATTTCAGTCTTTAAATGCATTCATATGGCCCAGGTGATTGCAAGAACCACTTGGATTTGAGAATATAATTATGGCATTTTAAGTATCATGTAAGGAAGGAATTAACCATTATTTAAAGCAGCATACATTCTAACACAGCCAGTGATTTGAACCTGTCATTCATTTAATAATTCAGGTTGGAAAAGGCACATGAGATCATTGTGTCCAACAGGAAACCTAACACTTCCAGGTCTGCTACTTAAATCTTCTCCCAGAGTACCATGTGTACATGTCTTTTCAGTACCTCCAGTGACTTCATCACTCCTCTGGAAACCCTTTTCCAGTGCTTGACAGGTTTTTTGGTGGAGAATTTTTTCATAATATCAAATCTAAATGGCCCCTGGTGCAACTTGAGGCCATTTTCTCTTATGCTATCACTCGTTACTTGGGAAAAAAAGTGTACTTGACACTCAGGCACACTCTGCTGCAGCCTCCTGTGAGGTAGTTTTAGAAAGTGATAAATTCTCCCCTGAGCCTTCAGACTTCATAACCCCACTTCCCTCTGCTCCTGGATGGACTTGGGCTCTAGACCCTGCACTTCAGTCATGCAACTTCTTACTCTAGTCATGATTGCAGGTTGTGTATAAACCTATGCATGAAAGAGTTTCTAGATGTTCAGGTTCAGTTTCTGCCACTGTTTCATAGAGCTGTTTTTATAGGACACTAAAAGCTTAATAAAGCTTGGAGTCAGTAAAAACACGTGAGAACAACTTGTGGTTGTTCCATATTTTTGGTATTATTTCAGAATATGTCCTACTATGGTCATATGTGCATCTGTTCAAATTTCTTGAATGTGTTTGTGACTGAGTTGGGGGCTGATCCCAAGTTTCTTCCACACTTAATAGCTCTATTAAATACTGTAGATATTCTTACTGTGGGTTATCTCATTTTAAATCATCTATACAGATAATTTAAATGCCTTAGTGATCAGTTGATTAGGGCAGAAAGCATCTCACATACCAACTATTGTTGCCACTTGTGGCAGAAGAGATCAAATGTGAATCTTTTTTCTGTTCTGAAACCCTCTGTGGCCATTTCTAATTTCCTAATTACTTAGGCTGAAAATGACTATTTTTAGCAAGATGTAGCAGGACAGATTATTGATTTAATGTGATAATACTGATGTTTTATTGTAATAGAAATCTGTAATCAAGATTATTGAAACTGTTAACAGTATGCAGTTCTGCCTTCAGGATAAGAAAAATGGAGATGATTCCTGGAATTCTACTTTATGGGAGAAAGATTGGAGGGGCTAACAACATGGGCTTAGGAGTGTGGAGAAAAGGATCGTCTCTCCCTTCTGGGCACGTAGAGTTGAACATTCAGTTTGCTTTGTGGTCTAAGTTTATTACTAAACTCTTGAGCAAGCCTGGAGGCGTTTCCTAAATGAGGCTGCAGCTACACAGATTTTAAACTCAATTAGCCCTCTCTCCTGCATCCTGCATGCCTGTCAGTTCTAATGGACTTTGCTTGGCCCTGTGAGAAAGGGAAGGTGTGGGGGTCTCCAGAACCAGCCTCCTCCTTCCCCCACACTGGCTGGAATGGCCACATCTTATTGTGGCCCTTGGACAACAACAATTTAAAGGTTCTCCAGATTATTAAAATGTAAATTTTGCCTAACAGGGGAAGGCTGGGGAAAAAAGAATAGTCAGTTGGTAGTCATTCAATAGCAAAGAAATAAGTTAGCTTCTACTACCTGATGTGAGTCCTTCAGAGTGGAAAGAGTACCAAACTGGGCAGTACTTTGAGTTATATCAACAGGATGGGTTGGCCCAGGGTCTTTCTTCCAAGTGATCTTCTAAGGCTTGTGGTCTGCAAAATGCAAACATGAGAGAAAGCAATCCTATCACAACTAATAGCAACAAAAGTGCCTTAAGAAAGTTGCTATTCCCAGGAATACAGATTAGAGTGTATTTAATAGTGGAGCAGAAGTTATATCTTATATCTTACCATTTAAAAAAAAGTATCAAAAATAAAGACAAAACACCTAATGACTGCCTTTTAGGAAAAACCCCTTTGTTAGTCTTCAAGCACAAGAAAATACTTGACCTGTTTTGAACAGCAGTGTTTTATAACATGCTTTTGTTGGATCACAATCTTTTTTCTCTTCTCTGTTTGATCTAAAAGTCCATCTGTGTTAATTTAAAAAATTAATGTAATGCATTAAGCTTGTAATATGATTAAAGATACTACTAGAACTTTATAGAAGTATTTTTTTTTAAATTGTTAGTTTTCCCCTGCAATTGCAGTTCCATGCAAAACTGTAACTAGATCTGGTTGAAAACTTATCTTTTTCTTCCTCTGTGGGGAAAATGCAGAAGGTTTTGAAGAAATACATATTTCAATGGAGGTTTTTCTGGGAAGGCCTTTTGTGTGAAGAAAAGAAGAAAAAGTTCCCTTGCTGCCCTAGAAGGGTTTATGACCTGGTGTTTTGGTGTGCCTCTGGAATGTCAGAGCTCTGTTGTCGTTGGAGAAGGGCCTGGAAACCTGGATTTCTGATATTTGGTGTGAAAGTCTTAATGAACAGACTATCTATCTGGAAAGGGATCGTGCTGCCTACTTTTTCTCCTCCACTTGCTTTTATGATACATGCCTTTTCCCAAAAGATAATTGAAATAACTTCAACATACCTCTCTTTAGTCTAATAATAAAATTTCAAAAATCTTTTTATCTCTCTGAGCAAGGAATATTTTTTTTCTGATCAGTCTTAACAGTCACATACAGATGTATTGTTCATGTTGTCTAGTAATGAAAGAAGTATAATTATGATATAGTTCACTCTTAGTAATGAAATTAAAGCAACTGTATGCATATCTAAGGAGGATGCTGTGGCTGGAGAGCTCTGGAGCCTTGGCAAATTCTTGTGTTTATTCTACTGAGTATTGCAAAGAAACACTGTGCTGTCTGCACACTTGCACGTGTACTTATTTTCCTTTACTTCTACAAAGTGAAAAACTGGAACTAATGTTGAAAATGTGAGGGCTTCTTTTAAAAATTCAATCCCAAGCAGAAGTCAACAAGTTTGAGGGAAAAAATCCTTTTCATAAGGCCATAGTGACTCTATGGAAGAATATAAAATAATCAGTCTGATATGTCTGGATCTCTTTTCCATTCATATAAAAACATGAAAAAAATGTTAGCTGCTCTGACTATTACATCATCTCTTTTGAAGTACAAATGCTAACTGAAATCAGTCAAATGTCTAAAAGCATGTGTGCTAAGATGCTACAGATCTTTTTTTCATGTACTTGCATCAGGTATATCTGATTTTCCCTACAGCTTCCAGCAGTGAGGGAAGAAAACTGGTCCTTGGATCATGCTCCCATGATCCTCATTTTTAGTACTTCATGTTTTAATATTTACCAGTTAAATGTGGTTTTGAATGTACTTCTGAATGACGACTTTACAAAAAGAAACAGACGCTGCAGTCCATCTCCAGCTGAGTTTCCACCTTGTTTAAAGACTGGTGCTTTTCTCCTTTATTCTTTAGAAAAGATAATTTTTAATTAGATTCTACTTTCCAAATAAGCTGCTCTTCACTCTTAATCCAAGGGAGCAAGAGGTAGCCATTGGTGTGCATGCTTGATCCCTCTGAAATATTTCAGTCTGCTGTGTCGTTCAGATGTTTGTTGGATGGACTTGAAAATATGCTTTGGCTGCTGTTTAGAAAAATCTAGTGCCCTGTAAGTGCAATACATGATAAAAGGAAGTAATGCTCAAGATCTATTGTGTGTGGATTGCTGCAAACTGCTTTTTCTTTTACTGCTTTTAGCGTGCTGACCTGCAGAAAAGGTTGTCTCCATGTTTTCTTCCTGTTATCGATGCGAAATTCTTCATTTCAAGTACTTTTTCGTTTTGCTTTGACCTGATTTTATAGTATTTAGTGCTGCCTGTTTAACACGTGTGCAGCAAACTGCTGCACTACTGAGTTCCTGCAGCTGTTGTGAGCCAGTGTGACTTTTATAACTGCCTCTATGATGGCCAGTCATGGAAGCCTTGATTTAGGGAGAAGAAACCCAGTTCAGTCATAGATGTCTTCAAATGTCCTGATCTACACCTGGAAAAAACAGTGTTTGCTGAGCCCTCTGGGATGGTTTACTTTTGTGGCTTTAAACACATGAGGTAAAGTTTGGAGCCATCCAGTAATCGTATGTTCCAAGTTCCTTTTTGCATCTACAGCAATCCTGTTAATGTTACCTTTTTAAAACCCTTTGTTAGTAAATATCATCAGATAAAAGGCTTTTGTGCTCTGGATTTCTACTCTGAAAAAGTCTGTGACATAAACACAGTATTGGCACCTAACTGACTCTGAGTTTAGGTTTACTGGGGGTTTTAGCAGGCTGTTAACAACTACAAGTATGGCATTTTTTACCTCCTAATTTGTGGGGAATTTTGCTTATCAGATCACCTCTGTTTTTCTAATTCCCTTGTGTATAAACGTGCCTTAAAAGAGAGCCATCTCTGACTACATTTTGTTAATTATGATTTCAAAATACCTGCAAATCTGAAAATAATTTTAGCAGGAGTATTCCACTGTTGAAATAGTGGCCAGGACAGTACTATTTTTCATCGGTATTTTGATATAATAATCCCATGTATTTAACAAATCATAATTTTCAATTTTTTCCAAGATAAATTTTACAAAGACAAACTTTAAACAGCGTCCCATCAGTGCATTTATCTGGGAGCAAAGTCAGATGTCAGGACTGTGTCCTGGCCTGTGTCTGCTTTTGCCTGGATGGGGGAGTTAAACTGTAGGGGGTAACCTTTCACATGAGTGTGCTAGGCAGGGTTTGCAGGACATAGCATCATTCCTTCTATGTTTCAGCTGGGTTTTTTCTTCCTGCTCTGGAAAATAGTGTTTTCTGTGATGTATCTTACACCTTTCTCATTCCTCTCATCTCTGCCGTCAAAGCATCATATCATAGATATAAACGCAAGATTTTTCTCTTTTTTTTTTTTTATGGCAGTTTCTAAGTAATGCTGCCAAGTTTGTCAAGTCAGCTATGTAACCAACATTGTACACAGCACTTTTTTAGAAAGTGAGATTGAGAAGGAAATAATTAAATCAGCACTACTGGTCAAGAGTTGCACTGAGGTGTTTTCCAGGGGAAAGAATTTTAACAGTAAATCCAGGACATGTTGGTCCTATTCTCTGTGCTGGTTCACAGCATTGTTTTTGTCCCTTAAGTTGCACCAAAACCTTGGCTGCAGGCCCCTTCAGTTTGGGGTGGGGAAGAATTAGAAATGCAAAGATTGAGACTCTTTAAAACTGAAATTCTAGCTCTTTTCCTTGCTAAGGTAGAATGAAAACCATAAACTATTGGTAAATGTCAACTAACCGCTAGACTTGAAAGCACCAGCAGCTGCTTTCTGCTTATGAAGCAGAGAAACTGTGTGGGAGGAGATGTAAAGAACCTCCTCAAATACCCACTAAAACAGAGGGGCGGGGGAGAGACTCTACTGAATATGGGGTTTAACCTTTAGAATTCTTGTTCTGTTCTCTCATGCTCTTCGACTTGTATGAAAATGCAAAATGGCAATTGATTTGTTTCAGGTAAAAGCATGAGACAAAGGCCCCATGCCACCTAAAACTAATTTCTGATAAAAAATGGAGTACTCAGCTTGCCTGTATCAATTTTGTGTCTGTTAAAGATTTATGGCATGTATCTCATAAACAGTTTTCAAATGTATTTAATGAATAATTGTTTGTAAAGGGCTTGAAGTGTGCCTCAAATCAGATGCAATGTTTCAATGCAGCAATATTATTAACAGCATTGTTAATGTAGGATTGAAATGGCAACACTCAGAAATTCATCTACCACAAATCTGAAATGATGAGTTTGTCTTGAATGCAAATAAACATAGAGGAAATAGATTGGGAGGTATCCATTCATGATGTATAAAATGAGATAAAAATAGGCCACAGGTTTACGTTAATATAAATTGAGACATATTCTAGCTTGGCAACACTGACCAAAAGCTGTCTAAACAAAGCAACTAATGTTTATTCTGCTTCTAAAAGGAAGTCTGTATCTGCTCTTGAGAAAAGACAAAGGGTTGTTCTGGGATGGTTTTTGGGGTCTTTAAGTAACTTATTTATACAGTAATTCATAGATCCTTCATCACTTTCTGATATGTAAAAAATATGCGTAACTTCAGAAGCTCATGGCAAAACTGTTTCTAGCCCTTTCAAAAATATTTATGAAAACAGACTAGAAAATGTAGAAAGAAAAAGGGTTGGATTGTTTGGGTTTTTTTCCCCTGAAAAGAGTAAATTACAGGACAATAAATGTATCTGGAAAGTGTGATGACAATCTGGCTTTTCTATTTGGAGACCTTTCTGTACCTAGATGCTGACTGTACTGGGCAGATGAAACAGCTCTCAAGGAATGATAAATATTGTTCAGTATGAGAAGACTGTTTTTACATTAAAAACCCTCATATTAAAAAAAAAAAAAGAACAGAACTGCAACTCTGTTATTTCACCTGCTCTTCTTTTAAACATGTCCTTTCTTGTTTGCTGACTACTCCCACTATGGAGCATTTGTCCACAGTCCCAGGAATTAGTACTAACTCCCTAAGATGGGGGTGGGAAAGTAGAGCTGGTGAACAAGGGCTGGAAGGGTCCCAGCTGGAGGATATTTGTGACAGATCAGAATAACAGGAAGAGAGACAGTAAAAAAGAAACGGTCAGCACTTTTGGCTTTTTAAAAGTGGGGTGCAGAGGACTTGCTGTTATGTTTTTGTAATGTCTTGTTTCCAGACTGCTGGCTTAGTCAGCCACATCTTTAATTTACCCAGTTTATAACAGCTGCTTTGGCTGCTACCACAGAAAAAGAAATTATAATTTCCAAGCCTTTATTTCATCCCTCTTACCTATAATCCTCAAGTTCCAGTCTGTCTGACCACTTGACTAGGCTTTTTAATTAACAGATCTTCTTGGGGGCCCTTAAAATGTGTTTTGCATATACAGGAGCTCTAAACAGCCTTGGAAACTCTTGATGAGATGAAAAACATCCTGCTGGGAATATAAAATGGCACATAGTGCCTAGAATAATGATTTCCATAATTGAAATTTTCATGTGCTGTATTAAAAGGCATCATTTACCTGGGGTCCTGTTCTTTTGAAAAGAAAAATGTTTTAGTTTCAAGAACTTCTCTATTTAACACTATCTTTACGTGGTTTTGTTGATTCCTCAGAAGGCTCATGTGCTCAGCAAAAAAGCAAAAAGCTGAAGATGAAAACTAGCATTTGAATATTTCTGTTCAGTCAGTGATTCAGATGTACTTACTTGATTTGCTCAAATGAGGCAGGTGGTGGAGTTCTGTAATGATCTTTACTTTGTACCTGAGACCACTGATCATTTGGCTGAGGTGGCACATTGTTAATGACGTGTTAAGAAACAATATAATCTGGGAAGGTAGACGCTTGGACAGAAGGTAATAGCCCTCCCTGCTGCCAGTATCTTAATGTAATTGAAGAAAACATCTTGTTTTAATCATTTACTAATTGAATGGCACAGCAACTAATCTCTGGGATGTACCTTGGAGACCCGATTACGTGTTTCATCGACTTCTGGGGAGCCAACACAGATGATATTGGTCAAATTGCCCTCAGCTCTCTTCATTGCTGGTCTGCAGCCCTGTGGTGGTTTGTCTAGAAGATAAAGAAATAAAGAATTTTGTTTGATACTTTAGGATATGTCCAATAGATCAGCCAATAATTGATCTTGACATTTCCCAGGGAAAAATCGCTAGTGTCACTGTAAAGGTCTTAGTGGTTTTGTACAATCTGCACTAACTTTTTCTTCAGATTTTCAGATAAAATAAGTTTTGCTTCAAGCTACCATTAAGTGAAATTAGATTATTCAGAATATTAAGATATGACACAATACTGTCAATAAGCCTTATGTTTTCAATAGTTTAAGCATCATAAATAGTTACATCAGTGGTATTTTTTCCATGCTGTTCTGACTTGCTGTTCATGTAGGATCATTCTGACATATAAAACAATTTTAAAAACACCAGAAAATGAACTCCAGGATTATTCTCCAGTTCTACAGATCAGTTGTCAAGATCAGTTTCTGAAAAATCAAATACTAGACCTGCATGTGTTGTTTTTCTTCCATAGTGTATTTCTGAATTAATTTTCTCTTACAGAAAATTAGTTCTGCTTAACTGCAGGTCTAGGTAATAGTCTGATCTTTAGTGCTGACATGCACCAATCCTAATGAAACCTGCAGCACTCCTGCACTTTTTTACTAGCTCTGAATATTATTCCAGTCTCAGCCTGTAATATTCAAAAGCACATGAGGAACTACATAAATGCCTCCCCTTATCCCTGAAGGGTTAAGTGGGTTCAGTGGGTTAGATGATGGGATTCTCAAAGCCCTCTAAATTGTCATTCAGGAAAGAAAATGCCAGGGCTCAAGTAACAAATATTTGAGTTGCTTCTCAAAGCCACTTTATCAAATTGGACCCCTTTAAACAAGTTTAATACCAAGTAAGTATGGTATATTCAATCTAAAAATATATTTTTCAAATCTGTACTTTTCAGTGATCTAATGGTTACTTTTTGAAGAACTTGTGGCCTTGCAAAGTATTGTAATTACATAGCATGTTCTCAAAAATCCTGGTGTCTAGCATTAACCATCTTGTGGGTTCATGGAAGACATTTTGAGAATTTTAGATCCATCTTGTTCAGCTACACCTTCTCTGTTATGATTAATGGAGGAACATGCACTTTTGAATTCTTTGAATAGCTTTAAAAAGTCTCACATTTTTTACTTGTCTATTTTATAGGACATGAAAAAAAGCCCCATCACCCCTCAGGGCATTAAAGCACAGTGCTTTAATTACACAATGCCCATTAATGCTAATAAATTTCATGCTGAAGACCTATGCTGTACCAGTGCCAAGTCAAACATAAGTCTCCTTTCCCAGCCCTGTGCCACACGCTGCCTGGACATGTGGCCATTACCACGAGCTCGGGTCCAATGACAGACTTTAGACACAGATGCAAGATTTCATGTTGACTTTCAACAGCTCCTATAGGTTGAAATAATGCTAACGTTTGCTTTTCAAGTAATCTTTACAAGTATTTAGATAGGGATAGTGTTAGGTGAGTGATGGAACATTATGTGAAATCAAGTGATAATATGATAGTATTTTTCCCTGCTGTTTCTTTCTATTATCTGATATAACTTGAGTTTTCTCTGTAAAGATTACTTTGTAATGATACTCTGAAGAATGAGTTTAGCAGCTGTAGAAGATAAAGCATGTTTGTAACTGTTCATAAATCTTATTGCATTCTCTACTGTTTCTCTTACCTAAATCATTAGCTGCAGCCCTTTCTTTTTTTCATGTAGCTCTGCTGTTAGCGTTTCTAGAATTTGACCTCAGAACAAAATCTCCTTTTATCTTGGAATGTTCCTGGAAATCAGGCACTCGTATTACTCTTGATCTATGTCTACAAGTACAGCAGTTTTACTTTCAGGGTGGGTGGGTGTCTTGGGGTGACTTTATGATGCTTGTATCCCCAAATCGTCTGTTCTGTTTCCTAGAGGGACCCCAGTCAGAGGTTTCCTCTCAAATTTGCCCTAAACCAGGGCAGTGGGGTAGAGGAATAGTTTGGAGCTCAGCTTATGAGAATTTGAAGTGAGGGGAATGTGTCAGTAGGTGTACCAGACTGTCAGTAGGTATATCAGACTGGGAGATGCAGACTTTTTTTTGTCTCTGCAGTAAGGTAACCTCTAGGATCTGTTTGTACTAACAAAATGAAAATGGTTTGGTCTGGTTGAGAATGGAGGCCAAATGGACACAGCTATGCATTTAGGAGGGGCTGAGTGATGGTTGGATGGTAAAATGCATAAAAAACCCCAAAACAATTTAGATACTGACGGGCTATGAAGTGTTAGAATATGCCTAGACTTAGCAAGTGGGAGGGTAGGGGGATCAGCTAAAAGAATGTGAGGAAATTTCATGAAAAAGAAATGTGGATTTGTAACTAAATGGGCAGTGTTCAAGTTTTCTGATGTTCCTGGTACTTCACCTCAGGTGTAATGTGGAGAATAGGGCTGGGTTTTGGTTTGGGTTTTTTTTAATAAATAGTTCTGTACTATTCCAGAATCCCTGTGTAACAATCAGTGTTGATATCCTGAAGGGGATTTATTAGTTAGTCAAGGGATTACCAGCCCTTTCTTTCTTAAGTCTTTTGGCAGAGCAGTCTTCAGGAGCAGACAGAAGGGAAGAGAGGCAGCACCTGGGCTCAGAGTCAGAAATGTGCCACATCCTCATGATGAAGGAAGAGGAACATGAGGGTGAGCTGAGCTCTCTGCCCATGGCCCTTCCTGCAAGGCACAGGGCCCTTGGGCATCTTTTTAGAGTGCTCCCAGCAGTTGTTTATCCTCGATCACAAACCTGTCTATTCAGGGCATTAATCACATTTTTTAGAATGTTTATTATATAACATTTTCTATGTTCTGTTTATACTTTGTTAGTGTTCTGCTCAAAGACTGGAAGACTTTGGCTGAATTTGAGTGCCTCTGTAGAAGCAGTCTCCCATAAGACAGAGAAAAGGTGTATCACAAGCAGAGAGTTTGTAAGAATGCTGCATTTTGATGAGCACTAATTATCAGAGCTGGGAGCACTTTGAAAACCTTTCTGATGACTAAAACCCCATTTTACACCTCTACTTCCTAAACTGCCTGTCTGGTGGGAGCTTATGTTATTTTTAACAGCAGCTTTTTTTGCCACTGAGTCCTAAAGGGCTGGAATCACACTTAAAACAATAGTTTCTAATCTTATATGCTATTGTGAATATCCTTTTTATTTTTAAATTAGTGAGAATCTTGAGTTGTCCCAAATCTTCCCACCATAAATAGGACTTTCCCCCAGCTTTGACTAGTTTCAAAGAGAAATCCTGTTGTTGCTTTTTCTCCTGCTCTGCTTGCCTGCCTTCACCTCGCTGCTGCTCTCCCTGCTCAGAGGCAGACCTGTTCCAGCTCAGTGAGGAGTGCCAGTCATGCAAGTAGTAAACTTGTTATGAAAACCTTGAAAACTTGGATGTGCCTAGGTGCCAGGCTTTTAAACTCATTGCGACTTTATTAATGATACCCTGGGGGAAGCATCTTTTTATTAGTAAACATAGCCAAATAGATTTGAACCAAAAAGCTGGATTTACTTTGTTTTGGTTGTGTACTACAGCATTATCAGGAGATGATTTAGAGCAACAGCCATGAACTCTTAGCTTGATCATGTTAAACTGAAGGTTCTCCATGACTGAAAATGTTTTTGTGACTCTCTGGGAGCTCCCTCTCCTACCCCCTGTAGCACTTTGCAGTTTAAAAAGAGCCATGTGTTAAATTGTTGAGCTTACTCAATAAGCAAATATAATGTCACTTATTCTTGAAACATTCATTCCTGCTCTGCTTTTGAGATTACACACGTGCCAGTGTGCTATTCTTCTCCCTAGTAGTTTCTACATGAAATCTATTTTCCCTGAAAAAATGGAATCTTTGTGTCTTTGTCTCCTCACTAGCTTTCAGGCATGTTTTGGCAGGGGCTCTGACTGTTGAGCACTGGGGAGGAGGGGCCTTGCACTCATTTGTCAGCTTTTCTTGCATCTGTAATTTTTGCCCACTCAGCAGTACTGGAGGGGCTTAAAAAAGGGGGAGAACTTGCAGTTGTTGAAAGTCAAACTCTTGAAATAATTGCTGGACTGTAACAGTTTGGGAAAGAGGTGTGTGTGAGAGAACAAATGCTTTGGCTAAAACCAGCTTTAGCTTTAAGGTTTTAGCAGCTCTCCATTTCATGTAATTGCATGCCTTTTACCCATAGATCTTTACAAGCAATGATACTGTGTTTTTATGGATTTGTTCATTATGTTTTGATAAACTGGATTTTCTTAATGATGATGAAAATAATTTCACTGCTGTTCAAGACTTGGTTGTTTCCAACCAATAGTTTAATTTAAAATGCTTAAGTCTTCTCTAACTTTTGTCCTAATCCTTTCCTGCAATCTCCCTTTGCAAGCTGGGTGCTTTCATCTCCTCACGTAATGTAACCAAACAGAAATTAGTTAATTTTTTTATTATTAGAAGACAGATCCCTTCATAGTAAGGAAAGCATTTTCCCTCTTCAGCTTTTTATGGAATATTAACGTTGATCTCTCCTCCTCGTTTCAGTAGGCTATTTAAGCTCAGGGCTCATACTGTGAGCTGTTAATTAATCAGTGTGACAGATGAAGAAAGTATCCAACTATGAAAGGAAACCTTACTTCAGTGACTAACAATAAGGATGTGAGCCCGAGTGATTTAAAGGATTTTTTTTTTTTTTTTGTGAACGTGTGATAAGGAGCCTTAAGCTGTTTGAGGTAACGATGGGGGTTTTTTTGCTCAGATTGTGTCACTGCACAAACATTAAAGGGCTCATCAATATTTTGTCTTGAAAAGTCTAGACAGGAGTTAAAAGAGCCTCTCCTACAGTTTGAAGAGATCCTGTTTCCCATAATTAATAACAGGAAGCAAGTAAATAAGGCTTTACTGACAAATGAAACAGAAACAGTAACATGTACCCAGAAACATTAGCTCCTGGCTGAGAAATGTAGCTGAGGTCTGTTGGTTTTAGTATACAGGAAAAGATCACTGTGGAGGCACATTAGAGCTTTGCTCATGTCAGTTATTGACATTAATTCAGTTATGTTATAGCAGACTAAAAGTCAAAAAGTAATGATAATGCATTTTAATTATTGAGAGTTATTAGTGACCTTTGTTTACATCTGTGTTACAGTCCAAGAACTCTTCCCCTGTCATTATTTGAAATTCTTTGAACTCAAAAGGAGATTTTCATGTTTATTTAAAAGCTACCAGAAGGCATTTCAGACATTTCCTGGAACAAACTGTATATATGTATTTTAGGAAGATAAGAAATGAAAGGAAACTTGAGGAAAAGCTTTCAATTTTCTTCCTTTTTGAAGATTGCATTTTCCCTTCAAAGACACCTTTTCATAAAGTAGTTGGAAACCCTTCTCTCCCCCTCCCAGTTCCTCTCATTAAAATCAGTTAAACAACAAAAGGGGAGTTAGACCCTCATCTCTTCTGTAGCAATGTAAAACCAAAGCACTGCTATTTATCTCACTGAGCTGTTAAGTTCATTTCAGTAACTCCACGTTACACAGACAAAAATTCAGCCTTGCCCTGGCCTGCCATATTTCTGATTTCTTTGGTTTTGGGGTTACACTGGAGGGGGAGGTTGGAGGCACAGGAAAAGGAGGAGGTTTCTGTCTGTGTGGCTGGGGGATTGGTTGTTTTCCTAGGGAGCAGCAATGTCTGAATGCAATATTCAGAAGTACTGGGAAGCACATTTAACTCTGTGTTTGTGCTGGACCTTAAGTCTGGGCTCGTTGAATTATGGGTTCATCGTCTGGCATGCTGACTATATGATACAACTGTGTAATACAGACTGTTTGTCATCTTGGTGCTGACCTTGAAAAGAGAAGTGAATTTGTTTCTCCGATTCTTAGATACACTGGACAGTAAATTCCTGCTTTAGCTATTTAATTTTTCCCTGTAGGTGAGCTGTTGGGCTTTCTGCTAAAAATGACAAGATAGGACAAAATAAGCTTGTTTGTAGAGCTGATGTTTTTTCCTTTTCTGTATATTTTAGAAGATTAACAGCCGTTGCTCCACAGAGGCATGGTGATGAATACTAAATAGTCCACCATAAGGCACTTTGGAAGGAATTCAGTAAATTCAAAGACACCCCAAGACTGTATTCCATAAGTTTCTCCACTGACTGCAGCTTGTAGTATGAAAGCAATAGACTATATCCCAAAAGAGGACCATGCTGTTTACAATACCTTGTCAGGTTAAAATGTTTCGTGGCAGTTATTCTTTCATTGTTGACTGATTGAGATTTTTTTTGAGCACATGCATCTAACCTAAAGCATAGGCTTCTCCCATTTTCCTCAATGAGTTTCTATATTTTCACAGTTCATAACTGGGCTTCTGTTATCATCTAAATGCCTTTCCCTCCCCTGCTAAGTACTGAGTTCTGTCCCCTTGAATCATGCATGCCAATATCTAGCTAGACTTACAGCTTTTAAATGAGACAACCTGTGGAATGTGGTGCTACTTGACACAAGTGCTTGGCTTCTTACTGAAAATAAATAGCTCAGATGTCACTTCAAATGCCTATTGTAACAGGGAAAAGTCAGAGACAACTGTTGAAGGTGCACTTTCAGGTTACCTATAAGGTATTTTATGAAGGTTTTTCCCTAGCTCAGAGCTGTAATAACTCATGAGTTCCCAATGAAGTTTACTGTGGAAACGGGGCCTTTTCTGTACCACAAAAAAAGTTACCCTACACAGCAAAGCTGTGAATAAAATTGCATTACTTTTTCATTTATTTTGGACCTTTGAAAGTAATTTTTCTAGATCTATTATGTGCAGCATATGGGGTTAGAAATTTTTCTAATTAACAAGGAAACAATGTGCAAGTCTCGGGTGTCTTCAATGTCATGTCCCAGAAAAAAATCTTATATTGAGCCTGATCTTAGTATTCAGTTTTTGATGTGGTTTTGCATTAAAAAAGGAGGAAATTTCCATGTTTAGGGTGCTTCTTTTAGAAAGAAAGGTGATTCATCAGTGAACAGTTTGAATTCTTTGAATTGTCAGATTATATATTACCAGAGCTGTGTGCACTGGTACATGTAGGTTGTTTAAATGCATATTTCAGAGAGATTAATGACTATAGTAAATACTAGATTAATGTAGAGTAAGATTCCTGATATTACCTCGGTTTAATCTGAAAGGTGGTGATATGAAAAGCTACAGTTCTAACAGGACTAGGTAGGTATCTGTGGCAACATTTTGCTATCTTTAATCTTATAGTACATAGTTTCCAAGTGGAACTCTTTATAACTAGCAGTTTTCAGGATATTATCTAGATTTCCTGTTTATTTTATTGTGGTATTGTAAGGATCATCTTGTGCCTCTTTTCCAAAAGAATGAAGACTCTATTTGATAAGGTATTATCTAAACCCTACTCTGTTAAAGTCACAAGGTTCAAAGTAACTGTAGGTACCCTGATTATACCTCACCTTTTAATACAATATTTCTTTTTGTCCTGTAGGATTTTTAATTACTTTTAGCATACTTTTCATGCTGTGTGTGCTTATGATTGGACCTGGTTCATCCTTTCTCCATCATTTTTAAATATTGTCTACTTTAAAGGTGCAAAGATTTATTTCTGATTCAACAGAAAGCTCCTTATAAGAAACCTAAGTAGAAGAAAGTAAAGGAAAATTAATTTTCATTCAACTGCAAATATTAAAGTTTCTAATTACATTTCAGACCATTATTTAAATATGTTAAGAATCTATTTTTTTTTTTGGTGCTTCACATTTACCATAGGAAGTCTTTGAAAATCCCTTTAATTCATAGAAGTTGGGAAGCTCTGCTTATTTCTTTTAAGCAATAAACTTACTTTGGCATACAATTTAAAGAAGATATTCCTATTCATCCTCCTTATAAATTAAATAATGATTGTATGGGTGAAAATACTGTAAATTGCTGTGAAGGTGTTAAAGTAGAAGCAAGCAGATGGATTAACACTTGAAGAATTTGCCCCAAAGTTCCTTTTAACATGACTGCTATTGGCTGCCTCCGGAAAGTTTGGCCTGCTGTGTGCAAAAGCTCTCCAGGCTGCCAGGGAGCAGAGCAGAAGTGAAATATAAAAATGTTCTGACCTGCCATCAGGTAATAAAATCCAACGATAGCCAATAGGATATGTGAGTTCAGGCATTTAATTTTCAAAGGTGCTCGCTTTGGAGATTCAATTAAAAAAGAGATTTAGACTTCCAGTTTCTTCTTTGTAAAACAGGGAACAGAAGATACCTGCTGGCATTAGAAAGATCTTTGAAAGGGACAGACACCTAGTGCTGCATTTATTTCAGTGATGCTGTAGAGTGGAGAGGCCTCCTGGCTCTCCCAAGTCTTTCTGTCCGGCATCCTACAAAGGGTTCAGAAGGAGGGACAATGCCCTAAGAGCCCTCACTGTGCTCTCACTATTGTGACAGTCATTGGGAGTCAAAAATGGAGAGAAATTTCAATACTTTGCAGGCAGATTCTGGAAATTAAAACTTCTGCTTTACACAGAACAGTAATTGGGGAAAAAAAAGAGTAAAATTTCCTGTAATGCCCTCTTCAACCATTAGAAACTCAAGTGCACCACTGTAATCAGAGGAAGAAATAGTAGAGTTGCATCTTTTTTTGGCAGCAGAGGAGTAAGGGAATACCTGCTGCTATTATTTCTTGATGTCCTAGTTTAAGTTCAGACTCACTAAATCAATGTGCCTCATATTTTCGCTCCTTTAAACACAACTACTTGTATTTTTTTGAAAAGCCAGGAGATAGGAATATGAGAGGACGTAAAAAGGATTTTTCTTTCTTTACTTAAAGGTTCTCATAAAGGATTTTGTAGCTACCTTGGACTTCACCTTTCCAGAAGCATTATTTCTCCCAGCCGGCCTAAATATAAAGTGACCAGTTAAATAAATGAATTTTTGGGTTTCTTATAATAAAGCATATAGGGATGTAGAATAAAAGATAGTGATGCTTTCCTCTTCCACTGCTTTTCCCCCAAAAGGAGATGTTCTTTATGAGAATAGAAAACTAAGTACTATTCTCATTTTTTAGGTATCCAGTGCTTTTTATTTTTTACTTTTTTAAAGGTCTCATTATTTACTAGACTATATTATTACATAGGTATAGTAGAAGCCTTCAGTTATAGTATAGGAAGGGAGTTTTGTTAAACAACTTTTACCCTTTTTTCGTCAGGCTCTGTACAGTACTTCCTCCCTGAAGTCATTATAGAAAATGGGACTTGTTTCATAAGTATGTAATACATCAAATAATACGTTGGTGTATGCAGTTAGTCTTGTTTTTTTTTTAAAGTAATATGGCATACAGTACCTCATTTTGCTAATTAAATTAGCATATAGAGACATTAACATTTAAATGCTTATTGCCTTCAAGTTAGGGCAGGTCGTACTTGCCAAAGTTTCTTCTCCATCTTGTTTCACTTTCAGAGTTTCAATCTGCTTCTCCACTGCAGCAAGGGCATGGCTGGGACACTCTGGGGCTGCTTCTGGCTGCAGGGAACAATTTGGCCTTTTGTTTGTTCCTCCACCAAGAGCTGCACCCATACAGGCAGCACTGCATGGCTGGGCAGTGCTGCTGCTGCTGCTGGGCAGGTACTACAGCCTGGCCAGTGGTGCTGGCTCATTGAAGTGGTTCCAACAGTACATTTTAGTTCTTTTCAACTAGGAGGAAAACTTTTACATCACTCTCTAGCCAGCCAAAACATTTTGCCTCATGACACTGAGCTCTGACATTGCAGAAGAGTGCTCTGACTCTGCATTTTGAATGCTTCTAGACAAAATTTCTCTTTGCAGAGACAAGCAGTACTTAGTGAACTGGGACCTTCTTTGTGTTCCTTTTGTTACTCTTTTTGATTGACTCTTAAAACCATTTTTCCTCTTAATCACTAAACGATGCAGAATTGCATATTCATTTCTTTTAAAGTGTTACACTGATCCTTCTGCCTTAAAATGTGTAGAGAACCTTCTGTAAAAACTCATGTAAAGAAAAAATCAACAGCCTAAATTACCAGAATAATTTGGAGTATATAAAATGGTGTGCATTAAGGTTTTCTGGTGTTTATCTTTGCTTTTTGGAGAGGGTTTTGTGGGGGTTGTTGTTTTTAATCTGGAGATCTCTAACCTTGATGAGAATCCATTGAGAGAAGAAATTTTGGTCATCCTCCACCTTCTAATCCCAAGCATGCTGCCATGTACTTGGCTTCCACTTGATAAAGGAAGATACATATTTGTTAAATATTTGAGTATCTCTCTTTTAATCATATAAACCTTTCTAACTGAATGGTATTGTGTCTTTGTAAAGAAATAACTACATCTTTTGTTGGATAGTATTTTTTTAATGATACTGCAATAAACAAACCTGCATTTTAAATTGGGAGGCAACTTCCTGGTGTTAATAACCAACAAAAGCAAGTCCAGCACATGATTCACAGTGAGAAATTTCTCTTATGGGATTTGCCCTAAATTTGATGGTAGCTCAAAATACCTTAAGGTTTTGAACTTGTATGTTTTAATTCCACAACTCAAACAGACAAAAATTTGAAGACCCTCTGAAACATTCCCCACTCCTTTTAAAATTTTTGTAAGTGTACACATTGCCCTCTTCATAGCTTTAAAACTGAAGATGAAGGCTGTGGTTACAGGCTCTTCTGCTGAATTCCTGTGAAACACTGAGTTTTCTCCATGAGAAGTCCCCTGCCACCAGTACCAAATACCACACTAGTACTAGTATGGCTTGGAAAATGGCAGCCTGCAATAAATTTGATCAAGGCTGAAGATATCTCTCAAGAAGAGAAGCATCTCTTTAACATTCTTATCTACAATAGCATGATGAAGGTTTCAAAGGCCCTGTGAAAGGGTTTCAGGTACCTTTGTCAGCTGCACATTTGCTTAGCTTTGGTCATAAGCAGAGGCTGAAAAGATCTTTATCTTCTCTGGCCTGTTATAGATATCACCTATTTTGTGATGGTGGAATCTTCTGGCAGCAGAATTATTTTTAAAATAGAGCTGAATCTCATTTATTTTCCTCTTCTCCCCCAAACAGCACTAATCAAAGTCCAAAAGTCATCCTTCCCCTCTCCTGAATACATTTGCATAACTCATAACAATTGCAATTCTCTATTAAAACACCTGAAAAGTAGATTTGGATCTGGAATTGTGATAAATATAATTTATCTGGAGGACTGGTCTTAGGGCATTGTTATGTTTTACTAAATGGTTCTACTGGATATTTTATTGGAAAAGCTGGCACAAGTAGTTGTGCTTGTCCAAAATGGACTAAAAAACTTTTTAACTAGAAATTATTTAGGCTGGTACTGTTGCACATAGGATTGCTTCCAAATTTCCCCACAAATTTTGTATTTAGTTCTATCTTGAGTTGTTAATTTTGCCAAACAACTTTGAGGTACTTCTGGCCCACTACATTAAGCACTAAGTAACTTAGTGGGAGGCCACGTTGTTGTGCTTGTATGAGGGTGAGATAAAGTAGCATTACTCAGTATGTTGAATACATGTGACCACTGAATGCTAGATTGCTCATTTATACGAAGCCCTTCACATAAAGAAATGAATCACTGTATACCATTCATTGCTATATTTTTTAACTGGCAAACTGATAAATATTTCATGACCACAGGTAAGCAGAAAACTCACTTTTTCCAGCCCACAAAACTTTGAGTTCAAAACTAGTCCTGTTCTACTTTGAATTTCAGTGAAATTTAGGAAGAATGAAGAGATCTGTCTGAAATAGTCGATTTACTGCTAAATGTGAAACAGCTATTTTGGAGTCAGTGTGTCTGTTTTTTGACTATAAATTCCCTTTTAATCCCTGGAAATGTTTTCTGAGGGAGTTTTCTTTAAAAATGGTACCACTCCACATGAAGTTTAACTTTATGAATCACCATCTTCCAGCTTGACAGAAAAGCCGATATTCAAAGACTGCACTTGTGAATTAGGAGTCAAACATGAAGTGAAATCTTCTTACGTTTTTGGTGAGAAGTGGCACTTGATCCTTGAGGCAAAGAAATTCACTTCAACCTACGTGACACATCACATTACGAGCAAGTGCACTGGCAGGGCTATGAGATGAAATGCCATTTTCTGTTAAGTTAAAAGTAGGACACAGGTTTTTTTCCATTTCTGAGCGTTCTATCACATATAGTTGCTTTTGGAAATTAAAAAATGGCAATGGCCCTGTACAGAAGTGGCCTATGAATTACAGAAAAGCAGCTTATGCTGAGAAGTGTGGCACAAGAAGATGCCAGGCATTTCATGAGGAGAGAATGCAGCACAGTCACGGGGAGATTACAGAGCCCACAAAATTTAGTTATAGTAAGTCTCTTTCTCTTAAATAGAGAGGAGAATGAATAAAATATAATTAGTTATGTTTTTTAGCGGGCTTATAAATGATCAATATACCTACAGAACTTGTACAGTTAGTGCAGAGAGGAAAGAGAGAATATGGGGGGTTTTAGGTTTGTTGACTTCAGTATCCTGATCTAAATTACTGCTGCTAGGGTTTGAGGGTGGTGTACATCTCTGTGCATCATATACCATACAGAACTACCTAGATTTCTCTGTTACTCTATAGCAACACCCAAAAGATTGTCTGCTTTGGTTTATAGCAGGATGAATAAAGGGAATAATCCTAACACAGCTTCTCAGAGCTTGAGACTCAGGGAATAAACAAAGAGGAGTTTCTCATATGACATCATTCTGAATCTGGAACAGGAGCCCAGATGAATCTGAGTGTCCTGCTGGCTTCACCAGTAGCTTGGTTTTTCCCTAAGGAAGTTTATAAAAATGTTTCAATCTACACTAATAGGTTTTGTTTAATTGTCATACTGGCATTGATGTTAGAATTGTGTTCTACATATGGATAAAAGCATCTATAAGGCCATAGAGTTGATGGAATGAATTAAGAGAATTTTATTCTTTGCACTAGAGTTTGATAAATTGCCTTGTTTTTACATTTTTGTTGTTGTTTTAATAGCTTCGAGACAATTTTATTTTCAAGAGTTTGAATCAGTGGAAAAAGAATAACAAAGACTTAAAAACAAGAAATATACTGCAGTGAGGACTGTAACCCTAGCTCACAAAAGCTTTTGCTTATAATAATAAAGACTGGAGTTGTAATTAGCTTTTTTGGAGTGTTTTTCACTCCAGCTGCACTAGACAATACTCTGACTTGTAGTTAATGCATACAGACATATCTACTTATTTTCCTTTGCATTGCAGCATGTGTACTTCCCTAATTGGCAGCTTGCCATTTCTATGTGGAAAACAAGATTTTCTTAGCAAGAGGGAGCGAGTGAGATATCAGATGTCTGCAGTGCACAAATATCTGAGTTAGATTACTTAGAGGAGAAGAGATTTAAGTTTGAATTTATTTATTTGGATCATAATGCGCTTAGATCTTTTGTCAGGCTAAACATGAGTTACAAATAACCAAAGTCCAAGTTAGAACTCAGACTGCCACTGTGAGATTTCACTTTAGGACCACCTGCTACTTTCATTTAATGTGGAATAAATATCCAGAATTGAGTGGATTTATTGAATCTATCCACTCTGTTTTCTCATAACGCTTAAACTTATGTCAAAGTGCTAAGATCCTCTTCTCCCCTGATGAAGGCTGGGATTTTGAAGGCATTCTGCTTTACTTTTGGGAAGTTAATCATCATAGGTAGGAACAAGATGACTGAATACAATGTTCTAGGAAATCAATGCTCCTTACATCATACAAGAACTAGGAAATTAGCCCTAATACGCTACACATTTTTGTAAATTAGAGAAGTGATGTAACAACAAGAGCTCTATCAGGCACTGTTTCACTGCTCTTTTAAATGGATGTATTGCTAATCTGATTGAGGATCACTTGGCACCAATTTCATATGGTCTAGCTAGGCCAGCAGTCTATCTTGAAGTAAAGCATTAAAATCAATTTTATCTCCCTGGGAAAGTCTTGCTATGTCTTCAAATTTCTCTTGCTCTACGTCTTAAGTGAAATTGATCATGAGTAGAACCAACTGTAATTCTGGATCCTGTCTGAGAAGTCAAACTTTCCACTAGTACAAAATACTTATATAGTACCAACAAGTTTTACTAGCTACCTAAATTTTAGAAGACAGGATTTTAGCTCTTTTAAAGCATGGATCTTGCATGTTTTAAGACATTCATGGCTTAAGGGCACAGGAATATAATAATTTTTAAAAATTCTTTCACGAAGATTGAGTTTAGGATTTCAGTTTCCTTAAATTTCCTCTTGTCAGCATCCCTTTCCCTCTTCAGTGTATGACAAGTGCTTGTAGTAATTCAGGTGTTGCAGATGGATTACAAACTGAGAAGTATTGTGTGTTTTGTGCCTGCTAACGTTAGGAAATGAATGAATAGGTTTTGAGTACTCAGAAGCGATGCCTTTCTAGACAGAGTACTTGAATTAGACAAACAGACTCTGAAGACTTTCTGACACAGGCTGTCTGCTATAGCTTGCATAAATCTGTGCTGAATGAATACTCTACCAGAATTACTTGAAAAGAGTCGACAGGAGTAGTGTCAAATGAAACAAACAATTCTCTTAGTTCTGTAAAACTAAGGAGGTCATCAATGAACATAGTCACTACTGTATTAATGATTTAGTTACTAGAGGGGATAGGAGCAGTGGAACAGTTAAAATCAGCAAAGTTTGCCATCTCTGTGCCAATCTTGCACTTTATAGTTCTCAGCCTGGATTTAGGGAGTTCAGTAGCTTCCCTGACATAATCAGCTAGAAGTGACTCTGCTCAATGCATACAATGCACTGCTTTAACAGTCTGTGTGATCTCCACAGATTTGAAAGGAATTTCCAACTGATGGAGCTAGCCTTCAACTCAGTTTTGCTGGCACTTCTGGTTTGTCACACCAGAATTCATTCACTTCCATAAATTTGAGCACATCTTTTCTTTCTTTGCCCTTTCTGTTTATTCAATATAGTAGCGCCCCTATCCTCTAGACAGGTTTCCTCAACTGAAACACAGCAGGTAAAAGAGGTAAAGAATTTTTCCAGACAACACAAAGTGATCATTTAAGCACCAACAGTATCCTCTTAAATAGTTCTGATTTAGATGTTTAGGTGTGAAAATCCTGATGTTATGTGATCCACATCTAACTAACTTCAACCTTTGAGCTGGCTAGCTGGTAAAATGGTGATACTAAATACAACATTGAGTCTACTAAATAAAAACTCTGACTCTGGCATCACAGTTTTGAGGATAAACGAGATACTCTTCATGATCCAGTTACAGAGATGTAAAGCATGTTGCCCTGCTTCATTCCACTAAAAAGGTATTTCCCTCCAAAATATCTATATTTTCCTCATCTTCTCACCCTTGCAGGTAAAACCAGTCATTTTCCTAAGTGCTCTAATGAAGCAATATTGTTTTATTAGGTGGCTTAAAGGGCAGCTAGAAAATATTTAAATACCTGCTTACACTTGAAGTTTATATAAGTCACTTTTAGTCTGAAATAAATTTTTATTAAGTTTTCATAATAAGCCACTTATTGAACATTTGTTCCTACTAGGCATCCTTTAAGAAATACAAGAAATATATTAACATCAGTATTACAGGACCACTAGTCAATTATCCTTATGAAGAAATAAAGTGAAAGAACTGTTTGAATAAAAAAATGTTATTAACTGAAAACTGAATTTTAATTCAAGAGTATATAGAGAAATGAGATGTTCTTTCAGTATCACTGAGATAAAGTAGTGCTGCTCTGTTCAGGAAAGCCCTTACAGTTTGTTTTGGAGAGACCTCCTTAGATTTTGCTAATGTTAGTTAAAGGTAGAGTTACCAGTTCTGGAAAGCACAAGTGCCCAACTTCCATTGGCTTGGTAAACTTCTGCTTTTGTTTTTAATCAATCTGGAAGTATTTTGAGTATGAAAATAATGAATATTCTCATGAGAAATCAGTTTTAATGCTGCTTTTAACTGTCATGTTTAGGAAATGTATTCTTGATTTATCAAGATAGGTATTCAGGTAGGTAACAACAGGAATGGCACTGTATGAGGGAGACATTGTCTCCTTGTTGTTCTTAGAGCAGGATAAAATGTGAGGCTTCTGAGGCTGTGGGAAATGAGTTTTCAGTACATGAAATGTTTTGACTTTTAACTAAAAGATTGAGCTCTACAGTGCCACCATCTTTTAAAGATTAAATCCACATGGCACTATATGGAATACAATATCCATTGTTCATACTTTTTGAATGACTTGGAATCATGTGTTAACATGATGAAACCAGATGGGATGTTCAAACATTAAACTCCATTCAGTGGTAGCCAGATGTCTCTCCTGGAGAGTGGGGGAGGGATCCACCACATAGAAATTTCAGAAAAGATAGCAACTGTCAAATTTTGAGCAATTTATTCAAGTGATAAATGTTATATTTGTGATCCAGTAATTGCTTATCTTTTTTAAGGCAAGTTTGATCTCTCATCTTTGCTCCTGTCCTCAGATATGGATGTGTCACCTGATCCAAAATGTTCATCCCTAGCCCCCCCTTTCCCCTTAAATGAGGAAGTAAAAGTAAAATTAACTTGGCAAGTGTGCTGGGAGATACAGGGTTTGTTTTTGTGGCTTAACTAACATCTTACAAACAAAAAAAAGTGGAAACAGGGCAGCAGAGAACAAAGGAGTTAAGTCAAAAGCAAACTGCAGAATGTACTGCTAAGTTTTCAAAGTTTATTGAATGTTTATCAGCCACTCAGAGAATTTGTATTTCTAGATTAGATTAACAAATATTTCTATTATGAGCCAGTTATATCTGCAGCTAGATTTGCAGAAAATTCATGGATATCTTCTTGTATCTTAAAAAACAAACCAAAACAAAATGTCTTCAGTTGTGCTACCTTTGACCCTTAGAAAAATTCCACTACATTGGGCTTGCAGCCTTGTGGAGAGACTGTAAATATGTTTAGACAGGTGGTGCAGTCTGAGGCCTTCTTTAAGGAAATGGAAAACAATACAGAAGGTCTTCATTTGGAAATATTCTCGTGTAATGAAGTATGCCCAGTATCTTTCAGCACAGAATGCCTTTTCCAGTGAATCTCACTGCTTGTCATGAAATAAAGTACAAGTTTTCAAACAGAACAATTGAGAAGCAGTCTCCCCAATGTTTCTCTTTAATGCTATCTTGACATCACTTATTTTACATTTGTGTAGTAAAAAAAAGACAGCCAATTTAAGTTTCTAAATTTAAAGCTACTGGGTGACAAACCTCTGGAAAGGAGGGGTGCACAATTCTAGTCTTCGTTATGCTTGCCACCTCCTGTTGTAGAGAGCTAAGGAAAAAAGGAGCAGGAAGCTCATTAAGATCTTGTAGCCAAAGGCCACAAACCCCTCTCCCATAAAAGTCTCAAATTTTCTTGACTGTCTCCTCTTCCTTTGCAACATCCAAAACACGCAGTGAATCCTGAGGGCATCCAGCAGGAAATCATTGCTGTCTGTTCTGTGTAAATCCCAGAGAAGGAAAGAAAGGGACAGGATATAGGCACTACATAGTGAGTTAGTCATCAGAGAAGAATTGCAGGAGCACAGAGTAGAGACCTTTTCTTAATACAAGAAAAAGTTGGGAATTCAGCCCAGTCCCACTGGTCCCTTCAATGGCCTGGATGTTCTCACAACCTGTGCATGCCAGGCAGCGTTCTCCTTTCTCCAGGAGCGTGCTGCAGACTCCATGGAGGTTTATCCTGCTGGAGCCTGCTGGGATGAGGCTCAGTGTGATTCCCTGTGCTGGCTGTACACAGGTACAAGGGTGTTTGCCATCTCCTCAGAGAAACAGTGCAGTTGGGTGTCTGAGAAAGGGATTCATGAATTTGATACACATTCAGTGTTAGTCCCTGTCCCCTTTGAACTATTTCTTAAAGCTCAGGATTTTTTTTTTTTTTTTTTTTTTTTTTTTGTGGGATAAATGTAAACCGGTATTTCAGCAAAAACCGTTTTGATTCCTCCTCGAAAAGGATAGGAACTTCATCAGCTTTTTAAGTAACTTAGGTTTCACTTCCTTCATTAGCAGGACGATAGATTTTTAAATTTCTTTTCATGGAAAAGATCTCAAGTTGCCTCAAATTCAATCTGGAGTCTGAAAAACTCAGCTAGAAAACTGATACTGAAAGAATAGTCCTGATTAATCATTCTCTAAATGAAGTTGTATAAAATTTATTCCCTGAATTTCAGTACAAAACTGCCATAGGACAGTGGTTAGAGGGATGTTTTCTCCTCTTTAAAATAAAAACCAAAAAACAAACATCCAAAAAAACCCCACCAAATGAATGTGTTTTGTGGATTTGACCATAAAATAAAGCAGTTAAACTATATAGTTACAAATAAATACAACTAAAAAAGAAGCTTGCTGATGAGGTGAAGAAAGAGGAAGCCTGAATTTGCAAACAAAATGTCAGATGAATCCCACAGACTGAAATACCAATGCCCTGCAAGTTGACTTGACAAAATTTCATAAGACTCTGCTGCTTGCTTTACTGTACTATTTTGTGTTGGGAGGAAAGAACAGAAACTAATGAGATTGCAACCTGGGTTTTTTTTTGAGGTTTCCACAATAATGAAAATGTAGATTTGAAGTCCTGATCTTGTGTCAATTTAGTGAAAATATTTCTGTATCTTCAAACTGCTCCATAAAAAGGCACTATTTTACCTACATTTACGCTTTTTAAATAAAATTTTAAAAGCTCTCATGATATGTAGAGTAACATGGTGTATTTATGTAAGCAGTTCCGATTTTTACATCTTTACATTTTGCTGTCTGCAGAGGAATACAGTGATTCAGGGCAGAGTTGTTTAGAGAAGCAGATTGGATGGGGGTAGAAGAGGTGGGTAAGAAGCTGCTAATCAGCATGGATTTCACAAGAGGAATCTGTCTCTAGTTTTAGAATTTTGTGAACTGATGCTCTGAAGCAAACCCGAGCTCTGGTCCTGACGTGAAGAGAATCTGGAAGGAAGGATGATTTCTCTTCCTTGTGCCTGATATATTAGGAAATCATTTACTTGAAAAAAATGGAGGATTTTAAAGTGTTATGCAAGACTGAACTATTACATAAGAATTACAGAAGGAGACACCTGGTTGTTTGGGGTTTTTTTGTTATGGTTTTTTTTCAACTGACACGAAAAAAATATAATGAAGCACAATTCAGAGATGTTTTGCTTTAATTTCCTTTCTTCAGGTAAAATGTGTAGAGAAGGAACTAGGAATGATTGTAAACTAGAGGATGAAGGAAACGTTTCACAGGAAAAAGAAGGTTCCGTGGACGACTTTTTGTATTTTAAGTGCACGTATTGCACGTAGGAGAGACTGATAATTCATAAGAGTAAATGAATCAAAGCACGAGAATAGTATCCTGTTTCTGCCATGAAGCAGATTTAGTTTGCTATCTGACAATTGTAAAAAATCAATTTAGAATTTACAGAGAATAAGACTGAGTCTCTTCTGAAAGCCATGATTTTGATGCTCCAAAATAGCAGAAAATGAATTTATATTTTTGGTAATCTAGTTTTTCTTAAATTGGAATCTTGATTAATTTCAGTTTTATTCATTTTTATTCTTGTAAATCATTGTAATGTCAGTCATTTGCAAATATTGCAAAACCTTCACCTTAGTTTGTAGTCCTGAAAAAAATTTAAAATAGCCACCTAAAGCAAGATAAATGAAACCACTTTTCCAGACAGAGGATTCTGAAGTTCTGGGAGTGAAGGACCCAAATGGCTGCTTCCACTGATACACAGCAGACTCAGAAGTGATGATCTTGATGAGATAGTAGGTGAAAACTGTGAGAATTTACTTCATTCTGTTTATTTCAAGTCCAACTCCAGTGCTCTGTGTTTCCTTTACAGAAACAATGTCTGTTTTCAGTCTGCACAAGTAGTTGAATTCTCAGCTGTGCAAAAAATACAATTATGACAAGTACACTTGACCTTCAGTGAAATTAAGGAGAGTACCACCTGCACTAAATATGTCTTGTAAACAGTGTCAGGAGCAAAGGGATACAGTCTGGCTAGAAATCAAATCCAGTTGCATGCCTTACTGCAGTAATAACTTTTCAGGTTTTTAAAGTTTTGACTTCTAATTGTACTCTACTCTTAAACAAGGAGTGCTGATGAGTTCCTAGCAGCTGCACTGTGAACAGGAGCACTCTTTGTGTTGAGATAAAGCTGCCCAGCTCCAGAAATAGTCTGTCATACAACAAACAACCTTTTTCTTTTTTTTTTCATTATTCTCTCGAAGTTGCAGTGTTACAAATTAAATTGAAAAACATAAGAAAACTGTTTCAGGACCCACTTCCCAGAATATTTCGACCCCTTGACCAGTGCCTACTGCTGGAGTAAACTACTCTATTAAGATCCATATTTTGTCTTAAAGAAAAATCTCCCCCAAAATCAGACCCTTTAAAAGGATCTAGGTAATAAAAACAGCGTAAGCCAATTTTAATTTAGAAATGCCATAGGAAAACACCAAAATATTATTTTAGAGAAGTACAGTGTCCTGTAAGTAGTATAGCTGCTTAGCATATCTGAGAGGTAATCCAGTAAAATAAATGTTTTTGTCAAGATGCAAACACATCTCTGTCATAGCAATTCTCTAAATAGAAAACCTCATCTGAACTCTTTTTTTATGTAAGTCTCACCTTGAAGTAACGTTGTGCATAGATGTGTTACCCTAAGTTATTCTGGCTACACTAGTAGGGTTTTCCATAAAGCCTACCTGCTGCTATTCACCTCTTTTAAACCAACCCTTTTCCTCCTTTCTTTTCCTTCAGTGTAATGAGCATTTCTCAGCATAGCTCAGTGAGGAAGGAACGTGAAGTCAGTTATTTAAAAGTTTTAAATTTCTAAATCCTAGTTTTTAATTTTTGCGGGGGCATAGTTGGCTAGCACAGGTCACAAAGTGCAGGAAGCATCACTGGGCAGTCTTGGATTTGCAGTAAGCTTTATGCCACTGCAGAAGGGTGAGTTTTAATACCTGGTATTACACAGTGAAGATCATCTGCAATGCCAGGTGCAACCCAGGAGCCAGAAACCTGGCAGCCTTGGGTGCACGGGCAAAATGGGTTCCTTGCCCCCAGTGGCAAGAAATGCCCACAGTACCCTTTCCAGAAACAACACAACATCTCCTGTGCTCCTGAAGATCATGGTACCCAGATTATACTTTCTCCTCAGAGAAGTTAAATTGTAGACCTCAAAAATCTTAGCAACCATCTACTAAACATAAAGCACAGAGAAATAATTATGTGTGTACTTCTATATTACCTTCATTACTGCAAATGATAGAATTTATAGATTTAATACACTCTTTATTTTTGTAAATCAAAACTGAAATTGTACAGACCTTATGTAATTTAGCTCTTCCTATTATTAGTTTCTAAAACTGTGGTTTTTCTTTAAAATTTATATCAGTCCAAATCTAATTAATAAACGTACAAGAAATCAATTTTTTTTTTCCTGAGGAAAATGAGCTGTATTGCCTTGACTATTTTGTAGCAATGGGTTTTGTTTTTTGTCTTCCATTTCCATAGCAAAGAGAATTAATTTAAGAGAGATCAATAGCATTGCCGGCATATGTTGCATATTCCTGGTATAATTCAGTGCTGGGGAGCATGAGATGAGTTTCTACTTAATTTTGTATCTTGTTGTATAGAATTATGTAAATTAAATACTGTTACAAAGAAGCTTTTGTTTTTATTAATTTAATGCAGTAATAGTAATAAGGGAAAATGTGTAAAACAAATCATTGTATGTACTTAGGATAAAAAAATGTGCTAACCCTTGATATTGAGTGGGCGTAATGGATCTATAAAGTGCTCTGTGCACTTTGCAGTGTGTGAAACCTGCAAAAACTTTCCAATAATGTTAAAGCACTTGCAAAAATGTTGCACCTGGAGTAGGGAGGAGTGAAGAGGGCAAAGGTCAGCATTAGGCATTAAGACACTGACTAAACAGACTTTACACTCGGTGAAAAGTCCAGACAACCCCTGCAGTGTCATCTTACAACTCTGGTTTTCTTCTTTTCAGGACATAGTAATCCATAAATACACTCAAGTCACCAGCAGCTTAGCTCTTCCCCCGCTTCTCCCCCTTTTTAACTCTCCTTTCATTTATAATTCTTACATAAAGATCTGAATTTTTAACCCTTTCCAAGTCTTTTAATCAACCTCGGGAACTGCTTTTCTTCACTGTTGTAATTTGCTGGACTTATCTTTTTAAATCCTTTTCTTTGCAAATTTTTCTCTGAGAAAAATGGTTTCAAGTCAGTGAAAAAATTAATAGTTGAAAACAATAGTACAAACTCAGTGTATGGGTAAGACATTCTGGGAAATTATCAGATTTTTACTTGTAAAAAAGGCAGTTATTAAACTCTGTAAACTACTCAAAAGCAGTCTTTGTTTCTGAAGCTTATTAACCAGACACTCTATGTAAAATATCTCATGGAATGTGGTATACATTTTTTTTCTGCAACTGCTTCTTAGCTTATTTGTTTGGATAGACTAAAGTAGTTTCAGCTGGGATGCTGCAAGAAAAGAATCATCTTGTTTGCCATTGTTGTTTTTTTCAATCAAACAAACAGAGGAAAACCTCATCAGTTTCTCTAAACTGGAAAAATGCAGAGGTAAAACAAAGAGGTGTTTGTACTTTTATTATACAATTAAGTCTTTCAGTTTTGCATCTCTTGCACTTAGTAGATGAAAGCATGAGACCAAACTGATTTTAATCATTTTATCTGATCCCATTATCCACATCCCATGGCTTAAGAGACTGGATAGACTTCTAATATAGTCTGGAGCCTTGACAGTAAAAATAGGCTGGTGAAATAGAGCCCATCAGTTGTATGTAACTGTGCACATTTTGCTCACTTCCTCTCCTTTTTCTGAGCACAAGGCTGCACTTCCACGCAGGATATTTTCCTCTTACCCACTTTTCACTGCCCTACCCTTTCTGCAAACCTGAGATGTTCAGCAGCTCTGTCACTTTGCCTTTTTCATTAATTTTTACATCTTGTGAACAACACTGATGCAAGGTAGCTGAAAGTCTGAGTATTTCTTTCATACTGTAGATGAATATTGATTAGTGACAACATTAATAAGAAAATGTTTCAGGTTTTTTTTTTTTTTTTGTTTTGCACAGAGATTCCTTGTATTTCCTCAGGGAGACAAAAGAAAGTTTCCAGTTCCATGGCCATTACTCAGACATGTAATGGTGGCCTCAAAAGGTCTCCTGTCAAGTCTCTTGGCAGTGCAGGCTCATTGATTTCTATTCCTGTGCAGTGAGTTTTAGTGCTGGGTTTCTAACTTGGTCTCTTCAGTGGTGGCAATCAAAGAAGCATCGATAGAAACAGAAAGGTGAACACGGCAGCACAATTTAATGGGGGCAGAGCCCAGCAGAGGGATTTACTTTTCAGAACAATGTGCTCTGTAGAAATTAAAGCCCTGTTGCAGCACGATGCTTTCAGCACATGCTGGACTTGGAGGGTGGAAGTGGTCTGTGAGGTGGCCTTCAGGATTTGTGGGCAATAATGTACTCGAGGCCATTCCGGGATGAGCTCCCATCATGGAATCAGCTCATCAGCATGAATGAGCTCCCTGGTGCAGAACACCAGAGGCAGTGTGTGTCCAGGGCCCAGGACTGAGCCCTGGCCGTGCAGGGCAGCGTTTAACCTGCTCTGTCTCACTGCTACCCTGGCACAGCCTGCTCAATAAGCCATTACTGGAGTCAGTGTTTTAGTTGTGGGTCTTGCACGAGTGGTGAATCTAGAGCATCTTCACAGAAAGAGCAGTATCTTCCATACTGTATCTTATCCCGTATTCTGATATTTTGTTGCAAGTTAGCAAAAATAAGAAATGAATGTTCAAGTACATGAAGAACTGTAGAAAATTGAGCTAGAATTGAATGACATTGATCTCTTGAGAAAGAGGCTTTATATCTCGTCTTGTTCTATCTTTCTTGTTGTAGAAATACCACACCAGAAACGACCTCACTTGATAACCGAAACAAAAGACCATTGTTCTGTCTAGTATTTTATGTTGTTCTCAAGCATCTGAAGTCTCTCCTGAATCCTTTTCTGTGGTACCTCATTGCTGACCTCATAATTATAATCACACATTCAAAACTTAAATTCTGCTAATGTGACGTAGATGAGAAGCCAGGCAGTTAAATGACTTGCCCAAGGCTATGAAACATCTCGCTGGAGAGCTGAAATCAGACCTTTTACCATGTCTGCCTGGCCAGACCCAAGGTCTGTGCTTTGTTTTATGTTCTCAGGCATGTTTCTTCATGCAAATGTTATTTGGACTGCATGCTTGACATATAGCAAAGGCCATGCTGCCCACTGAATTTTCTCCTGGATTGTTTTTCACCTTAAGTTTAAAAATGATTGGGATTTTAATGAAATCCTTATTTTCTTCAGGTTATCTTAATGAAACAATTTCCATAACTATTTCTCAGAATTTATATTCTACAGGTGTTGTTTATTGATTTAAGCCTATAGTCATAATATGAAATCACCAACCATTCAAGCATTGTGTTAAACTAAACTGTGAGGAGTAGAGTGAATTTGTACAAAACAGTACAGCCATAAGTCTGTTGCTACTTTTTTTAACCAACCAAACTTGTTCTATATTGCTCTCAGTTATTCTTTTTCCCCACCCCCTTTTCTTCTGAAGGATTCCTTTTACCTACTTACCTTATCCATGGGCTACATAAACACATAGGTGGGACTTCGTGCATCCTTTGCATACTCGTTAAATCTCAAATATTGTTATATTGCTTCACACACATCTCACTAAATGCAAATAAAATAGTAGGTAAGGCTGCAAGGATGTCTTCTGGGTGTGTATTTCTGTAGGTAATGTTTGTGTGTGATACACAGTTGTTATCTTTATCTGTCCCTCTCATGTAGATCACACAGACACAACTGAGGCCGATCACAACCAATGCAGTGTGGGTGGGATGTGTGTGGGTAAAACTTATGTAGGCAAATTTGAAGCATTTGAAGATTACAGATGCTTTAAGGGTCAATATTTTGGACAGTGTAAAAATATATTTTTTTAGACTCTTCTAAAATGTGCTTTTCCAGAATTTCTTTAAGTACCATATCCTTCAAATCTTCCACCTTCGTTAGAAAAGGTAAAGCAGCTCATGCTTTAATTCAGCCACACCTTTCAGTCTTTTTGGTCATTCTTTCCTTGAATTTGTTTTGGGGTGTTTATTTCCAGTTTTATGGGTTTTTGTTTTGTTTTGTTTTGAATATTTGGCCATTAAATGATGTCAAGTACCTGCTTGTCTGATGTCAGACATACATTTTCCTTGTTACATGCATTTCTATAAGAGGAACTCACTATGAGTTTTGCCTGAGTGCTACTAGATTTGCTCCTGTACAAATAATATAAATTAAATATTCTTAATTATTTTAGCTCATACAAGAAAAGATTCAGGACAAAGGAGAGATTGATGCAGTGTGCCTTACAATGGTCCTACTGATTTCTCTACTGGCCTTCCTCTGCACATGGTCAATTAGAATTGAAAATCCTGTGCTGATTTCATTCGCTGGAATTTTTAAGCAGGTCAGGAAGAAAGATGTTATTGAAAGGAAAAGTCTCATCTAAATAAGAAAAGAACACGTGGCCATCTGGCCTAACTGTACCATGCTGAAAGTAGTTTTGACTTTGCTCTAGTAGTTTGAGCTTTGTGACAGTTTGCTAAAATATCGAACAGAAATATGTTTACATTAAAACACTGCTTTTTATCTGTAAAAATGCAACGTGCCGTTCTCTTCCTATCTGCAATGCATGAGCTCATTTGACCTCGTTACCTTATTGAGACTGTCTATGTTTCTGGTAGCTTCTCAAGTTACTTCAGTTCTGTAGAGGTATCAGTGAAACTACCAATCTTTTGAAAGTTTTGGAGGTAATTCTGAGCGCTTTATTCCTAGGACTAAAAGTCACACTTCTGCTTGAACTAGGAAAGACTCAAACAAGCCAATGCAACAGGAAGCATGGGGAGAAGAGGGGAGAGGAGAATTTTAAAAAGGAAATTAGAACTTGAAGTTTATGTGAGTAGCACCATGGAATTTGCAAGACCATATGTAAGCCACAAGCTGAGACAAGCTGCAATAGATACAAATTTTTAAGGAATGGGGTAAATAACATGCATAAGCTTCCATGATTGCATTATTTCAGCATCAACTATTAAAAAGTTTGAAGAAGTCAATAAAAAAATGGAGGTCAGCAATTTTCACACAAGGTAAATAAATTCTTCTTGTAAAAAACTAAAACACACAGCTCCAAATCTCAGGTGTGTGGACAACAGCAGCAGGAGAGGATAATGCCATTTTTAAAGCAGCACTGGTCAGGTATCTCCTCCTACTCTAGTCAGAGCTGTTGTACCCAGCACTCACAAAACCCAAGAGACCTTGCTGGGAGAAGCTGAACTAAACATGGAGGCAAGGACCCTGTATTCATATTCTTCGGCTTAATGCTTCTCTTTTATGTGATTAGGCATTACTTTTACACTGACAAACATTGCATAAATTGCCAGTTGAAATAACCTTCTAAGACAAGATAGTGTGTAAATCACTTCTGAAGTTGAGAGGAATCGATTTGCATAGGATTTCAGCCTTTAGGAAAGGATAAAAATATGATTGCCTTGTCATTACCTTAAGAAAATGAAAGTGAGCACTTCATAATTTAGCTGCAGGCATTATTTCGAAACACATTTTTTGAAACAAGTGAAAAATTTTGTTTTCAAACCTAACATGCCAGGAAAAGTAGAAAAAAAATGATCACCTTAATCCTACCGAACATGTGTGCATACATATAATTTACATACACATATTCCTCATGTATGACCATTGTGTAGAGTTTGCTTGTATTTTTCATATGAAGTGTGTAAATTGTTCATTTAGAAAAGCATTAAATCCCTTGTTTGCTAAAAAAATGAAATGCAAGAATACAAATTTGACCACAGCTCTTGATTCATTCACTTAATTTTTCTGAAATCTCTGTTCAGGAATTTTTACTTTGCTGGGGATATTGCTGCCACTACATGCAATCTTTTGTTTGCATGTCCCCGCTATTTGGAAAGGAAGTTTTTTTTAAGATTAAATTTATGGGATACTTATGCTTGGTTCCTTTTCCCATAGTGTTTATAAGCAATATTAGACAAAAAAAGCTGAAAAAATTCTTATCTGTCCATTAGGATACCTGTTACGGTGATTAAAATATAGTTTAAGCCTTTTCAGGGAGTAAATTAAAAGCACTGTACATGTGTGCATGTGGTTGTGTGTTTTTAAATGTATTTTCTTTTCGGTCTTTTTCACACGAAGTTCATATTGAAAAGCAAATATTAGTCATCATGTTTATCACACCATAAGATAATGAAATTCCAAAGAATTTAGAAAATAGGTCGGTCTGCACAGCATACGTTTAAAAATTAAACAGAACCCAGGCTTTGAATCTGCCTTTCCCCTGTCTGTCTCTGCTAACCCCACCCATAGCCACACCAAACGGAGAGCAACTATTTCGGGGAGCGCTGCATTCCCAAGCCCAAGTTTGTGGCACGGTGACACCGGGCTTTTCTGGGGCTGTGGCAGCAGGAAGGCCGGGGCTGGCAGGGCCAGCTCGGTGCCCTGCCATGCTCCCCTTCCTCCCCTGGAACACAGCCGACTCACAAAGCATTTCGCTACCGCCTCCTTTGAAACTATCGTAAAACTGTCCAGGGGCTCTCGCTAATCTCGCTAAACGCAAATATTTTGTGAGAGCTCGGCTTGATGGGCACTCAGGAATGGGTATCTGTACAGTAGCTACTTGCCTGCATGTCATATATGCGCATATTAAATCTTTACATATATTTGAGAGCTGCACAGCAATTATGTAAGTGATGCATGAACTTAACATAAAATACTGCATTGACTGTAAACCTAGAGTAGAAATCACAGTAAAACGGGAAACACTCGATGTCCCCAGTTACACTGTGTTGGAAAGTGTGTGCATATGCTTTGTACATTAATGTGTATATATGTTTACAAAGTTTCTTATTGTGTATTTTTTTTTTTTTTCAAATCATAACAAAGTTGAAACTGAGCCTGGCCGACATAAGGACGAAAGGCTTGTGTTTGTCTTTAATCTTTTCTGCAGCACGTTTCAGACTTCTGTCTGATCTGCACATAGCAGAGCAAGGGGCTTGCCGTGCATTGCGTGCAGGCTCCTTGATTGTGGAAGGGGGAAAAAAAAAAAAAAAAAAAAATCTGGCTGGAATCCAGACAGGCGAGCGCAGTGCTCTGTTGATCATTGTGTCTAGCCTTCAGGTGTCTCAGCTCACAGTGGGCGGCGGGTGGGGGATGGGGAGATAACAGGAGGGCAGACAAAGAATAAAACTGTGTATTTACCAAAAAAAAAAAAAAAAAAGAAAGAAAATCATATGTACGAGATTCATGTCAAATCCTTTTTTAAAAAATGCTTCTTTTAACGTTCCTTTCCCTGCAGTGGGAGCAAGCAAACATCTGTCCAGGAAGATTTATTTAAGCCATAATTAGTAGCGTCTGGAGTCTTTCAACAATTTCTCCTTATTGCACTTAATTTTTTTATTTTTTTTCTTAAAGAAGTCTGCTCATCTTTCACTTAGAAACTGTTTTCACTTCATGCATTATTAGAGATCCAGCCCTGCCAGGACCGAGTCAGATTTCTATTGTCTTTGCTTTTTCCCTTCTGATCGTAGTTTTCAGAATCTAACTTTTGGTAGGGAAGGGGGGGGTGGGAAGGATCGTGCAGGCAGGGGGGAAATACCTTATTAAAGGTCTTACGAGCATGTGGGGGGGCGGGGGGAAGAGCAAAAATACAAATCAGTGCTGTTTATTATACGGTTATTCGTTTGGGTTCAATTTCTTTTCCGAGGAAGAAGAAGAATAAGAAAAAAAAAAAAAAAAAAAAAAGCGCTGCTTTGTCTGTTGCTTCTGTTTGAGAACTCTCATAAATCTTGCCCAGAAAGCAACTTGGGCTTAAGGAGATGTGGCCAGTAAAGCTCTGGGAAACAATTTCAATGTCTCCTGCTATGGATATTCTCTTCTTTCTGCCCCCGTGGTCCCCGCTGCCCCCTCCACCGCGACCTTCTGCCGCGATAGCGTGCACAGACCCACACCCTTCCCACCCCAGCGGCAATGGGAGCGAAGGCGAGCTGCCATCGGGAGGTAAAGTTGCTTATCAAAAAGCCTCTCCTGATGCGAGCGAGTCCAGATATTACACGAGTTGTGTGCTTTCAGTCCAGCCATAACCCTTTCCAACACTGCCCCCGCTGCCTTGCCTCTCCCCCTCCCCCCGTGGAAGGGGTGGGATGGGAACCTTGCTCGACTTCATTGTTCCAAATGGAAGAGGCTATTTGCCCCAAAGTGTCTTCGCTGTCTTTCATAGCTAATTATAATAACTGTCAGATGTCTGCAAAGTCTGGGCTGCCCTTGCTGCCGGAGTTAAAGTTTGCCTTTATGTTTTCCCCTTGGGGACAGATCAGGCCTGATTAGACACAGAGTACAAATAAAAGTGAACAACATAACGTGTGTAGGGCTTTTTGTCTTTGTTTTTCTTTATGAACAAAGCAGCACACTGGCTAAGTCAGGAAGCAGTGTGTCATGCAGCGTGCATGGAGGCACTGCCCTGGAGGATAACTCGCTTTTGCTTTTCCCCCCCCCCCCCCCCCTCTTTCTTTTATTGAAGCATGCAAGAAATATTTCTGAATTTGAATAACACTTTAGATACTTGTTCATCTTATAAGAAAAGTAATCACTGATTTAGGGCACGTAGCATTTTGACATTTTTAAGAGATTTGCTTTTCTGGGTGAAAATAAAAATAAATAGAGCCCGTACTCACAGTTTTGTTGTGCTGTGCAGGTCGCTGTCTCCTTTTGCAGCGACAAGGAGGGCTGGAGAATGTCAAAGGTGCAGAATCCCAGATAATTCAGGAGAAATGTACAAATGTGCTTCCTGAAGTCGCCTGGAAGTCAGCTACTTGTGCTCAGACATCCCATTGCTGCTCTGCACGCTATACTATCTGCAGTTCTGAATTGAACTAAATACTGCCCATGTGAAAGACAGGGGAAACACAGTCATGTGGGACACACAGATCCACTCTATTGGCTCTGAAGGCACAACTTCAGCATTCTTGCATTTCCACCATTGGTTAACAGTTCAAGCTGAAAGAGTCTAGGTCCTCCTAGTGAGTCCGTTTTCCCTTTATGTTGGAAGAATGACTGTAGGATTTTACAGTGACAGGATTAGTTAAGAAAGGGACTGAAGTCATCCCTTTGACTGGAGCTGGTGGGTGGGGATTGGAAGCTGTGCTTTTCTCAAGCCGACGTTTTTCCTTTTTCTGCCTGCATTCTCAGCGTCAGGAAATGCTTGCAGTTAACTTGTGCAACACAGAGAAACTGAAGTGACTTTTTTGGGTTCGGGGTTAGGGACCTAACTTTTAGAGTAACGCAGTGTTACAGACAGTACAGTGCTTTTCATGGGAATAACTAATCTGGTTTACTGGTTATTTTTCTCTTTTCAGATTTTTTTTTTTTTAAGTTCGGAAAGGGCTATATCAGTATAATTTATCCTAAATTTCTGCATCACATAAAACAGCTAAATGAATCCAGCAGTTTGAAAGCCTAGACTAATAATTTGACAACAGAAGAAAGATTTTACAGAACTATTGGATCTCTGGGGAATATTATGGTATGGTCTCAGTAATATTTTAAAAGAAGCAACAAATTCCAGAAAATCTGTAATTGCTGATATTTGAAAATATTTAAGATATAAATAATAAGTAGGAGGGAAGAAGATTGACTATTCCCTATTTTGGTATTCTGTCATTTGTCTGATTTAGTTATGCCAGCGTGAGCAGTAATTTGAAACGGTACTCAGTCATGTGTGACATACTTCTCCAATTAACCCTTATTAAAAAGACCTTTCCCAAATCCCACATGCATGCTTTCCTAGAACTACAGAAAACAGAGGTATGACAGATTTGCAGGGTTTGTGTCCATCTTCCTCTCTGGGCAGATTTATTTCCTCTTACACTTTTGCAATGCTATGTCAAGTGTAGTTCTCAGTACACCCAGCGTGTGACTCCTGTTGGTGGACTGTTGAACTTGGGGCCCAATTTAGCAGTTGAAGTGCTTAAATATGCTTGGAAATTTCCCAGAATAATTAATCTGGAATAGTAAATTCATTACATGTCTGTGGTGTACACAAGGCCAAGCCCAGACTGCTCTGCTGGCAATTGTAGTGTGTACGAGATCCTTTCAGCAGCTTATGCCTCGCCCTGGCTCTCAGGGCATCTTTTTGTTTCTTCCAGTCAAGCTTGTTCAGTCCACCTTAACCCAATGCTTCTCCCTCCTCAGAGTTCACCCTCTTAAGCTATTTATAGACTTTTATCATCACCTCACTGACCACCCTTGTCATCACTTAGCTGAACACCATATTCCAGGTGTAGCTGCGTAAGATATGGGAACATTCCTCCATATCCTGTGACCTGGTATGGCTGCAGCAAATCAATATGTGTTTGCTTGATATGTGAGCAGGAAAAAATACATCTCCTAAAAATAAACTGACACACCTGACAAACAGGATTTTAAAGAAGATGAAAACAGTAATTATTCCATTCTGAGTTAAGAAGACCTTGTAAAGACCTTCTGTGCTTCTAAGTGCTAAGAAGATGCAGAATGGGGTTTTTTTTTCAGCAGGCTCAGTTATAAATACTGTTTAGTAACAACATATATAAGGTGTGGTTTGGTGGGTGTTGTTGTTTGGCTTTTTAATCTTCATGAAGAAAGATAATTGTCTGGTTTGGATAAAATAAGGCTACAGCAGTAGTGTCAAAACTTTCTCTCCACCCTCCAAGAATGTTTTCAGTTCCACTAGGCTTTCCACATCTGGACTCCAGAACACTGAGGGAAGAGAACTGAAAACCCTGGGAGACATTTTCTTTTTTTCGCTGCGCTGGTGGTCTTCATAATTTTGGTTGGGTTTTTTTTGTTGTTGTTTAATTCAATTAAAGAGGGAAGAAATACTAATAAAAGAAACCCTACTCTAGAGAGCAGTAAACTCTTTGGTTTTAAGACCAATACATGGTCTTGTCTTAAATACATCTTTTTCATGAATGTCAGTTTCTGATTTAAAAATGCTGAAAAGCTCTTTACAGAGAGAGAATAAACATCTGGGTTCATTTATTATTGTTTAGCTCTTTCCTCAAACAACTCAAGAGTGGATTTCAGGAAAATCTAGGGGCTCTGGAGCAATGATTATTTACCTGCATTTTTTGAACCATGAATCAGAGACATAGATAATACAAGCAGACATTTTTGTGACTCATTGTATTTTGGAGACTAAATTAATACTCTGCTGTTGCCTCCAGAGAGAGAAGTGCATCTTTGCATGTATTTGTGCATCTAAATGGACATTTTATTCTCCCTGTTATGTCCATTGAAAAGAAAACAAAATTAAGATTTAGGCTACACCATATTCACTCTCCTCGAATAATAAGCTGCTCCTTTTGCAACTATTGTTAGTAAAGATGAATTCGTAATTGTAAGAGGCAAAGAATAAGAGCATCATGAAATTACCACAGTGTGAAAAATGATGTTACTCTGCACATTCTGTCATTGTGATCAAGTTTAACCCGTGAGATAAGATGCTGGATGAACTGGGCTGTCAGAGTCTGGAGATCTTATTGCTCTGTGGTCCTCTGTGACTCCATCCTTTAACACTACAAATTTCCATTTCTGGATTTGGGTTAGGGGTTTTGGGTTCTTCAGTGTTGCAGCTTTTTCCCCCGATCTGGCAAAGATTGGTAGGGACACTTAATTCCTGTCTAATAGAGATCCTGTTCCTAAGAATTTTTAAGCTTCTGGCCAGGAGCACTAGGAAAAAAAAAAAAGATATGACTGAAGTTAGAAATTATAGCTACTAAAGGAGCATTTTCAATATTTGGAAGCATTAGAGAGCAGATGGTTGGTGTGAGGGTGAAGAAAAGTAGGATGGCCTTGAACAACTTGTACAGGGTGCATTCACAAATAACTTTTAAAAACAGCTATTGATTTTTTTTCATGTGGAAATACAAGCTGATGTCTACTTGGGAGGAGAAGCAGATTTGCCCCTTGGCTTCTTCTTAGTAAGGCATATAACATTTAGAAAGACAAAAATCAAAAGTTGAGATAAATTTCTTTCAGAAACAAAATAAAGGCATTAATGCAGTTTGCATGTTGAAGTGTTGCGTGGATACTTCTGAAAATATGTATTTTAGCTGTTCCTTTAGACAATCAACTGCAGTCCTATCATGTGTATGATGCAGATTTCATGTTGCCCAGCATTTTTAAGCCTTTCCATTTTTCTTTCAGTGGAAAGTAATTGAATTTCATAGACTGTGTATTTGCTTACAACTTTGCCAGAGAATTTTTGCTGTTCTATACACCTTTGCTTTTTATAATTCAGCAGTAGGTGGTATTTGCTAAAGTTTCAAGTTTATATTAGTCACTGCTAGTAAAATCCCTTGAGACTGGTAGTGCATAAGCAAAGAAGAAATCAGAGAAAAAAAAAAAAAATCCCAGGAGATACTGAAGAAAAAGGCAGAGAAGGAGAAAAAGTCGTTGAAAATCGTTGAGAGCAAGTGGATGAAGGGCACCCAAAAGCCATTTCATGGGGAGGAATTACCAGAGCCTGGGAATGTGCACATGCAGTGTGTGCACATACTCTGGGAATGGTTCTATACCCTGGTTAAGAACAGCCCAAAGCTAGCACGAGGAGTTTTCAAATGTGTCTGCTACAAGAGGGTTGTGAGTAAAGGTTTGTTCTCATCTCCTGCACCAGGAGGAGTGAAAATAGCTGAAATGTTGTCTGAGCAAATAATCTCTGCTGTATATGACCCAGTTGGGCAGGCTGCAATATCTACCATTGCCACAAAGAAAAATCATGAGTTTAGCTGTTAATATCATAATGGATTTTGTGAAGCTTTGGGGGGGGGCCGTGTATGTTTTGCTTTTGATTTTTTCCAACTGAGCCTTATTCCTTATTCTGTTTCTGTACAAGAAGTGAATGAAACCACATGAAATACTGGGAAGATTTTCAAGTCAGAGAAGAGACTGGTGTCCCCTTACTAGTGAAAGTCAGAATTACTTACTTCTCTTTCCTCTGCAGGTCTATCTGCTTAGGAACAGCTTTTGGTGGGTAGCTGAGATTATACAGCTGTGATTTTACCACTATTAAAAAAGTGATCTTGATATCTTGATCTGTGCACTAGAATTCATACATTTGTTGAGGTCATATTTGTTGTATATTTATAAACCTGATTTTGGTTACAGGACTGTTAGTGAGGAATTCAGATCTCATTCAGGTGAACTTAATACAGTAGGAAAACCAGGATTATTAACTAATCAATCCTAACATTTTTACTAATTTATTCAAGTGAAAATTAAAATAATATGCTTAGAATTGTATTTGTAAAAGTGAAATTCTAGATAAAACGAAATGTTGTTTAAACAGTGGAGTAACTGCAGTATACCCCAGATCTAATTGAGTGACAGGAAAATTTTAAAGCTTGGCTACAAATGATTTCACTATAGAATTAGGCTATCCCAGAAAGACTTGATTAATAAAGCTAGAACCAACCATGCTTTTGATCACATAAACCTAAAAATGAAAATTAGGTAAACAGTTTCTATATCACATCTGTGTATTCCAGAAAGTCTGGTCATTTCTTTTGAGTAATGCTTTTTTTCTTTCCTGGGTAATTTCCTTAATTTTAAAAAATTCTTCCATTTTTGTCCCTTCTCTTTAATCATTTTTTCTCTTAATTCCTTTCAGAATAAACAATTTATTTCCTGTAAAAGACACTTGCCTGACGCTTAGCTGGCTCAGTTTTCATCCTAAAAAATGAAGGCTTTATAGGGACAGTCAGACTTGGTGACCATAACAAGAATTTTTCCTTCAGCCTACTCTTACAAGGTTATGCAGCCTTTTCTGGTTTCAGATGCAGATCTTTAATCCCCAGTTAACCCATAGCAATACATAAACATATACCTTTTATAAATTATTTATCAAACTGTCATTTCCTTATAGATGTCTGCAATTGCCACTTCATATTTTAATTTCCTTGTAAAGATTGGTTTCAAAATCTAGGACTTATCAAATTATATGCAATCTAGTATTTGGTGAAGAATGATAGTATTTAGCAGTTCATGTTCAGTTCAAGACTTCATGTGGAAGTATTTTCCTTGAAAAGGAAAATAGTCTAATTTTGAATATTTTTTATTGAATCTATTACTCTGGGGTAAATCATCTCTTCACAGAGGAAACAGATAATGTTTAAGTATTTCAAACTACATGAATTCACTAAATTAAATAATGTATTCCCTGCACTGTCCCACCCCTACAGCAGTGGCTGCACAGAACTGCAGTATTCTAAGTGGGATTAAGGCATCACTAGGACACAAGCCTAGAGCAGTTGCAACATCTTTTTTCAATTAAAATATATTTAAGTAAGATATATATTCCAAATTTTTCAGAGTAATATATTGTTTGTGGACCAGTATAATAAATCTTGGAGATTATTTTTCTTCTTTGTCAATAATTTTGATGTAATAAGATTTCCCATGTTTAGTTCATCGTTCTTGTCTGATATCTCAGTCTTTTAGGGATTAAGATAGCAGATAGTTTGCCCCATTTCTGTTCCAGTTTTGGGTGGTCCTAAATCAGAACAGTTTCAAAAGGATTTGTTTTTTTAAACCATCTGCCTTCCACATTTTACTCCTTAATGAAATAATTTATTTTGTTGTTTCCTTAAAGGATGCTAATACTGCATAAAAGCAATAACATTACCATAGTTTTCCTTACTAGAAGCTGGACCTGTTACTTTAAGGAAGCACATTTTTCCTCTGGTAGCTTATGAAAATTTAAATTAAAAGGATTTAATAATTTAAGCAGCATAGTTTAGTGACTGAGCATTGAGGAACAGAGGAGTTTGAAATTGCTTGCAAAACATGAGGCATTTCAGAGAATATAGTTCAATACTGCCTTCAGGCACTGATCCTTGCTAGGTGCATGCAGGGTACAGATGCTTTCAGAAATAGATTATTGTATAGTTGAACAGAACTGATACTCCAGGAATGACATTTTATCTTTAATTATATATTTGGTATCGATTACTGAATTTCTTATTCACTACAGAGCAGAGAATTCATTTAGTAGGAGGGTTTTGATCTTGGTTAACAAACAAGGTGTAGACAGAGGGGACAAAAGTAGCAGGGCAGAGGGAGCAAGTCAGTGCAAACTGCACTTGTTCAAATATTTCCAGTTGCAAAAGTATGCTCGTATATTTGTCTGATCCTTGTAGGGGAATAAAATTCTACCCTGAGCCCTCCTGCATGTCATCCTAGTTAAAATAATCTCTATTGTGTTTTTTACCTTTTTTTTTTTTTTTTAATAGAGCCATCATGATGATATTTAAATATCCTATTACTCCATCCCTTGCTCTGTGTCATTTGTTCCTTCCCATTGTTTAATTATGGATCTCATTGATGGTATTATCACAATCTAAACTGGAGGTTTCTTGCTTGAGGGACCTTGACTGAGATCCTGACCTTAGTGAAATCAAGGAGAAGAGTGGGTTTCAGTGTCTTAAGTGGCGCCAGGATTTCACCCTGACTTTATTCAGGACACCTCTGGACAAAGGGAACAAGTAAGAATGAAGTGCTTGAGTATTAAGCCAATTATCTCTTCTAATTAGAACATGTATAGGGAACTCTTAAACTGAAGAAAGGGTGAAATCTGCTGAATAAATTATTCCCAGTAAATAGTGCACCCAGCCCTAGTCCTGACAGAGATAAAGCTGCAGTGGCATCAAAGTGTCTGTTCTCACAGGGTGTTGCTCTGACACAGATGTCAAATGACAAATCAGCATGAGGTGAACAGATGAGTCTTATTCCCTGCCTTGCTCAGCTGGGGAGATTAAAAAGGGTGGTCAAATAACCTCCAACAATGCTCTTATAACCTCCTTTAGCTGTAAAAGATAAATAAAACTGGCCAGGAGGTAACTTCTGTAATTCCTTAAATCTGCTTTGCAGATATTACAAAGTGTAGAACTGGAAATAGCGAGGGACCTTTTTACCACAGCATGGAGGGAGGCAGGGAAATCAGTGAGAGCCAGTGGCCAGCCCCTCCAAGACTGAGAAGAGACCTGAAAATTACAGCCAGTTCTTTCTGTCTGGTGAAATAGGTGTTGCTAAAAAGGAGTTTAGTTTTGATTCATTTCCCCACTATTGAATTTACCTCCATATCTTTTGCTGGGCTGTGGTGAGATACCTTTGAGACAAAGTAACTGTGATGGAAATAATGAAGATTCGAATAAAAAGTGATTGAAACCCTGTGCTGGGGACAGTATTCTGGCTGTCCATATTCTTGCCAAATGCAGTGAAAAATCACAATTTTGTTTGGGCTTCTGTTACCCAGGTGAGTGGCACAGGTACTCTCAGCCCGATTCCCATAAAATTGAGTTCTTAATGAAGAAAATCAAAAGTATTGGAGGAAAAGTGGTCTGAGTGTTTCCTGAGGACAGGCATATAGGGAAGTGCCTCATCCATATTATTATTAATTCTTGTAGGAGCCTGGTAGAGCAGTTTGAGCGTGTGCTGCAGGAGCAGGGCAGTGTACGTGCAGAACCTGCCGTGGCAGCTGGGGCACATGGAGGCAGCAGCAGCTCCAGCTCTGCAGCCTCGGAGAGGAAATCACAGAATTCACATCCCATGCCTCTCTATCCATCAACATGTCATTCATGCATATTAAATGGCATAACACTGATAAAGTCTAATTTTAGCTGAAATAGTCTTTACAACGCTAGATTTTTACTTGGGTAATAAACCAGAATGTTATGAAAAAATTAGATTCTTTCACTCATTTCTTCCAAATGAAAGAAAAAAAAACAAACAAACAAAACAAAAACCAAAACGCCATTATCTTTTCTTGCCTTTTCTCCCTCCTTCTCAGAGAAAGCACTACCTTCATATTCTTCTCTACATGTAACATCTTGAGCCATAATTTAAAACTAGTGTAATTTTGTATCAGGTTTTTGGTATTTTTAATGCTCTTTTAAAAACACTCCAATGAAGTTGAAATGCAGTTTGCAGTCCTTTAAAACAGTTAAAATAATCTTTTTTGCAGTGATGGATTTTCCCAGAGTAAAGATGATAATTAATGTATCTTGGTTAAATTTCTGTAAGTTTAATTTCAGTAAATTTCTAAAATTTCTAGCAACTAGTACAAGTAGAATTATTCTAAAGATTAATTTTATCATAGTGTTAAAAACTGTACATCATAGGCAAACAATCCATGTAGAAATATGTGCTTGTTCCTTTGAGAGAGGTGAATAGATAAACTGTCCAAGGTACAGGGAAATAGAGCATGGATAATGCGAGTTTGAGATATTCTGTTGCTTAAGTGATGCATTAAATCAATATTCTGCAAAGCTTTTTCTTGTTAAGTTATTTACTTGGCTGCTGTCACAATTCACCATTTAGGTCATCATCTTTTTAAAAAATATATTTTCTTGTGGCCTGATTTAACTTCATCTAAATACTCCAATTCCTCAAGTAATGAAACTGCTTCAAATGCTGAAACTAGCACTGTTTTAATGCCAATATCTACACTCACATTTCTTACTTGGTTAATATGTTAAGGAAAGAATAGTATTTCAAGTGAATTTACTAGTTTATCTGCATGGAAATCTATTACTACAAATTAATATCAGAACAAATAAAAAGTGGTCTTAATAATTGAATAAAAAGGGAAGATTCTTTAGTCAAGTTCTGAAAAGACACTCATGAAAAGAAAGACAAGTGTTCTTTCTACAGCTAGTCTCACTTTAACATAATACATGCAGAAATGAAATGTCAGGAGTTGCTTCATTTCAGCAGCCAAAAGCATTCAGAAATGATGTGGAGATAAGCAGTGCCTTGTTGTAACAGGAGCTGAAGGTATGCAGGGGGTGAGGGCACCTCAGGGAAACCCTCAGCTCTCACACGGCTGAGGAAGAGCTGCACAACTTCAGCACCCTGGAGGGATTTCGTTTGTCAAAAAAAACCCAGGCACATCCTCTGTGAGTCACACAGAGTCACCTCTGCTGTGCTGAGGTTCTGCTGAGCTCCAGATAGCAAAATCATTTTAGACCAAGCAACCCATCCAATAATTTTTTTTCCCCTTATTAATCAATATTCAAAAGGGTGAGATCACTTGCTTCCCCCTGTAAGCTGTGCTAATGGTCTCTGATCTCTACAGTGCTCTCTGTGAAATACTGTTGATATAAAGGGGAATAAGTGACAGGGTATACACAGGCATGGCTAAGTCTGCACTTCAGTTTAGATGGTTTTGTACTTTAAAAAATATTTTTGATGAAATGATAATTAAAATTATACTGTGGTGATGGTTTTCTTTCTAAGCAGTTTCATTTAGTTTTAAACTAGACTAAGAAACCGTTAGCAAAAAAAATTCACTCATCCTTTTTAGGGTATTTTAAAAATAGCAGCTGTTCAAATGGTGATGAAAACTGTCAAGTAAATGCAGGGCATTTATTTGGGTGAAGGAAAATGCAAAGATTATAATAGATTTTTAAAAAAATTATAAGTACTGAAGCTTGTAGAAGAGAGTTTGGGAACGTCTGCATTCCTTACCTCTCACAAGGTGATTCAGCTTGATCTGGAGAGGTTAGAAAAAGATAGAACAGATTCATAAGTTATGAGAGGAAGTGTCTTTTCATACAATGTGTCATAAAATTGTGGAACTCACTGTCAGGATTACTAAGGTTAGACCTGTCTTAATTACTGTATGAAAATCGATTGGTTTGGTGCCCTTGCACTTTTCTCCTCTTAGTCTCTGCCAATCCCATCAAGTTTTGTTTATCTGTTTCTATGATGCCTTTTCTCATGCACCTTTTCCACTTTGTGGAAACTAAATGCAAGACAAAACATCTGCTGTCTTGATGCTGCTTTTCTTCAAGTTGCAGAACTTTTTAAAAGCCTACACAGATCAGGCAGCATAGCTATATTTTAGTGAGAGAAGTTAAAATTTTCTGGAGTTACCGAAAATACTTTTCCAATTCAGAAGGCAATGAAGAACTACTTATATAAATAACTATGTGTATATGTATATATAAAAATACTGAAAAAATAAAAGCGGCAAGATCACCTTCAATTTTTTCCCCATCAATAAGGATTTGGTTTAATACCTTTTATAATATTTTAACCATTTTTAGAGGTACTGTAATATTTTTATTAACATGAAGTATGACTATCAAGAGCAGTGGAACTCCATGTCCTGTTTAGATAAACCTCCTAAACTGCATGAAGCAACAGTGTGTGTAATAAAAGGACTTGTGGAGTTGAAAAATATATGCAAACTGAATTTCATGTCAGATCTCCTTTTAGTATGTTCTTTACTGGGCTAAGAGGGCCAGAGGATGCTATCACTGACATAGAACAAAATTACAGAATACCTGAATTGATGAGAACAAGAAGTTCCAATGAACACAAAATTCACCAAATCCAAAAATGTAAAGTACTGACCCCCTTTGACCTCAACAAGTTGTTAATTAGCAGAGGATTAACACCCTTTTCATGTGGTGGCAATCACTAGAAAATAATGTGCATGCATCAAAGAACATCAGGGTCTTCTAACAAAAGATTAAAAGCAAAGATTCTGTGGATTATGAAAGTGGAATCTGAAAGGGTCACTACACTGTCCAGTTTGCAATTTTGAACATATTATTGATACCTTAGAAAGTAAAATATTTTGGGAAGAAGAAGACTTAGAAAATCAGATTTTTAGACTGTTTTTATATAGAAAAAATATCTCTATTGAATTAATTTCTCAATTTTGTGTCCTTAAAGATTTAAAGCAAGAGTTATTAGAGAAAAATCTTAACACATTTTAAAATACTGCCAGTTTATTATAGGGTAGACAAAAAGGAATTTTATTAATTAGTTTTTCAAAAGGGCTTTAGAACACTTAATTCCTATTATGAATTACTATGGGACACCAGGTTATTCAGTAGTCTACATAAAGCCACAACCTAGGATGAGTACTGTAGAACAAGAAAACAAAGCCAGAACGTCTTCTAAAAGAGAAAGCTTTTCTCTAAAAATTAGTTGCTTCTCAATTCCGAAAATATGGCTAATACTGTGAGTGCACCTGCTGCAAAATAGAGCTGACTTCCTTTAAGATGCACCAATACTTCATAATTTACTTCTGTAAGAGGTTTTTAGCTTTTGTTCTGGAGCCCCTGGTGCCTGGAGGGTTCTGGGTGTCCTGTGCTCTTGTGCCAGTTTGCAGGTGACAAAGGGCACAGAGGGAGGGCAGTGTCCCTGCTGGGCTGCCCTGCATCACAGCCTGAGCAGCACTCAGCGCACACCTCAGTCAAATAGAGAGTGTGAGGAAGATGAAACCCTGTAAATTTAGCCAGGAATTGTTTGGCACTCACTCATCTTGGAATTGCCAGCGTCAGAAAGTTCTGCAAGGCAGCTGTCCACTGGGGAAATTTATACCCAGCCCTGCCCTCGTGCAAGCCCGTGATTTACAGCAGGAAGCAGTGGGCTGGATAAGCACTTTCCTCTTGTCATAAAGACCCTCTCTTATTTCAATATCCAGACAAATATCTGGGTCACTAAACAAATGAAACTCTTGGTTTTTCTAATTACTTGCAGGTAGTGAGTTCTGCAGATTAGTTTTGTTGTGAAAATGTATCTCTTTCTTTGTAACTTAAAGAGAGTACTTTTGTAACTTCTTTTGTCAAAAATAGTATTTCTGCTTTTACAGGATGATAAATTACTGTTAGACAATTTCTGCTGGTTGTATTTACTTCACCCATGTCTAGTTTCATCTTACTCCAGTCCCTTGTCTTTTGTTCTTTCCACATTATGGATTTGGCATATTTAAGACTTCACAATGGAGAGGTTCTGGAGTGAATTTTATCACGAGAGGGAGCAATGATGATTCCACCTGCCATTTTCAGTGGTGTGTTCATAGTTGCACTCATCAAAGTGATGCCTGGAGAGGCTCCCTAGAGATAAAGGATACAGGCAGGTGTTTATTGAAAGGCCTTCAAAGGGCATACCCTGGGCAGTGCAGGAGTCTCCCAGAGGCTACACCCAACATGGGTGACAGTCATGAGTTTCTCAGATATCAGCTTGGTCTATTTGCATATCAGAGGTTAATTGTCCAATTACTGCTCCAGGTAATGCAATCACATTCCCCCAGTTTGCTCCCCCCAATTCGCTTTCTGTTTACATTTTTGGGGGCCTGGGACAGGAAGGTGTCCTTGAGTTTCAGGCCTAGGGAAATTGTTTTGTCTGAATAAAATGGGGGAAGAGTAGCTGACAGGCTATGGAGCTTTAGAGTTATACACTAAAGCAGTACTGATCTGAAAAATATAAAAGCTAAAACTTAAGGCATCACAAGGAGCCCATGCTTTGAGTTGTGCTTGAGGTCAGTCTCACAGGGTGACAACTGAGAAAAGACTTTTCAGATAGATTGACTGAATCGGACCTGAAAGTTTCTGAAAGATCATAAACAGGAAGCTGTGCAACTTTTAGACTCATTTCTTAACAGAGGCACAATTTTGAAGCACAAAGGCCTTCTCTCTATTGTGAATTTGATCTCCTAATACTTCTGGTAAATTCTGTATCTCCAAGGGCATTTTAAAAATTTTTAGTTCTATTCTGATGCTGACTAGGACACGTTCTCTTTGTGTGTTTGGTTTGTGTCACTCACCTGTTCAACTAGTGAATAGACTGGAGCCTCCTGTGAGTACATAGGACTGCCAAAATATACTGCATTGACTAGTTAATTACTGATTTTTGAAACTGATTCAGCTTCAAACTTTCTATGTTAATAGTTTAAAATAAAATTAAAAGATCCAATCTTCTTAAAAGGAAATAAGCATAACGGTCTCTAATCATACCTAACTGTATATGAGACAAGCTATTGGTAGCCTAAATATTGAATGCATAAATAGGCACTCATTTAACTCTTCTTATTTCAGGTAAATAGGAAGTTAATTCAGAAAGAGATCATATATCTCAACCAAAAGCATGACTATATTTGATTCTCTATTATGCTTACTTCAGGATTCTGATTAAATACTGCCTATCAGTTATCTCTCCTCCTAATTAGATAAATGTTTCAACTGAAATTCTTGGAGGGCCGGATTTAAATGATGTTTCAAGAAAAGTTCACATAAGGAACTTTGACATTTGCTTTCTGCAAGTGTTCATGCCAGCAGAGTTGATTATTTGAATACAGTTGGAAAGCAAGCAAATTCAAATATCTGTTCATGAAAGGTGTTTCTCTCTCAGATTTAGGAGCCTAGAGTACAGAGCTACATTGTGTTGGACTTTCAGCTGCACAGCTGGAACTATTTCCAGCAAAATCTGTATTGGTTTATGTAGCATTAAAATTCCCTCTTTTTTATCTAAGACAATGGTTCTGTAAATACCTTGAACTACTCAATCCCTGCCTCACTGAAAGCCAGCACTGCCCTTTCCAGTCGAAATATGTAACTGCAGATGGGAGAGGTGGGACTTTTCCTTTTCTTTTGCTGGTATCCTTTCAGACTGGTGTAAACCAACCATGAACTACACCTTAGAGTATGATAGAAAAGGAAAAAAACATAACCAGGTAAATTCTATTTCATATGATCTACCACTTGAAATCTTAAAATTAGATTAAATATTTCTTCAGAGCTCTCATACTTTCAGTTCTCTCTCTTCAAAGGTCACAGCTAGCATCTTTTGCTGACAATAACTAAAACTTATAAGTACTATCTAAAAATAAACCAATGTATGAACTTTTAAGATCCACTTTCTTGTTGCTAGGCCCTTATTTCAGTACTTACTGTTTGTTTACAGTCCCTTCTGTTAGCATACACAAACGCAGTTTGCTGCAATAACTAAAATCCATGGGCAGCAAGGCATGCACTACTTAGAATTACAATAAAGATGGTGGCCACAGATATAATTAGAGGCTCTACTGGCTTCCCTTTTTCCTTGAGCACTAGATCAGATATGTCTGAAACACTATGTGCTGAGGGGAGGTGAAACACTTTGCACATCCAATAAGAATACAGAATAAAAGTGTTAATATGTGCATGGTTATTGAGTCTGTGAAATCCTGAGCTTCTCTTCTAAAGCACTTCTGCAGAATTCAGTATTGAAGTGACTGTGAATGTAGGCTCAGTTCAGTTGTGAATCAGTCCAAGGTTTTTTCTTGAAGGCACAGTCTTTCACAATTTTGCACTCTTTCCCTACAGAGGAGTGGGAGGGGAGTGAAGGAGCCCATTTCCTTGTTTTTCAGAAGTTGAGTCATGGAAATCTTAATGGATCAACAGAAATATAAGTGTGGGGAAGATGCTAATGCATAATAATCCTGCTCTTCTACTGCTCCTGCTAATTCCAGACTTACCTGCTGATTATCACATGGTGGGAACTATTTTCATTATTATTTTCCTTAATGCTGTTCATGTTCAAAGTTAGATTAGCACTGTGCATCCCATTTATCACAAACTCTGTATGGAAAAGCCATATGGTGATCAAGGCTGGGAATTATGCCCCAAGTTTCACACTAAATGCACTTATATGGTCTTATGGCTACTTACACTTGGTGCCCATCTGTTAGGATGGCAGGGGGCCCACTGCTAAGTTGGCCAGACAATTGCCCTTGAGGATAGTTGCCAGACAATGTTTGAGCTTCCGTGGGCAACATAGCAATGGAAAAACCACCAGCTTTGCTAAAACTGCCTCCTTATACCAGCAACGGCATCTTACACAGTTACAGGTTCTACTTCACGTGGAAAATTTATCAAGTAAAAATGTGGAAATGGTGATTTCTGTCCCTTGCAGAGATACAGGCTATGCTGCAGTGAGCAGATGTAAAAATCATCCAGGAGACCTGTTTCAAGTCAGACTGCAGTAAGCTACAATTACAAATGTACAGTATGCAGGAAATTTCCCATCAAGTAGGAAACTACAAAACAGTCTGATGTAACACATCTGTAGCAAAACTAAAGATGGGAGTTCTAAAAATGCTTCAGGGATTTAGCACTGAGCTTCAGAGAGAGAAGATCCTATGACTCAAGTTGGTATTCACCATGTAGGAGGTGGGATGATCCTTGCTATTTCAAACAACCAAACATATTTTGCTTCATACTAAAGCTAGGGAATGAAAGTATTATTTTGGGAGGGAAAAAAAATCCTCAAATCGTTGCAATTGAAAACAAAGTTGGATTTTGAAGACAGTGCATGAAAATAAAAGTCGGAAGAGAAAGAGTAAGGAATACCGGTATGCATGGTATAGAAAATGCATTTTGCAGAGGGTAAAAGTAGAGGTTAAGCTAAGAAAAGACAAAGTATGAATTAGGCAGCATCAAGAAGGTATCAGAAGCAGGGAGAAGTTGAAAAAGTAGGTAGGTTTGTTTGTATCAATTTTTAAAAGTACACTGTACACAAAGTACTTTGGTTTAGACTTGGGATTGACTACATTGAAGATAAAAGCAATCATGACTTCAGGAAGGAGAGGGAAAACATAAGCAGGAAAAAGCATTGAGTCTAAGAAAGAAAAATAAGCTTTCATGTATAGGAGAGCTGGAAAAAAAAACCAACAAGAAATTAAAAGCAGGTGGTAGCAATTGAAGTTCAGCTCTTCCATTGACTCTGTGGATTAGGCCTTAGAAGCTCTGAAACCTTGATTCCTGAACAGTGTTACTGAAAAAAAAAAACAAAACTGCTTCTCTTAAGTTCGTTCTGGTCAGAGCTCTCCTGTAGCTCAAAGGTCTACTCTGTCAGAATGTCACCTTTGCCTATACAGATGGTGATTTCTTTATTGCTTCACTAGCACTGCCTTCTGTACCTGGAACTTTTCTAGGTGCTTTAAATTCTCATTGGAAAATCAAATTAAGCAGATTTTGTGTTACTGAAAAATAGCAAGAGCTTGACATTAAGACTTCTCACAGGAGTCTAAGTGTTTTGATAGAAACTTTATTGGAAAAGATTTGTGTCCAGATGGACAAAGCTAATTAAGAACACAATTTGGTGGCCAGAATAATTGCTTATGATGGAGAAAGTTGCATGCCAGGCCTTGAACCTGATTCACTCCAGGAAATATTGATTTCCTTTGTGTCAGACAAGTGGACTGGTCTCTGGATTTTCTGGAGGAAATAGTCACCTTTTCCTTATCTTGTTTTCACCTTGTCCAGGATATCTGGAACACAATATTTTTTAAAAAACATAAAAACTTCGAGTGTTGCAGGTTAGAGAAGGCACACTCTGTGAAGGGGAGATGAATCCAGGCTGTCACAGACTCTTGGCCCTAGAAGGGTCCAGCAGGTGAAAGTGGTTGTAGATCCATTGTCAAAACTCCCACTGGAATTTTGACAGGAAGGTGTAATTTCTGCTATGAAGATGTTTGTAACCAGGCCACCTTCTTCAGTCTGAAAGGGACACCATCCCCTGTTGAAATGAGTTGGCCAAAGAAATGGTTGAAACAGAAGTCTTCTTAGTGAATCCTCTCACCTTTCTTCAGTTTCTAATGTTTATTTAATAAGTGTGTATTTTCTGAAGTAACCATGCCAGATACTGTTGTATGTTGCAGAAGATGAGGTTAAACATGCCACATTAAAATGGAACCACTGAATTAAAAGAGGAGTTTTTCTTAGAATCATATTTTTGTAAGACTCCTTCACTCTGTAAATAAGTTTGGTTTCTTTGTGTTGGCTTTAGGGTATTTTCTAGAAATGATAAGATTAAGAGGTGAAATCTGTAATCTTTTATATGTCTTTTGGCTGTATAACATTCACAGATTCACATTGGAGGTTTTTCAGATGTGAACAGAAATGTGAATTTAATTTTGAGCTTGGCCCAGCATCTAAGGTTAACACATGATAACCCAGTAACTTAGTTCATTCTGGACCTAAACTCTAGCAAAAACTACTGTCTTTAAGTTTCCCTGAAATAAGTGAAACACAGCACCTATTAGTAACCAGATGTAATTGAAGCAAAATACTTTCAGTTTTAACAGATGGGCCTTTCAAAACCAACCATATGAAACTAGTTTATTTTGAGTGTTTTGTTCCTAGAGGGACAGCATTTTATTTAGTCATCATAGCTCTTATTTGCATATTGTGTTTCATTTGTTTCATGACCACATTAATTAGAAGAAAAAACTATCTTGCTGTAGATGACATTTCAGTTCCTGAATGAACAGGGACATGAGCTTCAGGCAAGTTGCATTAATTTGGTCTGTATAGAAATTAATAACAAGTGTACTTCAAACTTTCCCTTCAAAAATAATAATTTGAATATTTATGCATAAGAAAAGGCCATTACTGACCCTTGGCCAAGAGATTATTTTGTTTGTTTATCCCCAAGAAAATATTTTATGTTGACAACCCATTACATGAGTGACTTTTTAAACAGAAAGAGAGCACACAGCTCTTACAAAGCCTTGATCACAAATTTGTTTCATAGAGGTTTGATTATGACATGAGAGGCTACTCTTGATCTTGGAAATGAAATGCCCAATGTCCACTTCTACAAAAGTTCTAGACAGAAATAGCATACTCCCTAATAAAAATCCTGAATGTTGGGTTGTGTGTTATGTAATGATCAAGGAAAAACAAGAAAAGGAGGAATGTTGATGTAATTAATAGGTTTTTGAAACCAGAAGGGACTGTACCAAAGTTAGCCCAGTATTTTGAAAGTGCCTCCAGAACTACTTGGATAAATGCCTCAAATGTGAGGATTCCCCAATGAACTTCCTCTTACAGTGACTACAGTGAAAAAGTGCAGTTATAGGACATGGGCACTTCAATGCCAACCTTGAAGGGGAAATTCTGATGGGGAGTGCAAAAGTAGAAAAAATCTGCTCAGAACAAGAAATTTCATCCTGTGTACCTCAATTCTGGAATGTGGACTTTAAAACCTCAGAAGTTTTATTACGTATTATTGATAAGCAAAGCACGTAGAGAGGGCATAGCTTCAACAAGAAATCTCAAGTAGTCTGTACAGCTGTGTTGACACACAATTTTTTTTTTTTAAAAGATATTGCAATCTCATGCTTTCCATTGGAGGAAAAAACTCCCTTTCCCCCTCCACCTTTCATGAAGTGCTTTATATTTGCAGACTGCATACCTTTTAAGGTCAAGGAAAACTAAAGTTGTCCTTTTATCTCTGACTTTCCAATTATCTGTCTGGACTTAGAGCTAAGCATCCTGCTCTAAACTTGACAAAGTTGTTCGTTCTTATGCGCTTTACATTAAAAGAAAATCTCATCTTTAAATTCATTGTGATTAGGACATATAAATAGATTGTGTTTAGAACTTATTTTTTATCACAGTTCTGATTTTGGCAGGGGGGAATTTTGTAGCATCTCTATGTTTTGATTTTATTCACAATATCTTATTTCTGCCATTCACTTCCAAAGGTATTTAAGGAATTTAGCTATATTCCTATGATGATGTCGTCTTTCTCAGAAGCATCTCAGAAAAGATAGATTTAATTTTGACTTTGAATTTTCATAAACATTCTTTTTTTCCCTATCTTTTCCTTCAAGCCTATTTTCCTAGCAGTTCAGTAATTCTAGTCCCATTTCCAGCTCAACTGGAAGCTTTGACTTTCAGATGGATTGCAAAGGACCTCACAGACTCTCAAGGAAGGAACGACCTGAGCTCCTTCTATGAACAGAGAAAAAGGCAACAGCTTTTACACTCCTTGGTGTACCTTCTCCTTACCTTAATCTAAGGACAAAATGTCTGAAATTTGATTATAATAATAACTACACTTTAAAAAGCCATAGCCCTTTTCATGTTCATTGGAACAATAATTTCTCTGAATGATCAGCATAATGAATCATCTAACATAGTACAGATTAGGTTTATTTGACAATAATGGTCCATCTTTTGCACTCGATTTTACCTGTACAATCAGAAATAAGGGTGCCAGGTTATGGCAGCTCAAACGAGGACAAAGTGCAATTTGTGCCTTGAAATATTTCCTGGGCAGCCAAAGAAATGTCTCAGACATTTGCAGCCATCTACTCCAGCACTGAAGTCACTGATACTTCCTCTGCTTCTGCAACAGTTGCATGAATTCCATCCATTATACCTATATGTATTTATTTTGTTTCATGCCAGGTTTCCCAATACATTTCTTGAAGATAATTGAGCATATTACAAATCCAGTCTATTAAAACAATTGTATAAGGTTTTGCACCCAGTCTGTCTGGGTCTCTATTTAATCTTATAAAATGAACTCTATTGCAGAAGCCATTATGTTGTTAATGCAAGAAAATTATGTTTAAGGGAGCTGGGGTACCCCAGCAAATCTCCTTTTATTCTGCAGCTCTTTTCTCGCTTGAGTTTTGTTA